>NC_062965.1:15422907-15446779 GCF_023119035.1 Salvia hispanica | reverse complement strand
CAGGCTTAAAAAAAGTTAAGAAAGTAAATTTAAGAAAGTTAGTAGAATGAGATTCCACTTGATATATTAGCTTTAAACGATATTGAGTAATGGGTTGGTGGAATGGGCATCTTTTACCATTTATGGTAATTATGAACCGAACTCCTATTCGTATCAACTAAATAAAACTAACTCCTATTTATGGGCGGAGGGAGTAACTTTTATATCATCTTTTGTGATTATTAACTATTGTTCATGTCTAAGACATTTTGATAAAATAATTTAGTAGTATTTGAACTTAATTGTACCTATAAACTCGTAGACAAATAATGTTACTAAGACTAAAGAGTTATGTTTTAAAATGTTTTTTCAGTTTATTATTTACTAAATTTTATTAAGTGGTCCATAATACTGTATGATACTTCATCCATTTTATAAAATTTGTTATGTTTTAACCTGACGCAAGTTTTTAAAAATAGAGTGAGGGGGAAAAAATTAGTAAAACGTTAGTACTATTACTATTTTTAAATAATTTTATATAAATAAAATGCGAAAGAATTAATTTTTAAAAATTGAAAATACACTCCTAAAAATAATATTTCACAAATAATAAAAGTGAAACAAAAAATTTCGTCCGATAGAATAAAAATGAAAATAAATTACAAACTTTTGAAGAGAGGAAGTATATTGGAAATATATGTTATTTTGACTCGATCAATAATCACATATCTTTGAAGATGAACCATCAACCAATAACTTCGCCATTCAGTTACCAACCCAAATTTTTTAAAAACCGACATCTAATTTTATGCTTGATAGAAATCAGTTAGCCCATCCAAAAATCAATGCTGATAGGAGAGAGACACGTGACTATATAAAGGATTTTCGCCTTCTTTGTAATCCACGCTGATAGTTCTAATATATTTTTTTAGTTTCAATTGCCAACACCCTCCCTCAAACCCTTCAAGGTTCACCTTGAGGGGTTGGATTTTTTTCTAATCGATCGAACATTTCCCAATTTTTTTTCCGATCGGTTGGACCACTGACCAAATTTTAAGCTCGATATACACTGGTTTTATTTTCCGTTCAAATTCAGATATATCCGGCCGCAATTTGACCCATAATTGGAATTCGCTTCCGATACATACGGGAAATCCAGATTCTATCCTAAAACCAATCGATATAAAAGCGAGATAGCCATAAGACTTATATATCGATTTCAGCTTCTTTATACACCATGAGATAATTCCAATATAACTTTTTAGTTTCAATTGCCAACAATGCTCCATCATACAATATTTATGCTTGATACGCCAGAAATGATATCTTGATGAAGTGAAGGCCATAAACACAAAGAAATGAAAAAAAAAAGTGCTTATAAAAATACTTACAGCTATTCCACTTTGCCGACACCTAAGAAATGAATCCGCTCATATGCGCTGGCGAAAAGCGACACATAATCGTGGACCCCACAAAGCTCGATAAATTATCGATTTTATCCATCCGGTATTTGCAAACTTGTCGGCAGTTACTGACAACCAAATAGCCTGCCACGTGTCTTTGCCATCCATCAAAATTTTTGGACCACTTCCAAAAATAAAATAAATTAATAAACAAGAAATTAAGGCTCCAACTATAGGCCCAGCAATTCTTGTTAAAACAGGAACATGAACAAAACTGTTTTGTCCGGACCAGTAATGTCAAATTGCTGGCAGTGTCCATGTTTTGTCACCTTACATAAAATAGCATTTAAATCATACAGTAAATACCTACAATAATCACATGTTTTACACTAACCATAATCATATGCATTAGAAGCACTTAAATCGTAAGCACGACCTTGTGCTAGCTAAGCGTGCACACAACTACTATTGCTCCCAAGTTTTTCTGGCGCAAGGCAATGTGTCCTAAAACAAACGACAACATGTAGTCAATTGTGTTCCCACAAAATTTAAGCATTGAGCGAACACAGTCATGACATTAGTACAACTACAAACACTAGATGACTATCGCGACACGGTAAAACATCCTATACCGCTTCAATCGAGCATCGCGAAAAGTGTGTTATCATTAAACATAATGTCATCCTTCATTGACAAAATCTTGGACCGCAGAGTTGCTGCAACAAAAATTTAAGAACACACTACTAATAAAAACAAGTTTACATAAAATATCCTTACCGTTTTCATAAAAAACATGACATTTGATTGGCAAGGTCCTTGATAGATATTTTAATTTTTGAATATGATCCCTAACTTGGACATCATAATCAGCAATAGGTCCATAGCCTCGGGTCACAATTTAAACTTTCCGAATTAAATTCAACACGTATATATAAGTGATTCTATCAAACTATGCCAAGTCAAACTAATAAGAAATTATACAATGACTTACTTGTTGTTCATACTCTCATTTAATAATTTTATTACTATCAAATACTCCATCAACCATTAATCAAGCTGTAGAAATTATGCTATCAAGAAGTACTCCATTCAGGTATCAAATAGGAAACTCAAATCTCACAAGCCCTCAAGTAGAATCAAATAGGAGAAGGCGGAAATGGTAATCTCAATTCTATTCTCATCTAGGATTTAGGATGTGAAATTGGAAGTAAAATTTGGGCTTCCAAATTAAATGTAAATTGGGCCAAGTGAGTATATTATTAGTGGCCCAAAGGATCATTAAAATTAGTCCAGAAGCCCACAACTCAATATTCAATTCATTTTCAGCAGCGGCCGCTTGCGGGGTGTGGGCCGAGGGTTAGAGATCTTATCTAACTTTCCTCTTATTCTTTTACTCTCTCTTACTTTTTTTTCTATCTTCATCTCTCTACCTTTTTTATTTTCCACTTTATTCTCTCTTTAATTAATAACACAATTTGTTTTAATCTCCTCGACCACCCCTACCCCCTACCAAGCTCATCTTCGTCCCCGACAAGGACTGCCACCGCCCCGATCTCCTCGCCTCCTCCTCCGATTTCCTCCGCCTCTGGCAGATCTCCGACTCCGACTCCTCCGCCGCCCGCCGCGTCGAGCTCAAGAGCCTCCTCAACAACAACCGCAACAGCGAATTCTCCGGCCCGCTCACCTCCTTCGACTGGAACGAGGCCGAGCCGCGCCGGATCGGGACCTCCAGCATCGACACCACCTGCACGATCTGGGACATCGAGAAGGAGGTCGTCGATACGCAGCTGATCGCGCACGATAAGGAGGTCTACGACATCGCCTGGGGCGGCGTTGGCGTTTTCGCCTCCGTCTCCGCCGACGGCTCGGTTAGGTTTCGATCTCCGCGACAAGGAGCACTCGACTATAATCTACGAGAGCTCCGAGCCGGACACGCCGCTGGTGCGGCTCGGCTGGAACAAGCAGGATCCGAGATACATGGCGACGATCATAATGGACAGTAGCAAGGTCGTGGTGCTGGATATTCGCTTCCCGACGCTGCCGGTGGTGGAGCTGCAGCGGCATCAGGCCGGTGTGAATGCGATTGCGTGGGCGCCGCACAGCTCCTGCCACATTTGCACGGCGGGGGATGATTCGCAGGCGTTGATTTGGGACCTCTGTCGATGGGGCAGCCGGTGGAGGGCGGATTGGACCCGATTCTGGCGTACACTGCCGGGCGGAGATTGAGCAGCTGAGTGGTCGTCCTCGCAGCCGGATTGGGTGGACAGGCGTTTTCGAACAAGCTACAGATTCGAGGGTATGAGTAGAGTAGATGATGATTCTGTTTGTGAATTAGTGGTGCTTTACTGACCATTGTTGGTAGCTTGACCTAGTGTTTTGAACAAGGTTTATTTTATACAAACATTGTTCAGTTTTGTTTAGTCTTTCAACTCCTTGATTGTTTAATTTGAAAAGAGAAGCTGCTTAATTCTATTGTTTTTGGTCTTTGTTACTCATGATGATTTACTTCCTTTGCTTGTTTTTTTGCCTACTTTACTAGAAAGATTGTATTTTCGCCTCAATTCAAAGAACACTTGATGATTTACTTGTCCTGAACGGATTTGTTATGATGATGATGGTTTTTCTACTGGATTAACTCCTAATTTACCCATCGTTATTATATTTTTACACGCTTGATCAACTCCCACCATATATAAATACATAGTGTTATTGCATAATATGACTATAAAGCTCTCAGCTTTACACAGTTAAGCTCTCAGCAACTCCAACTATTTGGTATTTTGCTTGATAAAACCTTTTGAATTTCTTGTTAGCTATAAATGACGAAAAATTGGGAGACAATCAGAGCTGTGAGTTAAGGAACTTCCTCACAGAATCTCAAAAGCGCGTTAAGTTAGAACCTACTGGCTTGTGGTAACAACATCAGTTCTTCCACCAGTCAAGCCCCTGTTGTGGGCCTAAGATGACAGACGGTTTATGTCGGGGTCATGACGTTTTGCTCAACGACTCAAAGTGCTTGGCTTTTAAAGAGTCCAGCAGGTTGAAGAAAGTTTTTTAGATTAAGCGGGCAACAGTGGTCTGGGTTAAACGATGGTGGATTAACGGGGTTTTAAGTCACTTGCTGCCTTACTGTTTATTTTTTTAAAAATTAGTTTAGTTTCCAAATGAATTTTTGCCTTGGGGGAGTAAGCATATTAATTCATTTGTGTGCTGCAGCTTCACGCCGACTTACGTGCTGCTCTCTGCTCCTACTTTAACTTTGTATGCAAGTCCACACTGTGTTATTACTTTTGTGTATTTTTAGTTGGACTTGTGAAAGTAATTAGTCATTTTGACCTTAATCGTAAGGACTCTTATCTGAATAAACAATATACCTGAGACAGATATGATACGAAAATTTCTCTCTCTGATGTCTTTTTTTATGCCCCCCCTTTTTAATGGCTGATGACCCCGGAATGTTGGTTTAAATCCACATGATATCTTAACATAGATGGGCAGGTTATGCTCACTAGTACCTAAAGGCCCAAAACTATATAAAGACAACCATTCTTGTTAACAAATTTTATATTTCCTATCTTTTTTCTTGGGTTTTGTTCTTAGGAGTTAAGATGCCTAGCCCTTGTCTGCCCCCCCCCCAAAAAAGGGGGGAGCACTATGTTTTAAACAATTAGGGCTGTGTTTGATTTGATTTTTAGATCATTCTGATGAATACCAGTTTTTCTAATACAGTTATAATTCTGTGATACAATGATTTTCCAATTTACATATGGTTGGGAGATCAATTTGATGGCCCCAAAAGGGTCGGGATCCCAGCAACCGGGTTTGTTTTTTCCTTGAATAATGGCCTGGTATGTGTCTATTATAAGGGGGAGAATCTTTATTTCAATTTCTTCATTTTATCTTTACCAGTTCTCTTACCATTGAATCTGCAAATTTAAATCTGTAACTACATTTGAGTCTATTTTTGGTTTTTTTACTTGTTAGTTCCTGACATGCAGCCTTTACAACATTGAAAGCACTTTCATACTTTATATCTGAAGATTCATCTATAAACTTTGGTAAAAGATGATGTTTAGTTTTGGTGGAAGCTTATTTACATGAAATTGAGAAAATTATGATTGATTTCTTTGTGTTTGACTTATATGTTGATGTTCAGTTGTAAGGACTACTCACAAGATTTACCCATTTAAGCGGAGAAAAAATTCCCTAGTCTGTAGATATACCCCCGTTAGACACTTATACAATGGGCTTTTGAGGACTTTGTTTCCATTCCTTATCAATGTTGCATGACTTGAACCGACCTACTATGAGTTTGGTATCTATACTTGGATTTAAACACGAACAAAGTCTATAATTATATCATTATAGAAATGTGTTTGGATTCGGATCTTGATTTATTACCCTGATACGATTAAGTGAACCTGAGACAAGCAGAGTGATAATGGGGTGAATACTAGAAATATGTGAATTAGAGTTTGTATTATTTACTTGAAATAGTCAATAACAACAAAAAAAGCTAACCATATAATAAAAAAATAACTTTAGAAATAAAGTTTTACAAAAAACTAAAGCAGCTTAAAGCTGCATTTTACTAGCATATACCTAACATGCTAACGCGTATTGGGTAGGAGAACAATGTCAATAACAGGATGGTGAGGTGAGGACTATTTACTGGAGTGTCTAAAATTGTGGTGTTGAAACCCTAGTTGGGTATATAGAGAATTATAGAAGAATAAAGAAGAAATGAACGTTAACCTTCATTAACATTTCTTGAATGATACTTACAAATACAATTGCCCTATTTGCAAGATCCCAGGACATATAGGTTGGCTGCCCGAGAATGGAACTTATATAGACAGAAATCATCTTAGGACATAATAAATAACATATAATAATGCTAATAAAGGATTAGACTTGACGTGGTTGAGAGGTAACCCATCTGGAGATTTGGTGGAATGGGTGGCTCTGGTCGTGATGGGTCGAATGGAGTAAGTATCACAAGATATCATAAAAGCACACAAAAATCAAGTTTTGTTCGTTCATACATTGTTAATATTTATACAAAAATACAAACAAACTCAATTTCTCAATGAGGACCGTTGAATACAAGAACTTTCATACTATATGAACTAAACACAACCTAGTACCCCTGATGCAAACAACTGAAATCAAGCAAACTTCTTATACTTTGAACAAGCACTTCCAATTCTCATTCTCAAGAACAGCTGCAACATTAACTAGAACAAGAAAATTTTAGTGGATAAGTATAGTCAAATTAAATGGAAAAAAAACAAAAAAACTATGCTGACATGGACTAAATAAGAAAGATGCTCACGAATATTGTGAAAATAAGGTATTTAACATAACTTTAAAAAGATTAAAATATATACAAACAAAAAAAAAAAACAAATTGCTAACCTTTTGGACCAATCCAAAGAAAAGTTGGGTTGTCAACTGGTATAGCACTACTTTTAGCCTCTATCACACACATACTGCCCAATTCTAAGTGAAAAGGAGCTGCAATCTATTATCTCCCACTTTATTATTTAAATTTAAGAAAATAGGGAGCTCTTTCAGTTTGTAGCAATGTCTAATGCTAAGACACTCAAATTTCGTGAAACTAGGTACTTTGATCTTCCATTGCAAATCTGTATCTTCAATTAAAGAATTTGAGGTTCTTGAAATAAAGTCCATTAATCTCCCATACTGGACCTCGAAATGCATAACTTTTCAATTTGAGCACTTCAATTGGTTACCAATGATACTTTTAATGTATTCCCAAGGATATCCAAAACCACTCAAGGTTAAGTTTGTAGTAGGCTTGATGGAGCTAATTATGAGAGGAAATCCATTGGATCTGAATTGTGATTTACAATGACACATTTAAGTGTTAGTCGGAAAGGTGAGAAGTATTATTCATGAGATCAAAGACATAATCACCTTCATCATCAGAGGCTAGTTCAATTCGAATTCCTAACCTTTTCAAATTTGGGATCGTTTCAAGAACCTCTCGTGTGCAGCTTCCGAGCACTCACATCCCAAAGTGTTGTGAGCTTTGGCAAACCATCACCAGAATGAGGGTTGGAAATATATACCCACTCATGATCTCAAGATGCCTCAATTCCTTCATATCCCAAATTTCCATCGGCAAAAAGCGAAGATGTGTTGGTGCTCATGTACCGGTTCACAATCAAATGAAACTCTACAATCGTTATTGATGTAGGCAGGCTACCGTAATAGGTCAGGGAAAGGTATCTCGGTTGGAGAAATGCATGACCTTGGTAGGAGCTAACTCAAGCCGGATTATTTATGACATCAAGCCTAAGCAACCTCAAGCCAAAACTTACAGGGACGGATATTGATGAGGTGGACTCACACAAAAAAACACTTACGGACGCCATTGAGACGTGCACATCCAGCAGAAGCCCAACAAAGCACTGTGCGAATGCATAACCTGCGTTGACTCTCCATGTTTTTCACGAAACAATCGCCATAACTATTGATGGCGTGAAAAAACCCATTCTTCGCGGCTTCACTGTTGCATAGATGCCAAAACACAGAATGGAGGCGACAACTCTTTATGAGGGAACCGAGGGCATTCGATTGGATCATAATCAAGCTCTCACTCTCTAGTTCGATTAAACATTCGAAAACAATATGTTCAAGAAAATCCTCAGCAATCAACTTATCATTGACCTTGAATACGCTGATGTCACAAGATTTACGAAAAACTCCCATGTAGAGAAAGCACGCTTTTAGATGTTGTGGCAATCTCTTGTAGCTCGGAAGTAATGCCTCGGATATTTCATCATGTGCAATCGCAAACACAGAAGTTTCTTTCCCTGAGGCTACAAGGTTCCAAAACTTTGTGTCCTTATCCACTTTGAGTAATTGATTGGCTACTTTGAGGATTAGGAGTGGAAGTCCATCACAATCCTCTGCAATTTTTCGCCCGGCTTTCTCTAACTCAGGCGGGCACACTCCCTCAAGAAACACATTTTGACGAAGAAGACACCAACTCTCTTCTTTATCTAGTAACCGAATTTTATAAGCATTATCATCTTCTCCCCATTGAGTTACTTCTCTCAACCTAGTAGTCACCAAAGCTTTTCCTTTGATGTTAGGGAATAATGTTTGCAAATGATGCAAGGGCTCTTTGCTCCATAAATCATCTATCACAATCAAGATTCTCTTACTAGATAATTCTTCACATAACTTTGTGACTAACTCATCATCTTCTTTCATTTGTATTTTATCTTCACTAGGATATATTTGTGCTAAAATATCTATTAAGATATCTTTTGCTTCATAATTTGGTCCTAGAGCGATCCAAACACTATGATCAAAATTGGAAAATATTTCCTCATCTTGGATAATTTTTTTGGCATAAGTAGTTTTGCCAATGCCTGCCATCCCCCAAAGTGATATGATTTCCATTTTAGAAAAAAACCTTCTTGGATGAATTCCCTTCTTGATTAGTGCCACGTCAGCAGAAAGATTCATCCATCGTGAAATCAATGTTACGACAAGACTTCTTCTTTGGTTATCCATATTCCAATTGTAGGACTCCATTTCAGTTTTGATTTTATGCATCTAGCAACACAATGAATGCAAGCAAAAACAATTACTATTACAATTATAAAAATGGAGTATCTATAAATTAAGTTCAATCTTTGACATGACTTGCAATTTGGACCTCAATGAAAAAAGTGTTGGAAAGGGAACACGTGAATCTCAAGTATATTGGGAAGAAAACATACGAGTCCCACGTATATTGGGAAGAGAATAACATTTATAATGTCGAGTATCAATGAGTATAGTTCCTAGGTATATTTATATCTACAGTCCTATAATTACCTATGTAAAATGTATGTCAAAAACAATTAAAATCAATCAAAATGTAGTCTCAAGAGTTCTTCAATTTTAATTTTTCGCATTTTACTTTTCGACATGGTATCAGAGCAGGTTCGATCCCTAGGATCAATCTGTCTCTATAGATTAAAAAATATATATATATCTTTCTACTGTATTACATTCCCACCTATCGTTTCACATTGACACATTCAAACCGAGGGCAAGAGAGTAGGAGAGAATGAAAGGATTGAAAAAATAAAGTTAAGAGCCCCAATCAAACTCTCATCAAAGAGAGAGGGCTTAGCTTCGGGTCTTCGAACAGCTGCGCCGGCTGGCCTAGATGCGGCGGTGGAAATATATGGCTGAAGAGAGACGGCAGTGAAATGGATGAATTAGGTGGAATCTGGCTCAGGGGGAGAGGACTACTACTGCCGGATAGTTCCACCCACAGCCGAAGAAGGAGAAAGCGTGGTTTAGGAGCTCGTGATGGAGTCTCGCCGTTGCCGAGAAGAAGCAAGAGAAAAAGGAGTCTCTTCGACAAAGCAAGAAGAAGACGGAGGAAAAGGAGTCTCAGCGGCAGAGGACATGGTCAGTTCACCGATTGTCGATTTTGAGATGCTTCTTTCCGGTAGTGTCGTCAGTGGTGAGCTGGAAAGAAATGGGCTCGTTGTATTTGAGCTGAAATGGGGTTAGAATGCAGATTTTGATGGGGATCAAATGGCTGTTCATGTACCCTTATCTTTGGAGGCTCAAGCGGAGGCCCGTTTACATATGTTTTCTCATATGAATCTTTTGTCTCCAGCTATTGGAGATCTCATTTCCGTACCAACCCAAGATATGCTTATTGGACTCTATGTATTAACGAGCGGGAATCGTCGAGGTATTTGTGTAAATAGGTATAATCCATGGAATCACAAAAACTGTCAAAATGGCCTTCCAAATTGAATGTTTTTAGACTGCTAGTTAAATTCAGTTCAAAAAAGAAATGGACTCCTCGACATGAGTAAAAACTGTTGGTCAGAAAAAAAAGAATGAAGATGGCTCCCAGATACGAGCTAAAACTGTATAAGATGGCTCCTTGACACGAGTTAAATCTGTCAACCAAAATTTGAAGAGCTCTATGATAAGAGTTAAAACTGTCAACATAAAATTGAAAAAGCTCCTTGAAATGAGTCTAAACTTTCAATGACAAAAAAAAGGCTCCTTGATACGAGCAAAAACTATCAATGATAAATTGAAGAAACTCTATGATACGAGTATAAACTATCAATGAAAAGTGAAGAACTCCTGAATACGAGTATAAACTATTTATCAAAGTGAAGATCGTGCAAGTTAAGTGTCGAAAAACTCGATACTTAACTTGAGGGGGAGTGTTGGAAAGAGAACATGTGAGTCTCAAGTATGTTGGGAGGAAAACATGTGAGTCCCAAGTATGTTAAGAAGAGAATAACATTTATAATGTAGAGTTTCAATGAGTATAGTTCCTTGGTATATTTATATCTAGAGTCCTATAAATACATATGTAGAATGTATGTCAAAAACAATTAAAATCAATTAAAATATATTCTTCAAGAGTTCTTCAAATCCTTGTCCCAAGAATATTCTCTACGTAATAAATTATTGGAGTATCTATACATTATTCTCGTTTTTATTCTACTATTTATCCACTTCAAATATTTATTATGATTTTTGCAAAACGAGTGAAAAAAATAAACGATTCAACTTTCTAGGGATAGAGGGAGTATATTTTTTTTTTACAATTTAGATTTATCTAAATTTTGCATGTTATTGGATTTGAGAATTAGTCATTCATGTAATTATGTTGAAATCTAAAATTGATTGGGGCTTCTGAAGTTTAATAAGTATTTGATGTCATTAATTTAAACATTGGGTGTTTGATGTTAACTGATCTAGGATTTGAGACGACATAGTTCAGATTTAAGGACAACGAAAGTGGTTATTTTTGGACATTCAACGATGGATTTGATGACACAAAATGGCAACTCTAACTATGGGATTCAAAAGACCTCGATCAATTTCGAGTCCAATATCACAAATTTTAAATTTTGGCTTTTATATTCCTAAAAACGGAATAAGTCTAAATTGCTATGGCCTCAATTAAAGATTAGGGATTAAATTGCAAATAACTCTAATAAACATGTACACAATCATATACTCCAGGAAATTCTAGGATATAAGAAGCGCATTGAAAACGCTAGCTATGAATTGTTTAGAAAAGGCAGCACATATATAACGTAAAGCATGCTATAAAATCTTTGTAATGTAAAAGGGATTAATTATAAATTATGACTTTGAATTTTTCAGTCAAGTTACAAAAATGACCCGCTTTTCAACTATTTTACCCAGTTAAATAATTAATCATTTTTACAATCATGCAAAATTGAGCTAATACTTTTTGTGAGAGTATTTTTATTTTTAATTTTAGTTAATTGATGGTTAAACAATCAATACGTGATAAAATAATCATTCAAGGGTGATTTAATGAGGTCGAGATATCTATTACTAGCCTAATCATGTGAGCCAAATATTCGATTAAGTTGGATTATTATCACTTATACCAAACACCTCCTAGAAAAATACTTACTATATTAGGGGCTTCTTGGTATGATGGAATGGAATAGTGGAACGGAATGTGATTCCTACTTCCATTCTATTCATTTGCTTGATGTGATGGAATGAATGAGTGAATGAATGAACATGGAAAGGAAATCCAAGGAAATTGACATTTCATTCCAACCTCCATTCCATTCCACCTTCATTGCATTCCATCATACCAAGCATGCCGTTAGTATTATCACTCATTCAGCTGTGTGATTGATAAGGTCGAGTTATCTGGCATAATGATGCAAACCAAATATTGAATTAAGTCTATATGATCATTTTGTAAGTCTATATATATATATGATTAAAAGGATTACATTTTGTGAATCGAAAAAATAATGATTCATTTTTAAAATCACGCAAATATGTAAAATTAGGGGCAAATAAAACCAGTAACGCAATTGTGGTGTGATAAATTAATCATTCAAATGGGTACGAGTAAAAAGCTTTTTAATTTGTACCTCTGAAACTTCATCCTCCACTTTGAAAATTGGATGTTCCTCATGTGCAGCTATGTAACTCCACTGCTCCACTGTTGTCATTTGTTTTTTCACCAGAAATAGCAAAGTCTTGGCAAGAGCCAAACGGCGACCCCCACAATTCTCACCAATCTTCTTTATAGCTTCCACAACTTGAGGATGTATTAATCGGAAAATATCACCAAAAACCGCCTGTCTTAAATACCACCACCCCCAATCCTTAAAGTCCCCAACTCTAGTCACTACATTAGTACCTAGATAAGGTTGTAATGAGCCAATCATTTCCCTTTTGTTGGTGGTGAGCAACACCAAGCTCCCATTGCTCTGATCTGGGAATGAGCTTTTCAAGTAGTCAAACACCTCCACACTGCACACATCATCCAGCACAATCAAATACCTACGCCCCTCCAAAGCCTTGTACAAGTAGTTGCGTATTCTCTCATCTTCGTCATCACCATCTTCTTCTTCTTCTTCGGAAAAATCATTGTCCAGTTGATAAAGGATGAGTCTTACAATTTCCCACTGCTGAAAATGGGTCCCTATAGTCACCCACGCTTTGCAGTCGAAACGCTGGTCTTCGTCTTCGAACACGGTGTTGGCCATAATTGATCTCCCGGTGCCGGACTCTGCGACGAGGGAGAAGAAGCACATGTCATCCGGCCTTACTCTTTTGAGCATGTAATCCCGGAGTTTGGCAAACTCTGTGTTGTGGCCGACCATCTCCACGCCAACGTCTAGATCTGGTGAAGCTGAAGTTTGAATGTCGCCATCTTCTTCTTCTTCTGGAACTATTGGCATGCTTAGTTCGGCAATGAAATTATTCGCACTGGTGCTGAACAAATCAAACTCTTGTTTGATCACTGTCTCCAAGTCTACGAGCGGCGGCTTTGCTCCGTAGCTCTCGAGTTCTGTGAGCTCGAGAGCATCTTGGAATCGATGTGCAGCGTGTATTATTGGCTCCACGAAACCTTCCAGCCTCTTGGTGTTGTTGTCTTTTCGAAGAAGCTCTTGTAGTAAACCAGTATACTTGCATATTAGAGGTAAGATTTGTTGAGTAGAGGGGGCGAGGGAAAGGCGAGAAGAATTGGTGAGGAGATCTTCTGCTGGGTGCTTGAGACAAATCACAGCCACATAAGCCATAGTTTCAATGATGATTGTTAAATTTGGAGAAAATATAGCAAATATGTACTAGTATGTAGAAGTAAGCGGAGTATATGTTTTTTTATATCTTCTAAACTATAAAAATGTTCCCTAGACTATTAGTTTATCTCGTTCATAGCCCTTGTACTTTAAAAATATCGCCAGATATCCTTGGACTATGGGTTTATCCCAAATTTAGTCATTTTGCCATTTTTTGATACGAAAAATACCCTTTTTACACTTTTAATATTTTAAATCTGATATTATTTCAAAATTATCATTCTCTTCCCTTTTGTCATCCTTCACTTTGTTTCTTTATTTTCAATATTAGATTTAATTTTATAAAATTAAATTTTAAATTTCAATTTTTAAATATCAATAAATTTTTATTAATTATTAAAATTATTAAATAACAAAAACTAATAGTTTTAATCAATATCTGAATGTATCTAATATTTAATCAATAAGGTATGCTCATACGACCCCAACTTAATCTTAATCAATATTTAATAATAAATAGATCATATCACACGATTTATTCTGAAATAAAAATGCATCTAATGTAAGATTAATATAATTTTTATTTATTTATTTGAAAACAATCAAAACTAATTAAAAAATTTCAACAAAAATACCTCTATATAAAATTTTTAATAATATCAAAATTTTGGTCAACTTTATAATATTTAAGAACAAGTAATTGATAAGGGATATTCACCGGGTCTCCCGTGCGTCATATATCTGCTCGATCTACTTGTTATACGGTTGACTATTAATAATCTTGGTAGTGAATGTAACAAATGTCTTGGATTTGAGTTAGTCTGCCACATGATGTTTATGTCTCTCAGAGTGGAAGTATTAAACTTTTATTGACTTTGGTATCCGAACGCGGTAAGGACTAAGGCTCACCTACAATATTTAATAAAACATCTCTTGAGATCATCTCAAATTATTTACACCAATTGCAAACTCATATTTAAACATACGTGACACTAAAAAATAATTTTACTCCTGTCATTTATACCAAATTCAAAATTTGTTTACTATTTTTGAATTTTTGTATCATAAAACTTTTGCCATAACTCCAAATATGGTATTGTTTAAACAAAAAAATCTCAAAAATAGATTTGAATTTGGTGCATGATTGGAAGAAATTTCTACGTCAAAACTCATTTTTTAATATATGGTTGGGAATGGTCTAATAAACTAAACAAAAATTGAGATGTGGACAATATTTTAAAAATGAAAATATGTTGATTGCATTTACTTTCTGAAAAGTGATGACAATATATTGGTGGGGGATCTATATTATTATTGACTGGGTTTCCCGTGCATCATCCGCTCAATCTCGGATTCAAGTAATCTAATATTTTAAAGTGATGATAAATTAACAAAAATTGTATATACAAAATTAGATAATTTAGGTATTTGACATTTACAATAAATTTATGATGATCATTTAATTTAATGTATCACATAATTAACCTTCTAGTCTCATATATGGAAAACGAAGTTTTCCATAATCAATATTCACACATTTAGGAAACGTTTTAGTAATCAATTATAACCTACATTAATTGCACAATTTTTTCTACTTGTAAAAAAATGATTGCATCATGTATATAGTAATTTTTACTTTAATTTTTATTGTTATTATCTAAAGAAATAATATTAGTATTTCATGTTTAATTTTTTATTATTAAATAAAATTTTTTAAAATTTTAAGTTATAAACGATTGCATGCATATATACTTAATTTCTAAGTGTTATAAATCCAACAATTTAATCATAGTTGTTCACATCCAATTATTTTATTATTAAATAAATTTTAACATCTAAATTATAGAATTAACTACATGTATATATACTTAATTTCTTTGTTTTATTTTATTATTAAATGAGTAACTTTTAAAAAATTTAATTGGAAAAATGATTACATGCATATAAATACTTGATTTCTTAGTGTTAGCACTAAGAGATACGTCTTACTCATTCACATCCAATTATTAGTCATTCACATCCAATTATTTATTACTATTAAATAATATTTTCAAGTTATAAAAACGACTACATGCACATATATACTTATTTATTTAGTTTTATCATCAAACAAAATAATCATAGTTATTCACATCCAATTATTTCATTATTAATTTTTAAAATTTCAAATTATAAAAATTTACTACATGCATACATATATATATATATATATATAATATATTATATATATATATATATACATACTTACTTTCTTAGTGTTATTATAAAAAAATAATCATAGTCATCCACATTCAATTGTTTTATTCATTAAATAATTTAAAAAATTCCATGTTATAAAAATGATTACACATAGATATACTTAATTTCTTAGTTTTATCTCGAAATGAAATAATATTAGTATTTCGCATCTCATAATATTATTACTCCTATTAAATAACTCTTAAAACTCTAACTTGTAAAACCGAATACATGCATATATATTTACTTTCTTAGTATTATCATCCAATGAAGTAATAATAGTATTTCACATCCAATTATTTTATTATTAAATAATTATTAAATTTAAAGTTAAAAATACGACAGTATACTTAATTTCTTAGTGTTACGATCAAATGAAATAATCATAGTTATTTACATCCAGTTATCTTATTATTAAATGAGTTTTAATATTTTTAATAATCATAATCATTCACATCTATTTATTTGATTACTATAAAATTATAAATTCTAAATTATTCATTTTTAAAATCTTAAATAATCATAGCTATTAGCATCAAATTATATATTTTTTTTGTAAACATAAAGTTCTAAGAAATTAATTAAGATTATAGAATAATTATATTCACACTCTATTTTAAAAGTGTTTATGTGCAATTTAAGAATTAAAAATAGTTGCACTCTGATTAAGATATAATTGCAAGTAGATGGAATAAAATGACTAGGCAAACTATATGATGAAGAACTATTAAAATCGGCTACCAAAATTTTGTTATACTTCAATTTATGAATTTCTCTAAATAAATGGCACCATTTTAATTTTTGTTAGTTGGTCATCCATAATTTTTGTATTTCCATATATAAATCCATGTAATTTGGTAGTGAGTTTATAAGAAAAAATAGTTTATAAGAAAACCGATTAAATAGAAATCGGTTTAAAATTTAAGAGCATTTTGTGTATACAATTTTTGTTAATATATCTTTATTCTATTTTAAATTAGTCTGCCACTATGATGTTTATTTTTCTTAAATTGGCCATATTAAAGTCTTATTGACTTGGAGAGTTGATATAAATTAGTTGATCGCATTTACTTTTTAGAGATTAGAATCGATTTGGCAAAAATAATTCACCATGATCATCTACTCGAAATATAAATCAAATTTCACAAACAATTACAACCTGGTCAAACTGCATTAATTGGGCTAAATTCCAACAACTACCAAATCCGATGAATAGGTCTATGAAGGAGATTAAAACAAAATATTGTATACTCCTATCCACTTGTAAAATTAATGAATTTCCTGAAGGCTAATGCAATCTTAAAACTTTTTATTTATTTATATAAAGTTAGAAATTGGACTCAAAATTTAGATTAATCATATATTTTATGTAGTGATATTCCCCCCCATAGAATCATAAACTTCTCAAATAACCAAGGGATCAAATCTAATAGGAGTAATAAACACTGCTTTCGATAATAATTCATCATCGAATTTGTATGGAAAATAAATATCTCGAACATGTATAATGAAACGTTGTTTAACCTTCACGTTTCTCAGTGCTGACCTATTATTTCCATATATTTTGTACACAAAACAACTTGAATCACTTTGCTTGTCTAATAGGTTAAGGTTCACTATTCCGCTTGACAAATCAAGATCCGGATCGAAACACAGAGTTGTGATCAATGTCGAACCATTCTTAAGGGCCGAACTAGAGACCAAATTAGGACCCTCCATTTTTTTAATCTTGTGATTAGGATTAATTTACAATTAATTTAATTTTTTATTCAATAAAAACATGCTGAGGGGTTTTTTGGAAATCAATTTATTAAGCTTCAACAATACGCAAATCTCTTTTCTTCTCAACTCTTCGATCTTCATACAATCTTCACTCAATCTTCACGCAATCTTCATCAATTTTTACTCAATTTTCTTCAATTTGCCTCAATCGCGATCTGCCTCAATCTGCAATTCCTTCAATTCACGTTCTACCTCCATCGTGTTTTGCTTCCTCAATTCACGATTGTTTTGCAATTGCTGCATCGTCGAACAATCGTGTGTTTTGCAATTGTTGCATCAAATTCTTGATCGATCTGCCTCAGTTTTCGCAATTCCTTCAAAGCTCGATGGTGTAGGAACGACACCGACGAATTCTGTGGTTGAAGATGGATCTTCATCGACCAATAATGAAGAAGCTAGTATTGGATCAATTATGGATGATCTACAATATCAAGGAGGCACTCTATTCGATATAGATTCAAATTCAGATTCAGAGCTAGAAGGAGAAAGTAACGCAGTTGAAGGTTTGTAAACAGATTCATAATGAAGTATTTTTATCGTAATATGATATTCAGACATGCTCTGTATTGTATACAATAAATACGACTCATAATGAACTAATCTTTGATTATAATGAAGTAGTAATACAACCGAATGAACTAATATTCTTGTTGAATGAATATGTTTTATTTTGTTTTGATTTTCTACTAACAGTTGTTTGTATGCGACAGTAGTTTGTATGCGATCAATACGAATCATAATGAACTAATATGTGATTATAATGAAGTAGTGATACAGCTGAATGAACTTATATAAATGAACTTATATATGCTTGTTGAATGAATATGTTTTGTTTTGTTTTCATTTTCCACTAACAGTAGTTTGTATGCGATCAATATCAATTCAACAATCGCGATCTGCATCAAATCGTGATTCATCTCTGAGTATAAAGCTGGAGATATCTACACAACAAAGCCGGACGTGAAGAATTCCGATTACTTCGTGAGATCAGAATTCCGATTACTTCTCAAGCTTACCTTCAGAATCTCATAGAAGAATTCTGCTGATGGATGATCTAAAAACACCAATTGGCACTCTTCTTCATACGAATTCAGATTTAGAGGTAGAAGAAGACAACAACTCATTTGAAGGTTCACGGTTTTTTCGATTCAATTTTTTTGGATAGCTGATGTGTTTTTAATTTTGCTAAAGTTTTTTTAACACATCCGATGAAAAATCTACAGTTGAACCTTGTTTATGAATGAATTATATTTAACAAGAGATTAACAATTTGTATATTTTTATTTTTTACGTTTGTAGTAATAAATAGATTAGTATGAAGTAATAGTTTATCTGAATGAAGTAATCACCAGATTGAATGAAGTAATATTAGCAGTACTGGGTTGTACGTATAATAATAATAATAATAAGAAGAAGACGAAGAAGAAGAAGAACATTAGTAAATTATTTCACCAGTAGGTTTCATTCGATTTTTTCACGCTTGTAGTAATAAACAGATCAATATGAAGTAATTTATTTCCAGTAGGTATTAATTCATTTTTGTAGTTTTTTATTTCATTATAGTAAGTTTATTACTTCAGTTTATTATCTAATAAATTTAAAATGAAAATATTTTTACTTCATTCCAGTTGGTTTTTACTTCATTCAAGTAAGTTCATTAGTTCATTCCAGTATGTAATATATTGAAAATGAACAGATTTTTACTTCATTCCATATTACTTCATTTAAATGAGTCGCCACTTCATTCAAACAGGTTTTTAGTTCATTGCATGCAGTAGGTTTTCAAATGATTTAACACATGTTTCATTCGAATTCATTGAACTAGGTTTTTACTTCATTCCAATTGGTTTTTACTTCATTTCAGTTGATTTTTACTTCATTCAAGTAAGTTTATTACTTCATTCCAGTACGTAATATATTGAAAATGAACAGATTTTTACTTCATTCCATATTACTTCATTTAAATGAGTCGTTACTTCATTCAAACATATTTTTAGTTCATTGCATGCAGTCGGTTTTCAAATGATTTAACACATGTTTCATTCGAATTCATTGAACTAGGTTTTTACTTCATTCCAGTTGGTTTTTACTTCATTTCAGTTGATTTTTACTTCATTCAAGTAAGATTATTACTTCATGCCAGCACGTAATATATTGAGCTAGGTTTTTACTTTATTCAGTGTAAACAATAGTATAATTTATTCCAATAGATTTATTACTTCATTCAAAAACATAATTACTTCATTGAACTAGGTTTTTAATTCATTCCATTCCAGTCCAGTAGGACTTCAAATGCTTTTACGCATATTTCATTTCTGCAGTGTCCACGGAAGAGCTTTATCTTCAAAAAATTAAAACTCCCCCCAATTGTTAAGCAAATGGATTGAGTAATCAAACAAACTGTATCACCTTTTCTGCATCAATCTCAATTGTTAAACTCCCCCTAGTAGGTTTCGTTCGATTTTTTCACGCTTGTTGTAATAAACATATCAGTATGAAGTAATAGTTTAGCTGAATGAAGGAATCACCAGATTGAATGAAGTAATATTAGCATTACTAGGTAGGTTTCGTTCAATTTTTTCACGCTTGTAGTAATAAACAGATCGATATGAAGTAATTTATTTCTAGTAGGTATTACTTCATAATGTGCTTTTGAAATGAGATTTTGTTTTACGTCCAAAAATTTAAACGGCGACAAACCATCCTCACTATATAAACCCCATAACCAATACAAACTCTCCATCACAAAAAAGGAAAAAACACAAACTTGTCCAATACAAGAAATCATCCAAAATTGACACATAAGCACATCTCAATGGGCTGAGCCGTGATTCTGGGCACTACCCATTTGTTAGGCGCTGGGACAGGCTGCACAAATGTCCTCATCAGCATGTCACCATGCATCAACTACATCTCCCGAAACTCTTCATCTCACTCCTCAAATTTGATTTCTCACCCAGCTGTGAGTTGGAGGACCCCAACGTTTTCTTCACCTATATACAATAAACACATAACAACAATTCAATATTTGAAACATAGTTTATGTTACATCATTAAAATAGTTCAGAACTTCATGATTTAGGTTCTTTAGTTCATTAAAAGTATAATTCACAGCTAAATATACATACAAAACAGGTCAGTTTATATTACTTCATTCCATGAGGTTATTACTTCATCAAATAGCTGAATTGGTTCATTCAACTGTTATTTCTTCACAAAATATGCATATAACACAGTTACTTCATCCTATGAATACTACTTCACCAAATAGGTTAGTTAGTTCATTCAATGTTATTTCTTACCAAAATATGCATACAACACATTTAATAAAATTTATACGAACATTAGACGAACTTTCCTTGCGATTTGATTTGCATGAAGAAATGTCTCCAAGTTACGAAATAATAAATCAAATTAAGAAGATGCATATTAATTTTTGCCACATAATTCAAATGAGTCCAGAAAGGACTAGAAGCACACATTAACAACATACAATCGAAAACACAAAAATCAAGCACCAAACTAATAGTCTCATCAAATGAAGTAGGCTCGTGAAATGAAATAATATCCTCATGAAATGAACTAAATTGATTTACGCAGCCACATTTTTTTATACATTTACTTTCAAATATCAAAAGTATTGTGAAGTAATCGATTTATATTACTTCATTACGTGAGGTTATAACTTCATCAAATAGGTTATTTTGTTCATTCATGTTAATTCTTTACAAAATATAAGTATAATACAGTGAAGTTGTTCATACAGTACAGTTAATAAAATTCATAAAAACACAGTTAACTTCATTCAGTGAATTTACTACTTCATACCAACTAGAGTATCACTTCATTTTTACCTTCTGGTGGAGGGATTTGACTTGCAATATTTGCTTCCGACCGACCAGTAGAGAAACTTTCATCAAGATTTGCTTTCTCGATCAGTTGTGATTTGGCCATCGGCCTATGAGTATAATGCTGACCTTCCTCGGCCCTGCTTAATAAACTTAAAAGACAAAAATCATAAACCAATTTACAAATAGATGAAGTAAATTAAATTTTTGAATGATGCAAAGCTTCAAAACAATGTATTACCTGATGTAGACGAGTTGAGTGTTTGAGTCATTTTTGAATCGTCATCGGATTTGAACTCATCGGCTGTAGATGTTGAACTCGGTGACTCGAGATGCTGAATCGTTGGTGAAATCGATTTCAACTGATGAAATCGATTGGAGTGAGATTAATTGGCGCGAGATTTGGAGATTACTGAGATGAAGATGTTGAATCGATTTTAACTGTCATGAAGATGTTGAATCGATTACTGAGATGAAGATGCTTAATTGATTTTAGTTGATGATGAATCGATTGGAGTAAGATGAATTGGCTGGAATGAGATTAATCGATTTGGAGATTTTGAGAAGAAGAAGTAGCGCAGGAGCAGAGGCGGGAATGTGAAATGAGTAAAATTTTAGGATGGGTTTAACCCTAAAATTTTTTATCTCCAATGCGAAAGGACTTAAATACCCCCACATTGAAGTAAATTATTTATATAATGAACTACGAAAAATAACCCTTAATGATCTAATCTCATCCGTCAAATTTAAGATCTAAAGACTCAAATTTGATCTCTAGTTCGATCTTTAAAAGTGAATTTATGAATAATGGGACTCGTTCCACGTAAGTTGAAAGATAGTTCATTGAATTATAAAGTTAGATTGTTAGGTAGATAAAAGTTTGCTTCGAATTGCTTATACGTAATCTTATTTCATAAGTTACATGAGAATAAATATTTATAATATTTTATTTTATTTTTAATTTAGTTAGAATAAAATATTCTGCATTGTAGAATAAACTGTGATTGCTATTGAAACTCCTTATTCCATATCAACAAAATGGCGATGATCATTTAAACCCACACATTAGGGCATTCGCAATGGGACCGATAGCAAAGTTCAGGTACCATTTATGTGCGAAAGTGAAAGATCAGGTACCATTTATGTTGTTCATTCTTTATTATAAGCTCATATAGTAGGAACATATAATAGTAAGACTCACATTTCATTAACTTTTTCCATCTGTTGTCCTTTATACTTGAAATTCAAGCCATATTAAATTGAGTCAATTAATAGGAACAGAAGGAGTATTAGTTTTCAGTTTTGAAAATTGGGTCAAACTTTATCGACTATGCTCACATATTTAAAATTTGGAGAAAACTTATTCATAATCAATTTTCATATTCATAAGGATACTTCTCACATTTCATTACTCGCATGTACCTAAAAATTTATCACATTTATTTTTTAGTAGTATTATTTTTGATAGTAGACCATGTATTCACTAACTCAATCTCACTCATTTTTCTTATAAAACTAATACTAATATTTAAAATTAAGACTCATATTCCACTAACTTTTTCAACTCACTTTTCTTAAAACTCTACCCGATCAAAATATGATAAAATTTAAGAGATGAAAGGAGTATTATTTTTCTTAAAAAGTCACCTATTTATTAAAAATGTTACACACTTACACTGCAATTTGTTTAAACCCGCAATCAACTCCATACATCATCATACTCCATCTTGGGCCTCTGACTTAGCCAACAAATGATATCAATAAATATGAGAAAAAAGAGAAAGAAGGGAGAAGACAACTTCATCATCACATGAATTGATATGATTGCATTGCAAATTGAGATGAAAATGGTATAGTGTGGTTTGATCCAATCCAATATTCTCTCTCTGTTAAAACATCAGCTCAAACTCAAAATCTCATCTGAACTGCTCATCTGAGTCAACCAAACAAAGTAATCAAACAAAGCAACTCTGCCACCAAAAACCAAAACACTAAGCAGTGACTAACGATACTATATACGTGCTACATATAGCCAAGAAACAATGCAATTAAGCATGTAATACAACACTACGAATCAATGTATATGAGTGTGACCCAGGAATTGATCCAACATTATCTATGTTAAACATGTGATGATACTGTAGATCTCGTCCGAGCTGCTCGTCTGAGTCATCCAAACAAAGTAATCAAACAAACAAACTCTGCCACCAAAAACCAAAACACTAAGTTACATAAATTGTATATTTTGATAACAAAAAAAAGGTGAAAAATATTAGAATTTTTGTGCAGTTACCTAAATGATTTACCAGCAGCCTTGTTGTAAGGATCCAAGGAGAAGGCAAGGGCATGCATGAGGAATCTCTTCACAAAATTAAAATAAAATCATCAATTGTTAGATGATGAATTTATAATTTTTTAAGTACAGTAGTATTTTATATTTTTATACCATGAATATCACGTTAGCTGCCAAATCAGTTTCTCCTCGAACGGGGACGGGGAGGTCTGGCATGAGTCTAATGCATTTCTG
>NC_062965.1:15384991-15422807 GCF_023119035.1 Salvia hispanica | reverse complement strand
CACCCAATTCCACATCAAACACCTCAATAACGAAATAAACAGATCGACATAGCAATTTAAGAATTACGCTAACAGTAGAGAGATCTAAGCAAAAGTAACTTGAAATTAAACAGCTAAACTCAGATCCATGAGCGATAAGCAGTTAAACATCATCAACATCAAAGTCGACTCCCAAATGTGAAGTTCGACGGTGGAAACTAGCAAAAACAACTGAAATTAAAACAAATGTATCTTCGCCCTCACTGGGACAAAGTGTTACCAAACTCGAGATCTTTAGAAAGTACCCCCCTATCACGATTATCCCCCAGAATGTTTCCCAAGTGTGTGTAAAATGTATGAGCTAAGAAGAGTGAAAAACTATCCCATTACGCTGCATGCTCCTCTCTATTTATAGGCGCTTTAGTGGGTCCAGCGAGGTATTGATAATGACTTTGTTGCCCTCAGCTGTAGACTCCCCCGTCACGCCAATTTTTCCTTGTAAATCCTGCTCATTTCGTCCTTTTCTCTCGCTAGACCATCTCCTTCATTACTTCCTTGATCTAGCGATTTTCTTCACACACCTGGCTTAGGAAACGTGTTAGACCCAGCAATTTATAACATTTTTTGCACATTACCGATGCATGAAATTAGCCTTATCATAGGTCTACAATTGTGAAAATAACTAATTTGTTGAGTCAACTATATATCTCAATATCGTGGCACTTTCAAACAAAATCTAGAGAGGGAATATCAGATAGCTAGCAATTGAGAAGGAGAGATACTTTTCCTACATAATTTGTGTATAAGTTAGAGTAAAAAAAGAGCTGCGCCGAAAATATTCATATATTCATGTCCAACCATATATATATCTCTCTCTTGGATCTAAAATATTCTTCAAGAGGGCTACAATCTCATAAGTAAAGACAACATATGTGAGTAAATTGCTCCAAAGTCTTCTCTAGAAAAGACAACCTGTGTACATCTAGCTATTACAAGAGATGTTTACATCTCATCTCCAAACATATTCTCATTCACAATTTATTATAAAACTAGTATATAAAAGTACTACCTTTTTCAACCCACTTTTTATTACATTTTTTAAAATCCATGTCGGATCAAATGGTGACAAATTATAAGGGACGAAGAGAGTATGAGTTTTATGGAGTAATAAAAAGTTAGTGAGGTAAAATTAGTGGAATATGTGGTCTATTACAATGTAGTACTCATTTTATCTCACTAAATATGAAACATTTGCTTTACGACACGAGATTTTATGCTGTATTTTTGTGAGTTAAATGGAGAGTGAATAAAAGTAATAGAGAGAAAATAGAGATGTGTTATTTCTATTTTAGGAAATGTATTATTTTTAGTAGGACAATCCAAAAGAAAAAAAATGATTTATTTTCAATGGAACAAACTAAATAATATAATAAACAACAAATTCGGACGATTAGAGCATCCGCAATGGCGCCCTTCCCGTCGGACATCGGAGAGGCTTCCGTGAATGGCGTGCGGGACGTCCGCCATTGGGGCGGCGAGGGGCGGACGCGGACGGGACTTAAGGACACCGAAGGGGTGCAATCGTCGGCGGAAGGGCGACGGGACATCCGCCATTGCAAAGACTCACGGACGTCCCAATGTTTTAATTTTTTCAAAAAAAATCTATATATAATTTTAATTTTAATTTCCCGTCCGTATCCGTGTCGAAGTTTTAATTCCGTAACGTAAATTGAATATTTGTGAATTTGTGATTTTTTTTTATTGGGGGGAGTCGGCACAGGAAGGGCGATGGGAAGCCCGGATTATGCGTGGGAAATCCTCATGACGTGACAGAAGGGTCTGTTTTTAGGAAGTCCGACGGGAAAGACCGAGGGACATCCGCAGCATTGCGGATGCTCTTATTAGCGAAGAAGTAATAGCTATTTTGAATAAAAGCAACAAAAGCAAATCACATAGTTTGAAGAGCACCCAATTTGTTCTCTTTTGTTCTGGAGTAACATTACAATATCGAGAAGTAACAATGCCGTGTGGCAATCTGAATACTTATAAGGTAAAATCGAATCAAGCGTCTCTAACAGCTCGAACGCCATGGCTTCTACTTCTGAAATTGGTATGTTGATAAGAAAACCTTTTCTGTTTCACTTTCTTGGCTTCAAGAATTCATTTTTCAGTTGCTAAAAATGGCAGGTGCATTAATTATCGAGTCTGCTGCTAGTGGAAACCTCAACCAGCTTAAGGGTGAAGTCATTTTCTTGTTAACTCTTAACCCTTTTCTTGATTTCTGATTCTGATAGTTTGATTTTGGCAGCAATTAGAAAAAAGGTTGGTGATGTTGAGAAAAGGAATATTTGAGTTCCAAGAGAAATTAGAGTTTCAAGAACTCAACATTAATAATGTCTTGTTCCAATATGAGTTGTTCCAAGAAACACATTTATTGTAGTATTTCAAAAGTCCCTAACATCCCTATAAATACATGAGTGTTGGGTATCTTTCATTCATTCGAATCAATACAATCTTTTGCTATCTATTACTTTCTTATCTAAATATGATGCCTATACCATTTAACATGGTATCAGAGCAGGTTAGGACTCAGATTAGGTATCATCATCGTCCATGATACCTTTCTCGGCCCTCCTGTTCTTTTCCTTTTTTTATCTTCCCCGCATCTTAAACCTGTGCAAGTAGCACACAATATCAGAAGAGAATCAGTTAACCGAAACCACAAACACAGCCATGGCCGACGAATTTGCCCGGCAATTCGCAAATTTCATGCGCAATAGTTTTGCGATGAACAAATCCAACACAGATCCACCAGAAAAGCCTGCTCAGCCATATAAAATAGACACACAGCCCCTCGACATCGGTGGGAACAAATTGAATGGAGAAAATTACTCCCTTTGGTCTGTGCTCATGAAGACGGCGATAAGCGGTCGGGGAATGGTATCTCACGTTACCGGAGTGCCTCCTTCCCCACCATGAACCGATCCAGCCTTCGCACAATGGCAACAGGCTGACCACTGCGTGTTCACATGGCTGATTCAAAACATCGAGCCTCGACTAGTTAGTCGAATTTCACAGCATCCGACGGCCAAGCACATCTGGGATGCTTTGGCTGTCACTTATGGGAGCGGAGGAGACAGAATCCAAGTGTATGATCTCCAGTTCAAAGCAAGCACACTGAGGCAAGGAAACAGTTCATTAGACGAGATATGGAGCAGATTACAAGAAATCTGGATCTCGATCGACCAAAAGCAGAAGAACCCAATGAAATACCAAGAGGATATAGAGATTCACGATAAATTCATACAAGATCAGAGATTGTGTCAGTTTGTATATGCAATTGATAGCAAGTATGAATCAACCAAAAGGGAGATCCTGAAATTAAATCCACTTCCCTCAGTTGATTTTGCATACAATCTGGTCCAACAAGAAGAGACACGCCTCCAAGTGCTGCAGCCGGCGAACACCAGTGGTGCGGTCACCACCGAAGGAATCGGCGCGGGTCTCGCCGTCCGTGGCTGGTAGAACCACGCCGGCGGCTCTCGGGGTGGCGGGCGCGCCGGAAATTACAGGAATCGACGGAGTGATGAGGAAGACAAATCAAAGTTAGTTTGCTCCTACTGCAAGCGGAAAAAACACACAAAAGACTCGATGGATATTTGATTTAGAACCGAACAATAACATATGATCCTCCCCATGGTGCTACAAGGAGGGGGCATAAATATCAATCACGAATAATCGATCTTTTAGCATTTTTGGGAAAAAAATATTCGCTAATTATACATGTATCATGCTCATAACTTGAATTAATCATGCTTTAAAAATATTGAAACCTAAAAAAATGCTTTTCACGAGCAAAAAATACCTAATTAATTCTCCAAAGAATTGAAATGGCTACTTCTTCTCCACGTGATGCTTTGAGTACTAGACCAAAATCTTCTCCGGTTTCCCCAACCGTATCCCAATATCAATTTGGTGATCTTACTAGAATACTAGGACTTAAATAAAGAAGACATAATAAATCCTTTTGGGAATGGAAACAATTCGAAAATTCCTACAACTAAGCCGATATTTTCAAAATTTCGAAATGAAAATTGTGTTATTTTCGCCTTTATTCTCCTATTTATATTAGTTCCCTTTTTGGGGGCCGCAATCCTAGCACCGCTAGATATTGATCACCATAACCCAATATATCAGGATAATTGGTTGCGAAAAACCCGCACCATTTGATAAGTCAAAGTAGTGCATAATCAATACCGTATGCTCAATGCTAACCTACATTGTTTAAGAAACAAATATTATCAAGACCACCTTTCTCGATGGATAGTCAAATTCCATCTAGGTTGTGAAATTCATCTTTTTCTTTGTTTAGAACTGACCGTGTTACCTTAAAGTGGGGCGACGCCACAACCGGTCACTAAAACAAAGACTTAGACTTTGTTAGTTAACATACATTTAAACATGCATTAACATCCATTAAATGTAAATCGAACAACATTATGATAAAAAACTGTTTTATTCCTTGGAAAATAAAATAAGAGTTTTCAAGATTCCCTCACTCAAACGTGATTTCTAGTATACAAACTCTAACATTCGCACCTTTACCGCCCTTTGTAAACCTCAAAAATCTCATATCCGACCGCCAATGGACAATTTACTTGTAGGTGAGGGGGGGATTGTCAACATCTCACCCACTTTGCAATTATCAAATTGTCTCTATATCCCTTCGATGTCTTATAAACTTCCGTCCATCACCATGTCACTAAGGTTTTTTGTATTGTCATTATTAATGAAAAAAAATTTTTCTAAGGATACCCCAAGGGGAAAAATTTGGGCCATAACGAACGCGATGGACTCTACTACGGGATGAGAAAAACCCAAAAAGGGACTCCCATGCTAACCTCACGGTAAAAGGACCGGAAAGTTATTTGGGCATCGGCTTGGGACATCCCCTATCTACTTTAAAATTGTTTTTTCCCAATATTATTCCTAAACATGACATGTACCCAAACTTGTTTTCTATCCAAAAGTCATCAAATTTTTTATCCTTTAAGTCAAAGGGGCCCCGAATCCTTATTTTTTTTTGGCACTGGTGCCGGGGGCCCGCACCAATTTTGAGGGCAAAGTTTTTTGATATTATTTTTTGTTTGAAAAATGTTTGACTGCAGACGGGGGTATATTTCATGAAACAAATCAATTTTTTTTTCTCATTTTTATCCTTTTTTATAATCTCATCCAAACTGGGGTTTTAAAAAAACCATTCAAATTCTTCCGATAAGGGAGGGATTTTTAAAAATTGGAAAATAAAGGGAATTTTTTCCAAGAAAAAGGTTTATCCCAAAAAACCCTGCTTAAAATTTTGGGCCAAAAAAGGTGGGAAAAAAAAGGGAAAAAACCGTTTCCCCTTTGAAAGCCCCCTTCAACGAGGAACAAAAGCCCGGAGCTTTTTCCGGGGCCCTTTTCCCCCACCCAAATCCTTTTAAAACCCGGGACGACCACAAGTACCCTTTAAAAACACCGAACTCCACTACAAGTTTTATCCCCCCTCGCAAAAATTCCTCCCCCCTTGCCCCAACCACGTGCCTCCGGATGCCCCGTGTTTGTCCACATTCCTAAACAGGGAAAGAACCAAATTATCTCCATGTGCTATTAAATGTTTTTTTTGGGGGGTGGGGGAAAACCAAAAGGGGTATGGGTGCTTTGATCCAAAATCCACCGCATGTTCACTACTATGAACCGTAATTTTCAGACCGAGTATTTTTTACCCACCTTAGCTGGGGGAGAATAATATTGAAAGTAAAAAATAGAAAGGGCCCCGGGGCTTGGATCTAAAAGTGCCAATGCCAATGTAAATAATAAAGGGCGGTCCAAAGAGAAGGCGAAGTTAGCACCCCCGAGCAAGTCTCCTGGATGGGGGAGTCTCCCGGGGAAGGTGCCATCGTTTTCCGACCGTCTCTCCATTAAGTTTATCCAATGTAAGTTCTCTTGTGGATACGATAATTGTTTAACTAATCCAAGCCTAGAAGAACTAGAAACCCCAAAACCAAGGATGAAGAAGGGGAAGAAAAAAGAAGTCGGTTAAGGAGTTTTTTCCCCTTTCACCGGGAGATACATACTTCCACCAAGACCAAACAGAGGAGTTCCACCAAAGAGGTAAAACACCTAAAAGATTAACAAGAAAACGCCGGGTTTCCTTGGAATCTAGCTAAAGGCCATTTATCGAGATGGCTCTAGTTGGGGAATGCAACCCTATGAGGGAAGAGATTCCACAAAACTTTATGGTTTGCGTTGCAAACATTAGGGGAAAAATGGGAAAAAAGAGATGTGCGGGTCCGAAATTTGAAAATGGGAAAAAAGCAAATTGCCAAAAAGGGAAAAGACATGTAGGGTGTCGTTGGGGCTTCAAATCAAAAAAACGGGACCCATGGCTCGATTAAAGATATAAAGACGGCCCTTGGGGGAAAGGTTATACCTGCATATGGATGGACTATTCGGGGGACCTTTCCCAAAAAGCCCAAAATTTTTCACCCTTTTCCGGGGACATTTCGTTTGGGTTGGATTCCATTACCCGCCCATGGGACCAATGTCTTCCTAAAATGGTGAGCTTAAGATTTTAAAGGGGGTTTAAATTTTTATAAGGACCTCCGGGTTTTTCATCGTTTCAAGGGGAAGGGGGCCACCAAGAAAAGACATTGTATGGATTAAAGCAATCCCCAAGAGTGTGGTTCGGAAAGTTTGCCTGGGCAATGAGTAGTTATGGATATACACAGAGTAATTCTCAGACCATACTCTATTTCTGAAGAGGCGAGTTGATAAGATCACATGTTTAATCATATACGTTGATGATATGATTATTACAGGTGATGACCTAGAAGAGATTGAGCACTTAAAGAAGAATCTATTTCAAGAATTTGAGATGAAGGACTTGGGGAATCTCAAGTATTTTCTTGGGATTGAAGTACTAAGGTCAACCAAAGAAATTTTTCTGCGACAAAGGAAGTATATCTTGGACATCCTAGCAGAAACAGGTCTCTTGGAATGTAAACCAGCAGACACTCCTATAGCAGTTAATCATGGATTGCAAATCAGAGAAGGAGTCAAGTTGACTGATCGTAGTCGATATCAGCGACTAGTTGGAAAGCTCATATATCGGTGATAAGTGGGAATTCCGCAAAATATGCGATCAGTATAGTGACTTCTCCACTGGCTGGAATGTCTTGCATCACGCGGTTGAAATTGGACATTTTGAGATTTGCAAATTCTTGATCAAGAGCATCCAAGTTTCTGTTGATCCCTTCACTTACAAGAGTATTTTCTCTCTCTTTTCTTCTTACAATATTTATGCTATTTTGAATAAATTAGGGAGTGCCTATGTGATTCTTGATGAATTGTTTGTAAAACTGCACCAGTGGATACTCCAATAGCACAAGCTGCCAAAGGGGGACATGTCAAAATTGTGGAGTTTCTCATTGAACATGGTTCTGACACTAAACTTGCAAATGTTGAGGGATTCGCTCCCTTGCACTACGCAATTCTTAAAGGTTTGGCAGTTGTAATGTTGTGAAAGGCTTTGCTAATACTGATATTATGCTCTAATTGACTGGTTTTGTTTCAGGTAATATGGAGCTTATGAAATTGTTGCTGAGAAACCGTGCTTACGTAGAAGCACAGTGTGTAGATGGAACGCCTTTACAAATGGCTGTTTCTCGTGGAAATGTTGAGGCTGTCAAGTTTCTCTTGTCTAGTGGCGCAAACGTGGGCAAGCATAACCTTCTGTTGCACTGTTTGTCGATGATAATCTTGTTTAAATCATCGTTTGTTTTTCCATGGCATTATTAGGACAGTTTTTGTTTATTACTACTTTGCCAATCACACTGCTATGATCTTGTGATTTGCTGTGTTGACTAATGATGTAATCTTATGAGATTAATCCATTTGCTACTTTCCAATCTGCAGCCAGATTATTATTATGCAGTTGCGGACACCCCTCTTGGAATCGCAGTCAAGTCTCGCTCATTTGAATGCCTGAAATTGCTGCTCAAGGTATGTTTGGTGAATTGGAAATACTTGTGTTGTCTAATTTTCTGTTAGGGATTGATGTCTGTTGTTTTGAGATTGAGGGATGTACTTCAACGTCCGTTATCGTGGTAATGACTGTTTGCTAGCTAAATTATGATGATTTACTCAAATGGAAATCTCTAGGTGTCTGATGCCTTTTTCAGTATCTGAATTGCTTTTTCATGGTTTAAGTACTCTCTCCTTGCAGGCTAATGCAGACCCGAATGTCTATTTCAACGGGTTTAGTCCTTTGTCAGCTGCTGCGAGAGATGATGACACAAAATTTCTTACATCATTGCTTGCAGCTAAAGCAGATCCAAATTTAAAAGAAGAAGTTAGTTTCTTTGTTTCCCTTTCTTTACTATGCTATTATTCATCCTTCTTTAAACCAATTACTTCTCCTTTAACCTTATTGTATTGATAACGACGACTTTCAGGATGTCTTTAAACCTATCGAGGAGGCTGCTATGTTGTGTAACCGTGCAGCTATGGAGATTTTACTCCCAGTGACTAAACGGCTTGAATATCATCCAAATTGGACTATCGATGGCATAATCGAACACATCCAGTCTGATGAATTTTATGCATTGGTCTGAAACTTTACATTAATCGAAGTACATCTCAGCATCACTTTGATCTTCAATTGAACGCACAACCTCATCACGTTTCTTGCAGGGCGCGTTGAAAATGCAAATACTCTTGACTAAACTGGACAACAGAGGGATGGAATGCGCGATGAATAAGGAATTATACTCTGCAATGTTGCAATATAAAACGGTAAAACCTTTTCTTCTTCCAAGTGAGTGAATCATCCCGTCCTTGTCTACGTGTATGGAGTAGTAATACATGCGATGCGTAGGCTAGTAATTTTCGTCCATGTAACACGACATGGCTGTCAAAGCTAAGCATGTGGGAAACGCGCTTGGATTTGAAGATTCCTGCTTTGTTAGGTGCTCAGAAATGCATTAGACTCATGCCTGACCTCCCCATCCCCATTCGAGGAGAAATTGATTTTGCAGCTAATGTGATAGTTATGGTATGAAAATATGAAATACTACTTAAAAAGTTATAATTCATCATCTAACAATTGATGATTTTGTTTTTTTTTTTTTTGTGAAGAGATTCCTCATGACAACCCTTGCCTTCTCCTTGGATCCTTACAACAAGGCTGCTGGTAAATCATTTAGGTAACTGCACAAATTCTAATATTTTTCACCTTTTTTTTGTTATCAAAATATACAATTTATGTAACTTAGTGTTTTGGTTTTTGGTGGCAGAGTTTGTTTGTTTGATTACTTTGTTTGGATGACTCAGGCGAGCAGCTCGGACGAGATCTTGAGTATTATTGGATGTTTAACATCATAGATAATGTTGGATCATACTCTATGGTCACACTCATATACATTGATTCGTAGTGTTATGTTACATGCTTAATTGCATTGTTTCTCGGCTATATGTAGCATGTATATAGTACTATCGTTTTGTCCACATCGCTAAAGTGCATAACATAGAGGCAATTAGGTATAAATTAAAGAATCCAAATGTATGGCATGTATGAGTTAGGGATATAATCAACGAAACGAAGAAATAATTACAACGTGTGAGGGAAATGAAAAAAAACTGTGAATCACTCAGAAATGGTGTGTAAAGAAGGCACCCAGGGATGGCGACTTTGTTGAACGGTGTTGGTGAAGAGGCGGTCCACGGGAAGGTCGTGGAGACGAGCAGTAGCAAGGAGTTTCTCCAACTCTGTCTTGGTAATCTTGATCTTCACCATTGATGGCAAAGAGGTATCTTCCTCAGGCTTAGCCCATTCATTTTCCCACTCATCCAGAGATGCCCATGATTCACGCTTGCAACAGTTTCCCATCTCTCTTCTCTGCTGCCTCTCTATGCATACATATATATGAGCTATGTATATGTATGCCTGCACTTTTTTCTTTTTATATGGAACAACAAGTGTGAACACTTTGGTAGATGGCATAACTTCATTCCATGAGAATTGGACTAGTATTAAGTAGATTTATAGACCATTTGTTTCAAGTCAACTGCCAATTTTCTCAATAATTATTTGTTTATAACTTATCGTTTCAATAAAAATTCAGTGGTCTAGACATAATGTCATATGGTGCGTCCAGTCAATCACAATTATAGAAATATTATCTCTTCTTCTTTTTTTCATGCAAATGTGATTGATTGAACACACAGCATGATAATATGTATGGACCACTAAATTTTTATTCATTTTGAGATTTTTAGTTTCCTTAATACCATTGCATCATTCAATTGACCATTTGTTTTAGGTCAATTGGGAATCTTCTCATTACTTAGTAGTATTTGTTTATAACTTATTGTTTTAATTAAAATTCAGTGGTCTGAACATATTGTCACATGGTGTATCTAGTCAATCCCAATTATAGAAATATCCTCTCCTTTTTTTCCTATAATTGTGATTGATTGAACACATCACATGACAATATATCTGGACCACTGAATTTTTATTCAGTTTTGAGGGTTTTTTGTGTTTCCTTAATACCATTGCTTCATTCAAGATGATATTTCATGCAAAGCGATTGAATTGGTGGAAATTAGAAGGGAAAAAATTGGAATAAGATTTGAAATGACCAAGTAAACTAGATGGTGATGTGCTTCTAAATTTTGGAATTTTTATTAGAAAATTGAAATGGAAGATATTATTTTTCTGGAGATATTTGTGATACAGCTTAACTCTCCAAGATTAGTGCTGAAAATTCTGTCTTGCGAATGAATTTTAGAAACCGTGTGTAAAAGAAAGATCAACAACTTTGTCTCAGCAAAGGTCTATGTCGTTATCATATATACACTTGCGATAAAGAAATATGTCAACGTTTTGGTCCATTCAATAATTATATTTCATTTTAACACTTTAATTACACAATTGTTAGTCATTTTCATTCATTTATTTGTGAATTAATTTAATTAAATATATAACCGAGATTAAAAAAAATAAGAAATGATAAAATAGGTGGGGCTCATTAGTTGTAGACAATTTCTCTCGGAATTGATTTTCTCCCAAATCATTCATATCTGAAAACATTTTTAATGATGTCAATATTTATTACAGGAACAATCAATTTTAATTTAGTAACTTTTATGTAAAAATTAGTTTTTTAAAGTTGACGATGAAGGAAGAAATCGCACAAATAAAATCATAAAATTTAAATGTTGTGTGTATGGCATTATTGGCATATGCAATGAACGAGTTTGAATCAGCATTCATTAGTTGATTCTTTTGATTCAATGTAAAATTAAATTGATCAAATAATCCAATTGTACTTCTTTATGTATTTCCATTTTTCTGCTTGTAATATCTTTAAGTTAACTTTTAAAGAAACTTTATCATAAAAAATTGATATAAATAGATCTTTCTATTTTTCCATCCAAAGACTCACATTCATTAACCGGCGAAGTGGTTGAATTTAATATCATTTGAATTGAGCCTTCAATTTAATTTAGTCATACTGAATCAAAAAATAATAGTATAAAAATATTTCATATACCATAATTTTAAAAAGGAAAATAAAAACGCAACTGTAAATCATTAAGTGAAATGACCAACTAACAAATTTAACCACTGTGATTTTTAAAATGGCTGATAGTTTTTTTCATTTCATGACTCTATCTTCCACTATATTTAGAAAAAAAATTATCCCCAATTAATAATTATCGTTTTGCTTCGAATGTCCATGACTTTCAACGTTTTCCATAAAAAAAATAAAAATGTCCCGCGATAAAAAATTTGGTGAAGGAAGGGTGATTAATCTGCCACGACGTCGTTTTAACCAAAAATTAAAAATACTTTGATTGGCTCCGACCATTTACACCAAATTCAAATTCATTTTAGTTTAAATATCACATCAAATATGATTCTACTCTAACCGCAATTCATTTTAGTATAAATATCACGTCAAATATGATTCTACTCTAACCAATTATACTGAACTCAAACTTAAGCAAATATTCTCTATATTATGCATTTTTTATTCACAAAATTTGAAAAAGTTTTTAGTTTTGGTTTAGTGTAAACTGAAAGATATAATATTTTTTTCACTCAAAAACCAAAAATGAGATTGGTTTTGAAGTAGTGTTGGAGCTAATACCTATCTGGCTATCACATTTTAGGTTTTAGTGTACTTTTAGAGATGATCTTAGGAGTAGTATTTTGTTTCTAACTCTAGAAAGTCTCTTTGTTTTGATTTTTTCTTTAAAATTTTAGATATTTTTTAAACACGACAAAAGTTCAAAACACAAAATAATAGTATCAGTATTTTATTTTATTACTCACTCCTTCCCCTTTTAGAAATTTTAATTTTCTATTTTTGTCCGTCCGCAATAAGAAATCTTGCTTCCTTTTTACTATCAATAGTATAGATAAGCCTCATAATTTACCAATACATTTCACTCATATTTTATAAAAAAATAAAAATATGGAGCAGATCTTATACTTTATTATCTCTTCCTACCCACTTTTCTGGATCAAGATTCAACTGGTAATATAGAAGAAAAAGAGTAATAAATAAACAAAAAATTTATAAATTACGTCACATTGGACTCGAGTGAGACATGATAACATCCTTTTTGAAATTGCCGTAAATAGAAGTTGTATAAACATGGTGAAAGAGGGCCTAGATGGCGCATGAAATTGCGTGCACATAGTGGCAATCCACAACCCAACACACATCCCTCTGCTTAGTGTCACCTCCCAAATTCCTCACACTTGTTGGATTTGTACACTCTGTTTCACCAACTCCCGAATCCACATGTACACCACTGATCCTGATGATTCCTCGCCCCAATAGAAGCCCCGCCGCCACTCCTTCTCCGCAGCCTCGAAACCGCCCTCTCTCCGCCAGAAACCTCGCCGCCTCGCTGTGGCGCTCCACTGCTGCCGGCGGCACCGCCTCTTTTGATCGCCTCTGTTTTCAGGTGATCGATCCTCTGTTTTTCACCATAACTTCTAATGATTGCTTTTCCCCTTTTTCTATTCCCTAATTGAGTTTCAAATTTCAAACGAATTGGAAATTTTGACACAATTCTCATTAATTCATGGAATTTGGGAGGAAATAATAGTTGCTCTAGGTTCTGCCTTTAGTAGTAAGCTTTGAATGATTGTTCTTCCATATTAAATCGATCAAATTTTATGTTGTGCTTGTGTTTTTATCTCTCACGTTTGTGATTCAGTTTTTTTTTTACTGTGCAATTTCAGTTTCCGACTCACAATTTGGAAGGAGCTACGAAATGGGATTGCTCTGACTATTTTAAATCTCGAAAACATGTAAATGAAGTCGAAACGGGGCGAATGAGGATGATGGAAGTGATCGAGAACATGGCCGATGGTGTTAGAGCCGAGAGGAGGATTTGTAAAGATATAAAGAAGATGAATGCATCTCTTCTCCGCGACATTGGTGATGTTAAGTCATCAGCAGTGAAGCTCCTCCACAATCTCCAGAGGGAGAGGAAGGCGCGAGTGGAGTTAGAGGGCGCGTGCTATGGTCTAGCAAGAGAGATCGAAGGAAGAAGGGCGGAAACATTGGCCTTGAGGGAACAACAACAAAGGGTTAGATTGGAAGTTGAAAAGGAGAGGAGAATGAGGCAAATGGCTGAGGTTTGGAGGGAGGAGCAAGCGCAGATCAAGTTAGCCGAGGCAAACGTTATACTAGAGGATAAGTATGCCGAGGTAAACGGCCTCATAGCCGAGCTCAAAGCATTCCTGACAAGTTCAGATTCAAACTCAAATGCAGAAATTCTAAGTGAGGTTTTTGGCCTTGTGATGACCAAAGGTGCTAAGGAGTCAAACAACGCGCGAAAAAGTGAAGCTGGAACGAGGAGTGGCGGTCATGGTGAGGGATCGATGAATAAAGGCTCAAGCACTGGTCAAATTTGCTCAGCAAAGGCTAAAGGCTCATCAAGGGTGATCAATGGGTGTTCGGCTAGGAGGAATCCGCACATCGTTCGAGCTATGAAGGGGCATATTGAGTGGCCGAGGCTTGGCTCGGGAAGCCAAGTTGGAGAGCCAGAAAATGGTGCTGAGGCACAAGGCTTAAAAGTTTGATTATATTTACTTAGATCACACTATACATACTTTGTTCATTTCTTGTTAGAGTAATTGAGTCATCTTGTCCTTGACTATTTTGCATGATAAATGGGTCCCTTTTACCTCAAGTTTCCCATAATGAAATTATAGAATGTTGATATATGCATGTGTGTGTATGTGTGTGAGAGAGGGAGAGAACTGTCCTTTACAAGCATCCAATGTAGGATGTTTGATTGAATCATCATCATTCCATGTTGTTTCTTGTGCACCATTTCTTATACTCAACCAACTACTACTATAATTTGTTGACATTTTTTTCTTTTTTCTTTTGGATGATATGACATAGGTAGAATTCGATTTTTTGGGGATATTTGTTTTGAGACTTGAGATTGAGGGTCTTGACAACAACTGGATTAGAATTTCCATGGGTGTTGAAATGAAAGCCCAATTGTGAATGGGTGAAAGCCCATCTGGTTTAGTAAAGCCTAGTTATATACTAGTAATGAAATGATATTATTATGATTCGATTTTGTCTCATTCTTAGAAGTGTTTTACTTGAAAATATTTCACCATTTAGTACTCATCGTTTGATTTTTTGAAATAAATTGTCCCATAAAAAATCCATGGTGGGCGGAACATCGACGTGCAGTCGAAATTACATGTTAATAGAATAATCGAAGTGTAATTTTGGATAATCAACGCGTAATTTCAATTGTAACGTTAATATTTTGATAGCTAATCAAATTATATTCAACTAAACAATGAGCATTTTCGGATAAACGCCCAAATAATATGACAAAATATTACCAGTATTATAAAGTGGAAAAGTAAGAATTTGGTGGCTATCCCTATATATTGAATGGAACCTTCTAACCCTCACACTTATTATTACATTGACAATTGAGACAGCCATCCATACATGACTCATGCAAAGCTTATTGGCAATATATAATGATCTGGAAAGGCTTATTTTTCAACATGACAACTGATGAGAGGCCAATGCTACTTGCACTTATAAAGTTATTAGATGTATCGAGATAGAGATCTTATAAAGTTGCTTCGAATCGTTACATCAACAGGCTAGTAAAAGGCAACACCCTTTTAATTATATATGAGAATTCAACCATCAATAGTTGGGTTGGATTGGATAGGAACACATTTCTAATCAAGACCAGCCCTAATGGAAGGGCCCTCAAATTTGAAAAGCATCCATTTTTATTTTGTTTAATATAAATAAGTTTATTACCTATAGCCCAATAGTCATTACCTATTTGAGAAAAATTCTCTTCCATTACAGCAATGGCTATCACTGATTTGGTTGAATCTGTGATGGTTTTTCAGTAGGTGATCTTGATTGATTATCATTAATAAGTAATTTGTGAATATAATATGGTGACTAGAAAATATGCATCTTGAAGTATAAACAATTAAAAAAAACATTGCTGAGGTGATGACAATTCACAAATTTCTACTAAGTTTCAAGAAACAAGAAAATTTCGGTGCACGTATTTAACTAGATAGGATCGTCGAGACGTCCAGTTCCTATAGAATCTATCGCTAAAATCCCCTTAGAGGGGGATAAATCTAAGCGGAGCGAAAATGATTTTTCATGATAAAATGCAAAGTATTAGTCTCACATAAAATTTGTGAATGATTGATTTCTGATAATGATGAGTAAGGAAAGTCCATCTTTATATTGAAGAGGATGTATTGAATTCACAATTCAAAGAAAGAGGTGTGCACCTTTATTCACAGCATTGAAAACATTAATTATGGGTTTAAGAATCAATTATGTGCATTAATTGTATAAGAGTAAAGGTCAATTTGGTTCAAAACATTCTCTATTTTGAAAAACAGGTCTATAACAAATAAAAATGTTGACGAAGTAGTCCTTTTTTTTATGGTTCCGTCAAAAAACAACGGTCAACGCTAATTGCACAATGGCATGATTGTTAGTTTTTTGACGGAACCATAAAAAAAAGTCATTAAGACAAGAATTTCATTTGTTATAGACCTGTTTTTCAAAAAGTGAATGTTTTGGACCAAAATTTTATTTTGGTTATATGTTGAGGACCAAAATTAATTTTTACTCACTGTATAATGTATGAAAGACCAACCCTTCAAGAAATGATAAATGCCACACTTTGACAAATAGTATTACTTTAATCATTAGCATGTTAATTTTATACTTTGATTGTAGAAAGGATGATATTAATCAATTCTTGATTGTCACTAAAATGACGACAGATTTTATTGGTTATGGTTTAGCCAAGAAAATGACCTAATAAAGCATAGATTATCAAGCATTTAATCATTGAGGTACAAGGGACCTAGCATTAATGAAAACGTAGAAAAACCCCACTTTGTGTTGAAAGAGCCACTACTCTCACTTCATGTGGGGAAGACAAATAGTGAATTTATAATAATGTTTCAAATATTTTTTTGTGAATATGGTCTTCATTAAATAAATTTGCAGAAATTGATGTTGAATGACATGGAGTTTGAAAAAATCTTAATACAAGTACACAAGGTTTTGCACAATTTTTTTTTTACGTCAAGTAAACTAATTTCTCATACTTATACAATGGTATACAATGGGTAGGTACAATATATCTTACCAAAACCATATACCGCATACCTTTACCGAAAAGTTGGTATGTGAAAAAATCGTACCTTTACCTTACCAAATTTTCGGTATACCTTATCTTGCGACTCCAGTCACTCCACCCGCACCGAACCGGCGAACCCAACCCGATGCGCCACAGTCTGGTCTACAAGTGGATTACACTTTTCTATGCTGTGAAAAGCCAAGATTCTGGTTTATTTTCTCTAATTAAATCATTATTATACGCTGTTTGTTTAAATTATTCGTTAATTGTGATCCTGTACTTGTGATCACTGATTTTATTACCAACATTATGGTGTCCGTTTTGAACAGAATCTCATTATCAAATAAGTAATGATTATACTATAGTATTTGTTGTACTTAGAAGAATAAGAAGAGGGGAAATTTGATTGGCCGACATCGACTTGACTTTATAACTGCATTTAAACCATCAAAATTGGAATCTTCATCGTCATTACACATCTCAATAATATATTTCCTGTTGATCGATGTTATATCGTGGCCAAATTGCGGCGATTAATTGCATTTATCATTAAGTAAGTATTCCATTAGTCTCTAAGTAAGAGTTCCAATCATTTTTCCGCCCTTTATTTTATAAAAATAATAGTAATAAATAGTTAAAATGGAGAAATGGTAAAGACTCTCACTTTAAGAGCTTCTCATCATTATTCTCTCTTACTTTACCATTTCTCCATTAAAGCAACATAGAGTATCATTTTCACAAAACGAGTGTAAAAAAGTGACCGGGACTTCTAAAGTGGTACGGAGGGAGTAATTAAATATGCAGACACACACATAATAATAATAATAATAATAATAATAATAATAATAATAATAATAATAATAATAAATAAATAAATAAATAAAAGAAAAAAGAAGAAGTACATTTTGAAATGTGGTACGATAGCAAATGCAAGAAGAGATACGCTTTATTGACAGTATTTTATTTTCCATAATATATTAAGAGGGAGAGAGAAATAAATAAATCAAAATATGATGATCTACAATCATTGAGACCTAGAATCTTGAGCATATCGTTAATTGGTTAGCTCATCATAATCATAGGCCTATAGGAAAGACAAGGTTAATATTTGAGTAAATGGACATTTCGCATTTTTGCACATATTTAAATATACTACGTCATTTCTCTGCTATTAATAATTTGATTTTTCATTTTAATCCGTTCATAAAAATTAAAATCCTTCTATTTTTAATAAATTTTATACCGTTCATTTCTCTAATGGAAGATATGTTTAGAATATAAATTTAATTACCCGTACCAATTTAATTCGTAAATAAATTTCAAAATATAATGAATTGAATTCTTATAAAAATTACTGCGTTTCATTTCACTGTGGTGAAATAAGCAATAAACAAATAAGAGAGATTCCTTACCTAATAAAGAAAAACAAAATGCAACTTCAAGAGCTTGGCAGTCGGGATGATTTTGTGCATAACTCAATTTGTAATTTTTAACTTATTTTTAGATTGTACAAAAAAGGTAACAAAATGTTGCAATTAAAATTCTCACATTTTCAAATTCCCACCATTTGGGAGCTTCATTCAAATTCGAAAAAATCAAAGTTTGGGCTTTGACAAATTTGAAATATTTATATCAATGTCTCTAATGCCATTTGTTGTAATATTTGGAAAATTAAATCTTTTGTAAAATAAAATTGACTTATTTGTATAGAAACTTCTTTATTTTCTCTAATTAATGAATTGTACCGAGAATTATTCATACATCAGATTAACATACACATGGTTACCAAAGATACGAAGTTTTAGCATAATTCGTTCAACAAGTAAAGTTTCTATCTACTCCCTCCATCCCATAGAAACATGTCATATTTCCCTTTTCATCAGTCCCATACAAATAGTCTATATTCATTTATGACAAACTTTTCCTATTTCTCTTTTACTTTATCTTTAATACGTCCCACCATTTAGACACAATTTTAACTATTTTTTCTCTTTCTCTCTTATTTTATCAATTATGCATTAAAATTTGTATCAACCCCTATAGGATGAAGGGAGTATTTTGTAATTAATTGTGCACAACACAATCCAGTTACGAATCTATATCATATGATTCACATTTTTATATGTAACTTGTGTTGCGTATCATTAGATGATGGACAATAATTTTAGACGTATACGAAGTGTGGTCCATGTATTGCATTTGCTCAACATTTCCAAAATTATAGGGAACGAACAATAACAATCACCTCATCATTAACATAATAACATAATTATTAATAACCTCGTCATTAACATATGCAGTAATCGAACAGATATAATGAACCGATGTGAAATCTTGATAATGTTTTCTGTTAATATTGAAGACGACAAGTAATTTTCTGGTCCCACCAACTCTATTCACGGCCGTCCAATAAGCCTATAGAAAGCGACTCCACCTTGCTCTTCTTGTACTGCTCCGCACACGAGCAAAACCACGAGATTCTTTTCTTTTATTGATTTTTTCACATTATTAGAGCAACACCGTAGCTCGCTTCAAAAATAGGGGACAATTTATTTACTTGGATTTTGCATCTCTCTCACTCGACTCTCCAAATAAAAGAAACAAATATTCAAAAAAGAAATGTACAAATTCAAATATTAAATTAAAATGTCATTACCAATTCATTTAGATAATCTCACTAATAGTAATTTTTTAGTCAAACCAGTCTTCTGTTACTCCCTCTTTACATGGAATAATATCCACAATTTTCATTTTAGTACTAGTGTTTTAGATAAATGTACCACTATTTCCACTAATTTATTACTCCCTTCGTTCCATAGTAATTGAGACAAAACTTTTCGGCACGGAGATTAAGAAAAATTGTGTTAGGTGAGTTAAGTAAAGAGAGAATAAAATGGAAAATGAAAAAGGTAGAGAGATGAAGATAGAAAAAAGTAAGAGAGAGTAAGGTAGGTGTGGAAAAATGTGTTGACTTTTACTAAAAAGGGAAATGAGTATATTACTATGGAACGGACGGAAATGGAAAAACGTCTCTATTACTATGGAACGGATGGAGTACGTTATATAAATATGAGACTACATGTCACTAACTTTTTCAACCACTTTGATTCACATTTTCTTAAAATTCGCATTGAGTCAAAATGAGACTTTAAATCGTGGACGGATGAAATACTATTTTTTAAAATATATGTTATGAACCACAAAAAAGGCTTGGTGCAGTTTTTTTTTGCCGTATATACTCAAGAACGACCACCGTCGAATTCCTTCAAAATATTGTAGAAGTATTTATATTTTTTTGTTATGATATTTCAGACAAACATCGACACAATATTTGTATCATTGCATGCATGTTAGTAATTATGTAAATTATGCGTATAGTAATATTGTTTCATACAGTTTCATGGACACTTATATCTATATATAATTGCGTATACAATTAAATAAATAGTAATTTAATTGCTGTTGATATAAGAAAGTTTTTGTTATACGTACTAGTAGTGGAACTGGAATAATTAGAGTTTCAAATTTGAATATAGTGGGCTGATTTATAGGTGAAAGAAACAAAAATTGATTTTGAATGCTACGAAGCGAAAGAAAGATAAAAGTAGTAATGCTTTTGAAAACGATGTGATTAATTAATACTCCTACTATAGATGATTAGTGTCTACATTCAATTAACACGCGCCCTTTTGATTTTACAGTTTCCTTGCCATCTTCATGCTTCCCTTTGTCTGCTTTGCGGCATTCATCAAATTCAGACAAAATGAAACCCAGATTCAAATGAAATGAACGGCTGGGCCCCACCTCCCCCCGTTACGACATGATTTCGTTATATATACAGCCATCGCAGTTGAGTTTCGTGTACATGCTCAATTATTACTTACGTATCCAAAAATTTTTACGTTTAATTAACAATTTTCTTTCTTTTTAATTTTTTTAAATTTTTTTCCGCCCGCCGGTACGCCAAATTGCCGGCAGCCAGAGCTCAATTACATCATAGAAAAACAGAATTACTAGGAAATCAATGGCAAAGGGTGGTCGGAAATTGACCACCAGCCGCAGCGAGCGCTATTTAGGAAGTTTCAGTGGGGAGGCGGCGGCGGCGGCGAGCTCTGCGTCGGAGCTGAGAGAAGAAGACGTCTGGTCAGTAACCGACGGCGCCGCCAATGGAGAGTGGGGCTCACGCGCTTCCGCCGCCGGCAATGGGAGCTTCCGCCACGGGCAAGTCGGCGGCCTGTCGTTGGCGTTCGACGAGCCCGGGGGCGGCGCGGCTTCGCGGAGGGTCATCCGCCAGTTCCGGATGCAGGATGACGTGGCGGGGTTGCCACGTGGCATGGCCACGTCGGCGCCGGTCAACGTGCCAGACTGGTCAAAGATTTACCGGGTCGACTCGGTCGAGTCGTCGCATGACTCGGACGACGGGTTGGACGATCCCGAGATGGTTCCGCCGCACGTGTACCTGGCGCGCGAGCACTCGCGGAGTCGGCACTCAGTGTTTGAGGGGGTCGGCCGGACGCTCAAGGGCCGGGATTTGAGCCGGGTCCGGGATGCGGTGTGGAGCCAGACCGGTTTCGATGGCTAATTATGTGCCATGTATGTAGTAATTATTAGTACTATCTCTTTGTGTATTTTTTTTTCTTCTCTTTAGACAAATTTGGATATTTGTGAATGGGTGATGACTCTTGACTCAGCCAAGGAAGGAAGTTGGCGGCCGTTGGCCTAATTACAACCGAAGATTGGTTTATTTCCATCTTTTGCTCAAGTGTATTTAGTGATGTGGTCATTTTGCCTCAATCATTAAGATGTAAAGAATTAAGTTGGTAATTGTATTTGTATAGATGATTAATGTAGCTTAAGATTCATTAATTTTTAATCCTCCATCCGACAACGAATCCCTTTTGTCATTTTGGTTCAACTGTTAATAAGAATATAATTTCATTTTTAACTATAAATAGTAGTTAGTCCACGTTCCACTAAAACGTATTTCACTTATTATAAAATAGTAAAGAAATTTATATTCAACTAACCTTTCTTATACTCGTGCTGAAAAAAATGGACTCCTAATTATAAAAGATGGTATTATTATTCAGGATTCCTTCCATATCTAAATTGGGTTGAAAAAAATTAGTGAAATATGAGTCTAACTTTATATATTGATTTTATAATGGAATGTGGGGTTATTGAGTAAGGCATTATTGGAGAAGGAAATGTGGTTAAATTCAGGCTTGCTCGAAGCTATATCTGTTGGGAAAGTGACAATTCTATGGTTATTTACTAGTACAAAATTGTGGCCTATTTTGTCTCTTGCAGTTGGGTTTAATGCATTATCTTGTACTCCTATGTTGTGACCAGCCCATTCGGCCATTCCCACACTTTTTTATTGTTAACTAATTCAAAAAAATTCAATGCAACTCTTCCCCTACATATACACCATTGATCATACTGTTAGTACATGCAATCATAAATTAATTTGGACTAAAATGATTTCAATTCACACACATATTATGTATGCTGATAGAGATGTGATTACTTTTTCTATATACATTCAACTTTAATAAACATATATATGTAGACTATGAAAATTGTTAGATTTGGAGAAAGTAAAAACCACACAAAAACTGGAAAATAAGTTAAACTAGTGTTTTTAGTAGGAGCAAAGGTGGGGGTGTATATGTATAAATTATTCAAATTTGATTTAAAATTTGGAAGAACCAAAAATTTTCTGGGTCATTTGGATTGTGATTCTTTTTTAAGAACAACTTCTTTGTCATAACTTTATCGAATTGTCTGATTAATTCAAATCAATAAGTAGATTTCGGGTTGGGTTGACTTCCTTTGTGTTGAATGACGTAGGGACACAAGCAAGTGAGTCGAAGATGAGTGAGAATTTATGAACTAGTACTTTAAATTTGATTTCAAGTTTGGAAGAAGCAAAATTAATTTAGGTCACTTGATTTGTGATTTTTTTTCAAATTATTGTCATAACTCTATCACATTACCAAGCTATTCGAACCAATATGTAAATTTCAGGTTGAATTGACATCCCTTGTGACGAATGACGTAGAGACACAAGCAAGTGGACCGAAGGTGGGTGTAAACATATAAATTATTAAATTTAATTTCATGTTTGGAAGAAGCAAAAATGTTGAAGGGGTACATACCTTCTTCTCACCTTTTTGAAGAAAATGGTTACACGCATTTAATGGTTTCACCATCGCTCTGCCTCTCATTTCCTCCCAATTTAGTGAGGTCCACTTCCATAAACATAAACAACAAACATCTTTACAACACATCATTCACTTCAACACAATATCACCAATCAAATATTGAGTGTTTCTCAACTACATACATTTTAATCAATAGGGTTGTCGATTGTAAACCAACTACTCTTAAAATACTTACGTATTTGCAAATGAAAAAACAGCATGTGTAAAATTAATCGCACTATGTTAATAGAGTGCAAAATAGGTACTTAATAAGTAACTAGCTATGCATGCAATCTACAAATTTAATGATTGAACTATTAAAATGACAGCCATATATTCAATTGGTGTTAATAAAATAAATGTTACTACTAATTATAGAATTGTACTAATAAGTTTCTATCAACAATAAAGAATAAATAATTTGTGTAAATAGTTGATTGAAGAATGGTGCATGTGATGTACTACTCTATTCATGAATGTCCCAATAATGGAGACATCGCCATACAATAGTTTAGTAAATGCGTATCTAATCACGAACGTGATTGTGAACAATATATTTCGTTTCTAAAAAATTGGCCGTGAAGCGTATCAACAAAGTTATAGGTTCAAATATTGTGACAAATATTATGTATAATTAAATACACATTATATAAAAAAAATATATAAATTCAGTGTGTGATAAACAATGAAAGACATTGCAAAACATGGAATTTTAATGAATAAGTATTGAATATCAAAAGTCTACATGTTTACCTTGAATCATCAGTATTGTTTGCCGCTAGTTGAATGGGGTATGTCGTCTGTGTGCCTATTTATATAGGACTAGGGCACAAAACTCAGTAATCTGAAAACAATCCGAATAACATCTGTTCTTCGTTTCTATCCGTGGACGTAGCCAACACAACGTTAGTGAACCACGTAAATTTTGTGTCTCTTTACGTTTCTATTTGTCTCGATTACACAATTGCTCTATTATGTCACAACAATTATATATACAAAAGTTTTATCTAAATATCTTAAATATCAGCTTCAGTACTAAATAGTGGTTGATGTATAGTGGAGGTGAAATGATCGCAACTTATGAGAATTGATAGTATATTATAACGAATAAAGTGGCGATAAAAATGTGTACATTTCCTCACGAGCCCAATTGTACAAAAAATGATACTATGATGTTTACATTCCTCACGAGCCCAAATAATTGGGCCACAGTAGATGCCTAGTGAGGGCCCAGCCCACTTCAATTTTAAGATTCACATCAAACTATTTTTTTCCCCCTATTCTATTGCATAATATACTGTTGATATCATTATTGTAAACTCAATATAAAATGAGTGTTTTATAAATTGCATTCAATAGAGTGTTTTTATATGCGACTCTCAACTGTCAGTGTTATTGTATCGTTTGCAGTTTGAAAATTAGTAGTACTATTATAAATAGACGTGTATTGGATTCCAAATGTATTAATTCCACCCATACATATTAATTTGACGACAATATTCAATTATTTCAATAAATAGCTGTATTTGATATAGAATAATATCATAGCCGAGAAAGCATCAGCTCCAATTGCTATAAGTTATGAAAATAATAAGTCAATAAAACAGTAGTACTACAATATAATTATTTAGGCCCACCCATCCATTAATTTTGGGCCAGATATACTATTAATTTGCTACTTGCACAAAAACAGTAATAATTGGTTGGTCAAAGAAATTTCATGTTCAAACCATACAGTCTTTATTAATAAATATTTATTATTGGATTAAATTCAGGAAGATCGACAGGCACAATAGCTGCATTAAACTATATTGAAATATTAATTAGAACTATTAATTCATGGATATATATATTAAAAAAGGAGTAAATACCAAATCTGGTCCTGAATATATGTCTATTTTACAATTTTGATCTTATACTTTATCTTTTGAATTTTTGCATTCTGAATATTTTAACTCGGATCCCAATTGGTCATACACTAACAATTCCGTCAATTTCCAAACGACTTTAACCTAATTTTGACCATTTTTGATGGTTTTAAAAGTCTCATTCAGATTAAAACTGCTTAAGTGCCCCTTGAATTCATGACTTATCGCCCTATTCATTAATGAAAAAAAAAGAAGAAATTGTTTGATTTTTTTATAGGATAAATAATGAATTTCATCATATTTAGTAACAGTTTAATAATTTTAAAAAATCATTCAATAATTATAAAATTTAGATTTATTTATAATCATTTCAAAGGCTAAATCGTTGAAAAATTATGCATGAATATCAATATCGTTTATTGATATAGAATATAAAATTCATGGTTGAAAACACATCTCGTGATAAAATTTGGGAAATTATAAAAAAATTCAACAAATATTTTAAATAAATAAAATAAACTTAAATTTGATAATTTTTCTGATTAATTTACAGAATTATGGCGGCGCCACCACTCCATCTGAAAGAGCCGCCGGAAATTTGGGAGAGGAGCAGATTTAGTTTGTAAATTGAATAGAAAGAGACATATTTTCCAGGCTGGTTTGATAAAAAAAGAAAAAAAGAAAAAAAAAAAAAGGAGTGAGAGTGAGAGAAGAGAGTGAAAAATCTCACGTGCGGCGCATGTGATCCATGGAGGCAGCTGAGTTCCTTCCATGGGAATTTAATGCATCATGGTCTCACCCCCTTTGGGTGGTTGTTGCAGCACAGCATATGGTAATTACCGGAGATTTTTCCCTACCAACAAAATCACGGTTATTTCCAATTCCGCAGTGGGGCCTCGCTTTCTTCTTCACAGTTTATGTACAGCTATTGCTGCCCCCACTCATTCATGGCTGCCCCAACCCTCTTCCCTTCCCCTTAAATATTCTTTCTTTTCTCCTTCTACCTTGACCTCCAAGTCTTCTTCTTCCTCACACATCACTATATTCTCACTTTCTTTTGTTTTGTTAAGCTGCATTATTCCCCAATTTCATTAAATTGAGGTTGGAGCTAGGTCGAAATGAGGGGACGTTTGCACATTTTTGGTTCAATTCTGCTTCTGGTGATTTTGTGTGAGAATTTCTGATTTTACTTTTAAAACTATTTTTTTGGATAATTTGTTTTTGTTTTGCCTCGTTTATTGAATGGTTTGTTAAGTTTGATGCTTTGGTTAATCTTGGCAAGTTTTGGGGTTTTCAACAAATAGTTGGCTTGGTTTGTGATCTGAATGTGGTTTGAGGGGATGAGATGTTTCCAAGATTGAGTCTTTGGGTTGAGTTCATTAGTGTTTTTGTCTCTGTATTTTGGTTTTCTGCATTGGCTATCTTAAATTCTTGAACTCTGGTGATATGAAGTTGATGGGAATGGCGCCCACTTTCTTCAATATAATGTGGTGTCATGTGCTTGATAATGAGACTGGGAATTTTTCAAGGAAAACCATTAGGGTTTAGGATTGGGGATTCTGTGTTCTTAACCTTTTTACGCGTGATGACGAACATTCTCGTGATATGGCCCCTTTTAAGTGTCACGATTAATTATGGCATTGAATATGTTAACCAAGAATTAGATAGGAGTAGTTCAGTGTTTTTTATGGCTTCCCCATTTCTGTATTCGCTATGAGGAAATGATTACCAGTGACCTCCATTAGGGAATTCTGGAGAAATAGAATTTCAATTCATGTTTTTTCTCAATCAAGATAAGCTAATGATGGTTAAGTCTACTGACTCTACTGGTAGTCTAGTAATCTCAGTCTCTCAGCTTCTATATGTACAACCATCAGTTATCAGTGATTGATGATTATTTGATTTAGGATATGTTGGACTCAACTATGTCAAGATTATTGTAATTCATCAGCTATCTACCTTTGTACAGTTTGATGAAGCAGTCAAATATAGCTTATCTGTGACTAATAAATTCTGCAGTTATGATCTTCATTAACATTATATTGCATTTTCGGTATGGTTTGTTTACAGTATTCTAAACTTTCGATTCTTTATACTGTGAACTTGCTGCTTGTTCAGGTATACATGAATCATCTGGCAACTTTTTGGGTGATTCCAAAAGTTCTGCTCTGGCAGAAAGAAGGGCGGATTTACTTTTACCCCAAATTTCCCCAAATGCTGCTCCTCAGCCGCTCCTTCCTCTTCTTGCCCCATCTCCATTAACACCATTCACAAATATTAGTATAATCCCCAAATTATCTGGTTTGTCACTCTCACATTCTATACTCCAAAAAATAGACATCAATCTTCATGTTATTTCACGTTCGTACTAATTCAAATTTCTATCTGTACAGGAACTTGTGTGCTGAACTTTACGGCACTATCAAACATGATGATGGTGACATCAACCGATTGTATGGCTGCATTCGCACCAGTTTTGGCAAACGTAGTGTGCTGTCCTCAAGTGGAGGCTACATTAGTGATTCTCATTGGCCAATCTAGTAAATATACCAATACGCTAGCTTTAAACGGAACACTTGCTGCACATTGCCTTTCAGATTTTCAACAGATTTTGGTGGGTCAGGGAGCCAACGATAGTTTATCCAAGATTTGCTCGATTCATTCATCGCATCTTACTGGAGGTTCTTGCCCAGTTAGCGATGTTTCCGAGTTTGAGAGCACTGTAGAAACATCTAACCTTCTAGCTGCCTGTGGGAAGGTTGATTCTGTGAATGAATGCTGCCAGCAAGTTTGTCAGAATGCTATTCTCGATGCTGCTAGGAAGCTAGCCGAAAAAGCTTACAGCCTTCTAAGCCTAGACGGTTCTCATGTTCTCTCTGATCATACTAGGATTAATGACTGCAAAAGTATTGTACTGCGATGGCTTGGAAGTAAACTCGAGCCTTCTCGTGCAAAAGAAGTTCTTCGAGGAATATCTAATTGCAAAATTAACAAAGGTAAATTTGATCAATACTATATGATATAATGTATAAAAATTGAATTTTAACTTCTCTCTCCTCCCTTTACATTGCTACTGCAGTATGTCCTCTGAAATTCCCAAACATGAGCCGTGTCATAGAAGGGTGTGGTGCTGGAAAGAGTAATCAGACAGCTTGTTGCAGTTCAGTTGAGAGCTATGTCTCTCACCTGCAAAGGCAGAGCTTCGTCACAAACTTGCAAGCCTTAAATTGTGCTGCGGCACTTGGAGTAAGGTTACGGAAAGCAAACATTACCGAGAACGTCTACAGCCAATGTCATATTAGCCTCAAAGACTTCTCCCTCCAAGGTTAGTTAGTTCTCCAGTGTCATTACAAACATAAATGCAGAAGGGCTGCCGCTAATGCTGAAAATTTCGTTGTTTTGTCATGCCGGTCTGCTTGGGCATCGATCACATTAATTATGCAGTTGGCGTTCAAGGTAATTTTCCAACTTTCGCTTTCACTATTTGTGTTCACTACTATAACCAACTCGATAGGTTTGATTGTGTTTTTCAATAGCGTTATAGAAGTGCATATGAAACCCTGACTATTTAGAGACAGATGCTTTATAAGCTTGTTGCTCTCGAAGCTGAGAAGTTTCGAAAAGATTCTTTTGCTTTGGTTTCTAAGAGAATATATTGCTGCTAAAGGATCTCCATTCGTGGATTCTAAGTTCTTAACTTGCAACCTGATTTTAATCACTTTTGAGTAAAACAAATAAGTGTAAATAAACTGAAATCCGATTCAATGAAGTAGTTCTTATGTTTTTTCATATTTTTAACTGATTATGATCATTTTTGTTGGAGTAGAATCCGGATGCCTTCTTCCCAGCTTGCCATCGGATGTAGTATTCGACCAGTCTGCAGGGGTCAGCTTTCTATGTGATTTGAACGATAACATTCCCGCTCCTTGGCCTACAACCACACAGCTGCCAGCTTCGTCGTGCAACAAAAGTATGTTTGATAATCTATGTTGTGATTTGTTTGAAGGATGTTTCTGTTGAGAACTACTCACAGACGTAACTTTTTTCGTGCAGCCGTCAAAATTCCTGCCCTTCCTGCAGTGGCTTCTGGGCAAAAAAGTAAGTCCACTCTGTACACTATAATCCTTCTATTTCTCATCTCTAACACTGCCTTTTGCCATTCGTAAAAATGCTTCATGTCGCGTATTATAATATGATCACCATTCTCGTAAAACTTGGTATATTTCAGTAGTTTCATGGAAAGACAAGAGGGTAAAAACTCAGCAATTCATTCCCTTTTGATGCTATTTTTTGTTTGTGCTGTTGCTGAAATGAAACATGTTCTCGTATCAGACTTTCAGCAAACGGGATCAAACTATGCAGCGTCTTTGGTGGCCAACGTTGCCCTCTTGATTCTGATATAGATCCTACTAGAACAAGTTGTGCTTTAGTAGATGAGAAGCTAACTCTCAATCCGAACCAATGAGGAGGCTAAGGCGAAAATGCTGAAACTCGAGCCAAGGAAGTGTACCTCCAGCTAGGTTCAGACCGACCCTCAGTTGAAAATTGACTCAGAGGTTAAAATTTATTACAGTTACCATTTGTATATCTTGTGTGCTAGTCTAATAAATTTTATTTGTAAAGAAGCTCCAAAGGATGACCAAATACTTCTTGATTGCATTGTGGCTGCTGTGTATATCAGTTTGGAATGAATTTTGTTGCCGTTTAGTGTTGCCAATATTATTTATTTTTAGTTACATTGTAGTAATACAGTGTGTAGAATGAATATTCGATGGTAACTTTATATAGCTGAGATTATCAGAGAATGAAGCAACTTTAAATCATTGAGATTAACGGTGAATGCTCTGGTCTTGAGATTGGCATGAAGGCCCTTGTTTTGACCCAAAACAAGAAATAGTTCGAAGAAGGGGGGGACATTTTTGCAGTACATGGAGAAAAAATTGTCTCATTTTTTAATTTTCAACCGATCCAAAAAAATAGTCTCATATTAAAAATAAAAAATCTATTCCAAAAGTGGTACTTACTCTTTATCTTTCTTTCTCTCACTCTATACCGCTTTTTATTTTTCCCACTTTATCTTTTTTTTCTGTCATATTTTATCAATTTTGCATCCAAACTCGTGTCATTCGATAAGGCTATTTTTTTATAACTGTAAAAATTTTCAAGTTGCATAAATTGCAAAACCTTTTTTTTCGTTTGCGACGATTATTAATATTAAAAGAACGTAAGATCCGCAAAATCTTGGATTTGGTGGAGCATAGTTCAATTAGAGAATCATCCAACTCAAATCACTTTGAAAGCTTACTTTTGTAGGGATTAGGCAAACTTTAAATTTAAATCACCAGTAATGGCAAAAAGTACAGGATCCCAAAAGAAGAAAATAAAATAAGACAAACTTTTTAAATCAGAATAAAATTGTGGGGATTCTGTACATGATAAAATTATGGTGATTCTATACATAATAAAATAAATTATGGGGTGTTTTAAAGGAAGGATTCGATGCCCTGTATATCAAAAGTCAAGTACTACTACTATAACTGAACCATATACTGCATTATATTGAAAGAACCATCAGACAAAATCCATTTAATTAATAAATCGCACACCAGTTGCTTTCACAATCGATGTGGGACATTGAGCCCTTCTTTGTCAGGCCATCACTTCGAGTTCTCGTAGGTCACGACAAGTTCCTTGCTCGGCCACCACTCCGAGTTGGACGCAAACGTAATTGTTGGTCATGGAGTTCTTTGCCCAGCCACTACTCTAAGACGTTTGGGCTTTCAATGAAAGCAATGAAAACACTAATGTTACGGACTTACGAGAAGAACTCATCCCAAAAACTAGTGTATTCGGAGAGAGTCTATTTATTCTATAAACCTCACATCAGTTGCTCTCACAATTGATATGAGACGTGCGATGTTTAGTCCGTAACAACCATTTATCTTCATTAAATAAAATTATGCACATTTCATATATTAAATGGGCTGTCAATATATTGCATATCACAAGGTGTCATGGACCACCCTCTTGCTGTCGCTTGCATTTCATTTTAATGCACAATAAGGATTTGATTTGACTTGAGTTGATGGAGAAAATGGAAAATAATAATTATAGAATATGCAATTAATTTTTAAATATTGGATCTTTTTAAAAAAACACATGTTTAATCGGCTGAAATTTGTCAATCGGGAAGTTTCAATAACTAAATAGATTTTAGAAAGTAATTTAACAGCGGATTTTAAGTGTTTTATCGATAGATCAATGGATCTATCCATAAATCAAAGTCAAACGTGTGTTCATATAGTAACATGTCATAAACAGTAATAATTTGGTTCTTGAAAAATAAAATTATTATTCACACACTTTTAAATATTGGTTCTTGAATGACAAAAAGATGACATTCATGTCATATCATAAGAAGTACTATAATAATTTGGTGCTTGAAAAAATAAAATTAGTATGCACACATTTTAGAAAGACACAAGCTATATCGTGCAAAATATGGAGCAAGACATTAGACTAATATTAATAGTAGTGCATATCTATATCGTTCATTAATTACTAAAAAAAACTAAATTTTCAACTTTTGTACCGACAAATACAATTTATTAGCCTCGTCACAAGTTGCGAAAAATCTCAGTATAGTATTTATTGGGGGACATCATATTAATTCATGTATAGTAAGACATTAATAAAAGGGATATATAATGACAAAATTACTAACTAACTGGTGGTCATGACTCTTTATATATTTATTGTTTGTGGTCATGAATTGTTTATCGAATACTTAGTACTTATGAATTCACTGAAGAGAAAAGCCACAATTATTTGTGGTCATTCCCTATCAATTTTAGCTCTTTTCTAAATCATATTTTTTGTAGTATTTGAAATTTTTGCATATTAAATTGCATTTAATTTGGTGCTTCTGTGATTCATTGTAGGAATCACAATATGTGGGCATATATACATACATAAATACAATCACATCATTACCATGTTTACAATGGTAATTTAGAGAATTAAAAATCTACTGCATGGAAAAAATCATAAATGTTTACAATGTTCTAAGGGGAACTCTAAAAAATCTCAAATATTCATAAGAAAAATATAAAATCGCAAAAGTTCTTGTATTTATAAATAAACTACTTTATTTATTACAAAACAAGGTCGATTTAGCATTACCATGTTTTGCTATGGTGGCATTTCCAACGAATAGCCAGCTTGAAAATTTGATATAGAAAAAAACTTTTTCATGTATTTTTTAACAATATTAAACCATTTTTATGTAGTGTTTTAATGCTAGATGTGGCCATTTTTTATAATAGTAAATTAAAAAGCGAATTAAGTAATTGTATATGTTCATGCATCAGTCATTCTCTCAATATTACTACTATCTTTTTATTATATTTTGGTCTAAACCATAAAATTAGTTCATTCCATTTTTAAGTAACATTTCTCTACTCCACTAGTAATACCAAAATTGACATAAATAAAAGTAAAAACTACGATACATAACTGCATAAATCTTAGTCTACGTACAAGTTGGTCGACTATATTATTATATCTCTCAATATTTAATTTGTTAGTATGTTTTAAAAATTACAAAATCCAAAATTTAACAACTGAAATCCTAAAAATTATACTTTCTCAGTTCCATAGTAATGAAGGCGTTTCTTTTCGGCACGAAGATTAAGAAAAATTGTGTTAGGTGAATTAAGTAAAAGGAGAATAAAGTGGAAAATGAAAAAGGTAGAGATGAAGAGAGAAAAAAGTAAGAGAGGGTAAAGTAGGTGTGTAAAAATGTGTTAACTTTTACTGAAAATGGAAATGACTTTATTACTATGGAACGTACCAAAATGATAAAACGACTCTATTACTATGGAACGGAGGGAGTAGAAGTTAAAAAGGTCAAATGGCAAAAAAATAAAATCATGAAGTTTAATCAAATTCTGATTTATCCCATAACTTTATAAAAACTATGAATTTATATCACAACTCCCACAACTGTGATAGTAAAAAATATGATGATGTTACGTTTATGAGTTATGTGTGCGTATATAAAAAGTAAATATACATAATTGTGTACATCCAAGTTGCTTGACTAAGGCTTGGTGTTTCATCATGGACGTCATGCTAGGCTCCAAATATGTACGTATATATTGTGTTATTCGATTTCATGATTTTCATTTCATCTATTATCTATATATGATTCATTAACAACGCCTTGAAGAGCCAAGAGAGAGTATATATCATAATCAAGCAGCTTTAATGCCGCAAAGCGTGGCTCATTCGAGCTCCTCAGAGCTCGAAAATGTCCTGACAAACACGGATTTAGCATGGTCGACCCGATACAAAAAGGCCACGTGGATCGAGCTCAAACTCCTCTCCAAACTCGCCGCCCCCGCCGTCTTCATGTACCTCCTCAACAACTCCATGTCCATGTTCACCCGCATCTTCGCCGGCCACCTCGGCAACCTCCAGTTCGCCGCCGCCTGCCTCGGCAACCAAGGCATCCAGCTCTTCGCCTACGGCCTCCTCGTAATAATTACATAATTTTTCAAAATTAATGTGCAGTCCACCATCCTTTAACATTTCTAATTATTTTCGACAGCTCGGCATGGGGAGCGCCGTCGAGACCCTCTGCGGCCAGGCCTACGGCGCCGGGCGCTACGAGATGCTCGGAATCTACCTCCAGCGCGCCACCGTGGTGCTCACGCTCTTCAGCCTCCCGCTCGTGGCGATCTACCTTCTGTCGCGCCGGCTCCTGTTGGCGATCGGCGAGGAGAGGGAGGTGGCTGAGCTGGCGTCCGTGTTCGTCTACGGCCTCATCCCCCAGGTAATAAAAATTCATAAGGTTCCATCCCAAGACCAATTGATTAAATGAAGTTGAGGCTAGTAATACTTACTGGTACTTTATTATTAATAATAATTATATGAATAAAATATTTTTTAAAAATTATATAGAGTGATTTCAGTTCTTTACTATACTGGTACGAGATATTGTTATAATTATTTTTGTTTCATTTGCAAGGTGCTGGCGTACGCGGTGAATTTCCCGATGCAGAAGTTCCTGCAGGCGCAGAGCATCGTGGTGCCGGGGGCGGTAATATCGCTGGCGACGCTGGCGGTGCATCTGGTGGCGAGCTGGGCGGCGGTGTGGCGGATGGGGATGGGGCTGGTGGGGGCGGCGCTGGTGCTGAGTTTGTCGTGGTGGATCATGGTTGTGGCGCAGGTGGTCTACATTTTGAGGAGCCAACGGTGTAAGGACACGTGGAGGGGGTTCAGGTGGGAGGCGCTGACGGGTTTAGGGGAGTTTGTGAAGCTGTCGATTGGATCCGCGGTGATGTTGTGCTTGGAGGCGTGGTACTTTCAGGTAATACTCAAATCTTTAAACTATTGATTAGAAAAGAAACGTTTTATCAATTGAGCTGCATTTCATAATTTTAGGTATTAGTCTTGGTTGCGGGACTGCTGGAGGATCCAGAGCTCTCCTTGGATGCTCTTTCAGTATGGTTAGTGTATCTAATATCGATCACTTTTATCTTTTCTGCTTAATTAAAAGTTGTAGGGATAATATATTTTCTTCCAGAAAAGAGAAAAGTAAACTATATCATAACTAAAATATTAGGAATCAGTTGTGAAAGTTGTCTTTTATTTGAGATACTATAAACTAAACAACATGATTAAATTCTTTCTACTTTTTACTTAATGTTCGTATTTAAAAAAATCAGTGCTTATTACTCATTCTATGCATTCGAAACGTGTCATTTCTTTCGGGTATTATATATGATACGAAAGGTTAACTTTTTCCTGTTAGTTCCCCTCTTCAATTGTTTCAGAAAACCTACCAAAATAGTACAGTACTTGATATTTCACGAATTTAATAAAATAATTAAGTTTGGTAAATCAATCTAGCAACTTTAAAATATACGGAGCAGTAATTTTTAACATTTTTCTTATTTGTTCCTTTGTTTTAGATTTGGGGAATAATGTATAATTTGGAAGCTAAAACACTTTAGCATAATATTATGTCTATCTCCGTCCCAAAGTAGTTGAGCATTTCTTTTGGGCACGGGATATATGAAATCAATTTTTTAAATGTTAAAGTGGAGAGAAGAAAATAAAGTAAGAGAGAGTAAAGTAAGAAAGAGAATAAAGTTTTTATTAAAAAAATAAATGTAACTCAACTACTTCGGGACAAACAAAAAAAAGAATACGACTCAACTACCTTGTGACGGAATGAGTACTAAAAATGGTTAGTTGTTATGAGTGATATATTACAAAAAGATCATGAGTAGTTTTCCACGTCATACACAATTTCTCTAAATACACATAAATGAGACAATTGGAAAAAAAAAAAGTGAAAGTTTTGTTGTGGCTATTTTCTAAAGTTATGAAACTAGTAGAATTTGATCAAACTTTGTGATTTTTTTACCATTTACAGATTATGATCAACATCAAACTAATTTCTAGTGCTAAACAGTCGAACTCTTCATTTTTAGTTATTTTAGAATATTGATAGATAACACGTCAGTTCTGTATATATCAAGACACCCTAATATTTGTATCCTGAAGAAGGTAGTTGGCTATTTATTGGTTTGGGGACTGAAATTCAGTCATTGATTGCTATAAAGGTGAGAAATATGCTAAGATTAGGTAATTGATCTAACAGTCATATATATATATATATAATAAGAGTACATTTTTCTATAGATAAACTTAATGTTTCATGAATTTATGGGCTACTAAGATTTTGGCTTTCGTTTCTGTAGCATGTCAATAAATGGGCTACTATTCACGGTCGCAATCGGATTCAATGCCGCTGCCAGGTTGTTTCCTTTACCTCTTAATTTCATATACTCCCTCCGTCCCAATAAATATGAAATGTTTGTTTTTCGGCACCCGATTTTATGTAGTGTTAAAGAAGAGATAGAAAAGTAGAAATAAAGTTATTTCTATATTAAGAAACGTTTCATTTTTAATGGGACAACTCAAAAAGGAAAACGTTTCATTTCTAGTGGACAGAGGGAATACTATATTTTATCTTTGTCAAATCTACCCCACAATTACTAGTTAACACTAATTTAATTATATTTTAGGTCACCCCCTAAAAAAGTTATACAGTATTAGGTTAAATTAAACATGCATTAATAATGATTGGAAGAGTTAATTAAAACAGTGTGAGAGTGGGGAATGAGATCGGAGCAGGGCACCGCAAGGCTGCCGCGTTCTCGGTGGTTGTAGTTAATTCAGTGTCGTTGGTGGTGGCGGTGATCGAGGCCATCGTGGTGCTGTCGCAGCGCCACGTCATCAGCTATGTGTTCACTGGCGGCGAAAGAGTGGCCGATGCGGTGTCGGATCTCTGTCCTTTCTTGGCAGTCACCTTAGTACTAAACGGCCTCCAACCGGTCTTGTCAGGTACAATTATAGTATTCGCATTACTCTTTCCATCCCATTCAGATTTATATTTTCTTTTGGGATGTCACACTAACAACTTCTCTATATTACAGTAATTTTACTTTATTCTCGATTTACTTAACATACTAAACAACACTGCATAAAATTTTGAAGGAGTGGCGGTGGGGTGTGGATGGCAAGCATATGTGGCATATGTGAATATAGGATGCTATTATGTGGTGGGAATTCCAGTGGGATGCGTTCTTGGGTTCAAATTCAATCTTGGTATTAAGGTAAACATTAGTTAATAACTATAGTTAATTACTCCATATTTGAATTTGTAAAAAGAGTGGTATTAACAAATGCAGGGCATATGGTCGGGCATGATCGGAGGGACGATGATGCAAACTTTGATCTTATTATTTGTCACATTTCGTACGGATTGGAATAAAGAGGTACATTAATTTTCAATTCACATCACATTCATTTCATTGTCTGGAATAATTAAATGAGTTAGGTTTGCAGGTGGAGAAAGCCCAGAAACGATTGGACAGGTGGCAAGATACTATTAAGGAGCCACTGCTGCTTAAGGAATAAACATCATTTTTCATATGCTCATTACAATATGGAGTAGTATTAGTTATAAGCATTGTGTTTAATTTCATAAGCTTACTTGTTCTTGCAAAACGTTTGATTGTAGTAATACATAATTTGTGTGAATTGCACTAATAACTCAACCAGTTGTTCGGTTAGTGAACAAACATGAGAACTCATCCCAAGACGAGAATATAAGGGGAAAAAAAGCCTATTTAGTCTATAAAACTCACACCGGTTGTTTCTACTGCTGATATGGGACATTGAATGTCTATGGACTTTAGAGTGTCCACTATAGGCGAGCCGCGGCCGGGCCACGGGAGAGCCGCGAGCCGCGGCTCCCTATAGTGCGGGGGGTGGGCAGCCGCGGCGGGGGGGGTGGACGTGGGCGCGCCACGATCGTGGCCCGGCCGCGGCTCTTGGGCGGGAGCCGTGGCTCTCCTATTACAGCGGCCACGGGCCGCGGGCCGCGGCTCTCCATATTTTCTGATTTTTTTTTTATTAATTCTATAAGTATACACATTTTTTTTACCTCATTCCTACACAAATTTTATAAATATACCTATTTTTAATTAAAATATACACAAAATGAAAAAAATAAATTATTTGGTGGCTCTGTGGCTTGGGCCGGCCAACTATAGTGGACACCCTTAGAGTGTCCACTATACTAGAGCCGCGGCCGGGCCACGGGAGAGCCGCGGGCCGCGGCTCACTATAGTGCGGGGGGTGGGCAGCCGCGGCGGGGGGGGTGGACGTGGGCGCGCCACGATCGTGGCCTGGCCGCGGCGCTTGGGCGCGAGCCGCGGCCCTCCTATAGTGATGGCCACGAGCCAACCGCAGCTCCCCTTTTACAGAATTTTTTTTTTTAAAAAATTTCAAATTTTTTTCTATTTATACCTAAAATTCATATCTTATTTTTACTCTACTCTCACACACAATTTACCCTATATCCTTCAATTTGAACTTTTGTGAAATGCAAGGCGGAGACGATCCCGGTTATGGAGATTCGGGACAGGGGGGCTTTCCACCCCA
>NC_062965.1:15278934-15384891 GCF_023119035.1 Salvia hispanica | reverse complement strand
ATAGTGTTTAAGTTGATTTAGGAGGATGTTAGGCCGTCTTTTCTTAGCTACTTTTATATCCAAAATTTTCGACCCTCTCAAATTTTTCCTTTGGAGCCAATTTTGAGCCTTTAAGCCTTTTCTTTGGAAGCCAAAATAAATGGGGGAACAATTCCTTGGGTTAGTATAGTTTTTGTTATCTTCTTTTGTAAAGGAATTGGAGAGATAAGGAGGAAAGTATAAAAAGTAGTGTGCTTAATATTAAGAAAGTACAAGTTGCGAAATTGAGAAAAATTCCAAATATGTGCTTGATCTTAGAAAAAAAGAGAAAGGATGTGTAAGAAAGAAAAAAGAAAGAGAAAGACAAAGAAAAAAAAAAAAAAAAGAAAAATATGTGTGAAAGGTTGTGAAAAAAAAAACGAAGGATTGAAAGTAAGTTGAAGGAGAAAAATAAAGTGTTAGAAGTGCCTTAAGTTTTAGAAAAGTGGAGTCATCTTAACTCTACTTGGGATATTTTTATATTTGAGTCACTTTTTAGCCAAATATTCCTCACCTACCAAAGAGCCTACGTTACAACCGAAAAGAAAGACCTTTCGGACTTTTGATGCTTAATCACATTGAGTAGAGGAGGGATTAGACTTTGAGCAAGCCTATGGTAAACTTTGCATGATGCATGATTTGAGTGATTTACACTTTACCTTTATACACTTTGAGAGTGAGAGAAAGAACACTTCCCATCTTTGGAAGTTTGCCACATGTGAGTGCTTGAATTCAAGGTGTTCCACGAGTTAGTAATGAAAGTGCACTATTAAGCCTTGCTTGATTTGATTGTGTTAATACATGCTTAATCTATTCTTTCATCTTTTGAGGCAATTATGACGTCTAGTCCTTGTGCATTCCGTGCGTCTATTCTTGTGTCTTTAGTGTTTTGTTCGAGGACAAACAAAAATGTAAGTTTGGGGGAGTTGATACGCCCGGATTTTGCACTGTTTTAAGGCCATTATTTGGTCCGTTTTTGTTATCAAAATCACTCTACATGTCCATTATTTGCATATTCTATACATACCAAATTTTGAAGATCTTTTCCTTCTATGATGAGGAATAATCTTCCCCTATAAATAGGACCTCAAGCTTCATCAAGGAGAGTTTTTTTTCCGACACACAACAAGAACACATTCATAGAGATCAAAAGCTAGAGTACTTCAATTGTGCAAGGAGTTGAAGAAGGATTTCAAGAACATCAAGAACGACAAGGATTCAACCTACGGGTTTTATTTGCTTTAGTTTTATGTTCAAATTGCTTTCCCTTCAATCTATGTTTTTAGTTTATTCAGTCATGTGTAACTAAACTCATAGGATTCTAGGGATGTGTTAGTAGCAACTTTGGTTATACAATTCCGTTTTCTATTTAATATCCGTTTTGTTTTTACTTTGTTTCTTCCCTAAGTTAATCATGATGCTTCATAATTGAGTGACACAATTATGTATGATTCAATACAACTTGCTTCATAACTGTGACAGAGTTCTAGCGAGTTAGATCCACTTAGTAGACACTACAGTTAGCTTCCTTTAATACGGCACTGTTAATTGAGAGTGAGGACTTTTCAAGGGTCTTAGGAGCTTTTTGGAGTTACGTGTTAGGATTGACAACCCTAATGTTAGTAATCAACGTTTGTATCGCATGAGCATAAGCTAGGTGACTCGTCCTTTCAAAGTATTAACTGTGCTAGGGTATTGTAGTTTGGAATTTGTATAACCATAAAGCGAAAGCACATCCCTGGAATTCTCCTTATCTCTATACTTTTCTCTCCGTGATTTGCTTGTTTTTAGTTGTTTACTGTTTTTAATATTTACTGTTTTCAAAAAGTTTCCAATAATTCTTGCTTCTCCAGATAGTAATTGAGTTCTAGTAGAAGATAGACACTTAGTGTACATCTTCCCCGTGTTCGATACCCGGTACTAACCTTTTGCTATACTATACCTACTCTGTATACTTGCAGGTATTTATAGTGCAAATAAAAAGTGCATCAGCAGTGAAGCGAGCAAAACCATTTCCATACCGGGGGGAAGCAAAGAAGAAGAAGGATGATACAGAGGATCTCATGGAGATTTTTAGCAAGCTGGAAATCAACCTGCCATTCTTGCAAGCCCTAAAAATGCCTGCTTTCAGCAAGTTCATCAAGGAGTTCATTGCAGGGAAGACCAAACCAGACGGGAAGATTGTGATCGGGGAGAATGTGTCTGCTGTGATACAAAAGAGAAGGATGCCCTCGAAATGCACAGACCCAGGTATGTTCACATTACCCATTTCTCTAGGGGACATCAAGGTCGAGCATGCTATGTGTGATCTAGGGGCATCTATTAATGTTTTACCGCTTTCTATCTACAAGAAATTGACAGGGGTAAGGATGGTCGCTACCAAAGTGGTAATCCAGTTAGCAGATAGAACTTGCATTTGTCCTGAAGGTGTGTTGGAAAATGTCATAGTTAAAGTGCATGATTTTCTATATCCTGCTGATTTCTATGTGATCAAGATGAATGATAATGAGTCTGCTGAGTCTAGTGGCGTACTTTTAGGGAGACCATTCTTGCGTACGGCTAAGACCATTATCGATGTCTTCGATGGAACAATTTGTTTAGATTATAATGGGGAAAAATACACATTTAGCATAGATGAGGGGATGAAAAGGCCATTAGATGTTGAGAATCTGTATGTTATTGATGTTATTAACCCCCTGGTCCAAGAATATCTTGAGACGGAATTGATACAGGAACAAATTGACAACTCGGAGTTGAGCCATTTAATTGACAGAGAAGTTGTAGGGTGGTGTGCAGCAATGAACACAACGGAGTTAACAGATGAGGAACTCACAGAGGCCATCATGGAGTTTTGCAGAAATCCCGAGTCAGCTAGATCAAGGGGATCGACTCACGTGGCTAGTCTGGAGAATTCTCCTGGGTCTGGGAAAGAGGCATTACCGGATATTGCAGAAAAAAATCCCTTGCCCCAGGAAGCGAATGAAACAAAGAAGGAACTGAAAACACTTCCACCAGGCCTCAAGTATGCTTACTTGGAAGAAAATTAGGCATTCCCAGTAATAGTCAACAGCGGCCTGACCAAGGAGCAGGAGAAGGAATTGTTGGAAGTCATCAGACGAAACAAGAAAGAAATAGGGTGGACTCTCTCAGATTTAGTAGGAATCAGCCCTGATCTTTGTATGCACCACATCCGTCTAGAAGAAGGTGAAAAGGCTCATCGAGATGCACAACGGATACTGAATCCGAACATGCGAGAGGAAGTTCTGAAGGAGGTGTTAAAATTGCTTGCTCTAGGGATCATCTACTCCATTCCGGATAGCGAGTGGGTCAGTCCTGTCCATATGGTGCCTAAAAAGTCTGGAATACAGGTGGTCACGAATGAAAAGAACGAGTTGGTGCCCACTAGGCTGGTGACGGGGTGGAGGATGTGCATCGACTACAGGAAGTTGAACGAGGCCACAAAAAAGGATCATTTTCCTCTACCTTTCATTGATCAGATGTTAGAAAGATTGGCTGGCAAACAGTATTTTTGTTTCCTTGATGGATACAGTGGCTATTTCCAGATCTACGTTAACCCATAGGACCAAGGGAAAACCACATTCACGTGCTCCTTTGGTACATATGCATACCGAAGAATGCCATTTGGATTATGTAATGCACCAGGAACGTTCCAGCGGTGTATGATGAGCATTTTTCGGATCTGCTGGAAGTATGCATTGAGATATTCATGGACGATTTTACCGTATACGGAAACTCATTCGATACTTGTTTGGTCAGCCTTGATCTAGTGCTAAAGAGATGCCAAGAGAAGCATTTAGTGTTGAATTTTGAAAAATGCCACTTCATGGTGACATATGACATTGTCCTGGGTCACGTGGTTTCTGAGAGAGGAATACAAGTAATCAAAGCAAAGGTAGATGTGATATCGAAGTTACCATACCCCACGAACCAAAAAGAGGTTAGAAGCTTCCTAGGTCACGCAGGTTTTTATAGGAGGTTTATCAAGGATTTCACTAAAATCGCGCAACCGCTCACTCATTTGTTGCACAAAGAGGTGGAATTCGTCTTTGACGAAGGGTGCAAGAAGGCATTTCAGTTGCTCAAAGACAGACTCGTGTCAGCACCAATTATCAGGGCGCCAGACTGGAATCACCCTTTTGAGATAATGTGCGACGCGAGTGATTTCGCTGTGGGAGCTGTCCTGGGACAGAACATCGATGGAAAAAGTTATGTGATCTTCTATGCTTCTAAGACTATGAATCAGGCTCAGAAGAATTATGACACCACGGAGAAGGAAATGTTGGCTGTCGTATACTCGTTTGAAAAATTCCGACCCTACCTTCTTGGGTCGAGGGTTATAGTCTTCACGGATCACGCAGCAATAAAGTACTTACTGGCTAAGAAAGAGTCTAAGCCGAGGTTAATCCGTTGGGTGTTGCTCTTGTAGGAGTTTGATTGGGAAGTGAGAGACAAAAGAGGAACGGAGAATAGAGTAGCCGATCACTTGAGCAGAATATATCAAGGGGAAACAGAAGAGGCCATACCCGATGCTTTCCCTGAAGAGCATTTGTATTTTATGGAGAAATTCTCTAGACCAATTAGCTGGGAAGCAGTTTTGGCTTTAACCGGTCTAGGAGAATCCGATAAAGGGAAGCGCACACTTAACGCAGAACCGTGGTTTGCTGACTTAGCCAACTACTTGGTCACGGGAGAGGTGCCAAGTTCAGACGAAGTTTCCCGGGCCCAGAAGATGAAAATTAAAAGCAAAGCCAAATATTACTTTTGGGACGATCCTTACCTGTGGAAGATGTGTTCAGATCAAGTGATTAGGCGCTGCATTCCCGAATGGGAACAAAGAGATGTGCTAATTCATTGCCACACTTTGGCATGTGGAGGTCACTTTGGACCAAGGAAGACAGCAAGGAAGGTTCTAGACAGCGGTTTTTACTGGCCGACACTCAATAAAGATGCCTTTGAATTTTGTCAGTGTTGCGAGAGATGCCAACAGACATGGGGAATTTCAAGGAGGGACGAGATGCCTCAGGTCCCGGTGATTGTGTGCGAAATTTTTGACGTATGGGGAATGGACTTCATGGGACCATTTCCATCATCCTGTGGGAACACTTATATATTGGTTGCAGTAGACTATGTGTCTAAGTGGATAGAAGCTAAGGCCACCACAACATGTGAATCGAAGGAGGTGGCAAAATTTCTGAAGGCCAATATTTTCAACAGATATGGAGTTCCTAGAGCCATCGTCTCAGATCAAGGAACACATTTCTGTAATCGCACCATCGAGGCCCTGATGAAGAAATATGGTGTTCACCATAGAGTGTCGACCCCGTACCACCCTCAGTCTAATGGCCAAGCGGAGATTTCTAATCGCGAGATCAAGGCGATATTGGAGAAGACAGTTAATCCGTCAAGGAAGGACTGGAGCAAGAGGCTCGGTGACGCATTGTGGGCTTACAGAACTGCTTTTAAAACGCCTATTGGAATGTCGCCTTACAGGCTTGTGTTTGGCAAGATGTGCCACTTACCCGTGGGTATTGAGCACAAGGCGTACTGGGCAGTGAAAGAGTTGAACATGAAGCCTTCGGCTTGTGAAGAAGAAAGGAAATTACAGTTACAAGAACTGGATGAGCTGAGGCTGGAGTCGTATGAGTCTGCCATGTGGTACAAGGAAAGGACGAAGTTGTGGCATGACAAAAATCTTCGGGTCAAGGAACTCCATGTGGGACAGAAGGTGCTCCTTTTCCAATCCCGGCTCAAGCTGATGCCAGGGAAGTTGAAGTCAAAGTAGATCGGTCCATATACCATCGTCGGCCTCCGCGCAAACGGAGCAGTGGAAATCCAGGGAAGTGCCTCTAACTCGGTCCCTTTTCTTGTTAATGGTCATAGAGTGAAAGTCTATAGGGATAATTCTGAGCTGTGTGTAGTGGAGGAAGTTCCACTACGCGCACTCTCTACTATCGCCTAGACAGACTAGGAGGTATTCTCGATGAATTCCTGGGTCAGGTAAATGGGTTGACATTTTTGAAAATATGTACTGAACCAGGGAATCTCGGGGATACTCAAAAGGAATGTGTAAATAGTTTAACTGCTTTTCAAACTAAAGAAAATCCAAAAAAAATGTATATATAATTTAAATCTTCCAAAAATATTTTCGAAGCACCAGACTCCGAAGGGAACCGATGCCTTATATTCTAACCTTGACCTAGGAGTCTGGCGTCTTCATATTTTTTTTAAGTATAGGGTCATGGTCAGGGAAATCAGCTAGGGAAGGAGAGCCTGGAGGAAGAGGTCAAGGAGGGATGGAGATAATTTGAATTTCAAAATTTGGCCGATATTTATGGGAGATGTACGGTTGCTTACATCACGCCTGCAACCACACCATCTTTTCATCAGAAAAGACAACCGTCGCTTCTCTCTCCAATAATCCCAATCGACAAAAAAACCGAATTTACTCTCCCTTCTCTCTACTTTCGTTCTCTCTCTAGAACACAAACCCTAACCAAATTCGACCAAGTTTTTGTCTAATTTCAGATCTACAGTAATGGATTCAACCCAAACTACCGGAAGATCGCAGCAAACGGTGTATGACGCAGCCCTGTTGGCAGAGTTGACGCAGAAATTGGGGAGCGTCGAGAAAGCGAAGGAAGTATACGCTCTGTTCTCCGCTAGCCTAATGACATCCGCGGCGGCCATACCATCACTGACAATTCCGGCGGATTCGGCGGCGCAACCGGCAGTTCTCCATGAAGAAGGGCCTCGAGACTCTGGATCTCAACATGCAGAAACCACTTCACGGGAGGCGGATAAAGAAGAGGCGGTGCACGAACGGCCGGAGGATGGTGGACAGACGAACAGCGGAGCAGAGGTGGAGACCGAACGGCAAGGTGACGCAAACCCTAATTTTGAGGGTAAGAAAGATGGTGAGGGGGAAACCCCTGTTATAGAAGACGTTGCGAAGGGGGAAACCCCTGTTGTGGAAAGTACTGTTGAGAGGGAAACCCCTGTTGTGGTAGAAGTGGCTGAGGGGGAAACCCCTGTTCAAAAGTCGATGGCTGAGGGAGAAACCCCTATGGAGACGTGGGATGAAACCCCTACGGATTTTAGGGGTGCGACCCCTGAACCCATGGAAGAGGGGGCAACCCCAACTGATGTCGGGGGGAAACCCCCGTTTATATTGAGGGGTCAACCCCGATGGTGGATGATGTGGGGGAAACCCCGGAAAAATTGGTGGAAGAAACAGATCTACATGTTACTGGAGTACCAGAGCCCGTTGAGGAAGGGGCTGAATTTGATCGTGGACCTGGTGGATGACCAGAAAGAGGCTGAACCCCAAGTGGACCAGAGAACAGAGAGGAGACGAGCAAGGAGGAGCCTGCTCGACGAAATTGATGACTTAGTTCCAGATGCTGAGGAGACAGAGGAACGTCGCCTGGTCAAGGAGAGAGCGAGAAAAGGAAAGGCGGCGGCGACCACGTCTACACGGTCAAGGAAAGCTCCCTCCGTCCAGGATGTTAAGGAGACCCTTTCCCCAGTGACCGAAGATCCCTCTGCCGAGGAACAAGACAAGCCTACCCATGAATCCAACTCTGAATTTGAGGAAGCTGAAGAGGAGTTTGTCCAGGGACGACCAGAGATTTGGCTGACTAAGGAACTGCTAGAGTCGATAAAGCAGTTCGACGACCAGAAAAGGGCCACAGTGTACAAGGAACGATGCAGTGCAGGGAAAGTGGTTAAGTCTGGGAAGCAGTATAGCTCCAAAGAACTTCGGATGATCGTATGCGATGAAGATTTCTGCGCATGTATCTATTCAATAGGGTTCGAGTGGTTGCTAAAGCACAACCAGGAGAGAGTGCCGGTGGACCTAGCAAGGGAATTTTTCTCCACGTTCCGATTGAAGAACACCACTGATCTTGACGCAGACTCCATAACTTTCAGGCTTTTTAATGAAGAACACGAGATGAGTATCCGGGAATGGTCCTTGAGGATGGGGCTGTTCACCAAGGCTGAGGCTGACGAAGGAATATGGAACGAGAGAATGATCGGTGTGCCGAAGAACACGCCGGGTTTTAAAGTGCAAGCAGCATGGGAACTGATCACCTACTCCAAGGCAGGGACATTCAAGTCAAGCTACTCCAAGGCTTCTCACATCGAGTACAGAATCCTCCGTTTTGCTCAGATGTTTATCAGCTACAATTTAATGGGAACCGCTAATTCAGCTCTTACAACTACCGACCTTTACTTCACTTGGTGCATGGCAAAGGGCGTCAAGGTACATCTGGGTTATTGGCTGGCTCAAACATGTCATCAAATGACCAGCAACCCTGCTCGACATATGTATACCTGTCACCTCCTAGGCGCCTACCTCCAGCGGAACGTTGAAATGAAGATAGCCAAGGCCGCACCTTTATCGTAATGTGTGAACCCCCTGAGGTTTTCAGTGTGGAATACTTTTTCAATAAGGGGTTTCTTCAAGCGCACGGAAAACACACCTTCTTCTACCCGGTAGGAGAAAAGGTGAAGGCGGAGACAGAGGAGGTTGCGGAGGCCATGCCGAGTGAAGAAGTTGAAGAGCTGCGGAAGGATATTCAGGATGTGAGAAAGGAGATGCAGGTAATGAGGAAGGAACTTGGGGGGATTAGGAAAGAATTGAACGGGAGCCGGGAAGAAGTGAAGACCCTGAGGGGCAATATTGCAGATTTGGCGGTGAAGTCCGCCACACAGAACGAGCGCATGACGGAGGCGGTGGACCTTGTAATGAAGATGATGAAATGGTTGCAGAAGACGCTCCCCTTGACCCAGTCGAAGGTAACTCCTGGGTCCAGCAGTGAAGTCAAGCAACCCGTCCGCAGCAGCCCCTCCGTCCAGCGACCACCGCACCCGCTCCAGCAGATGGTCTTCCCACCCGTCCCCAAGCAAGTGTCAATCCCTACAAAATCAAAGTCTCTGATGAGGAAGCCAGTATCCGACCAGCCAGAACAGGAAGAAGAGCCGAAGCAGCTGGCGAAAAAGAAAGTGAAGATGATACGACTCGGAAGCCCACCCCAGTCTGGCTCTCGAGGGAGCCAGCCCCAGAAGTGAATCACCCCCCATGACCAAGTAACTTTTAATTTTTTCTTTCAGTTATTTGTCTTTGTTTTTGTTGTCTATTTGTTAAGTGTTGTTTGTTTATGTTTTCTCCCACTTAGCCCAATGCTTGGTCTAAGTGTGAGAAGTTTGTATTTTCTGTTTTGTTTTTATTTCCTCCCACTTAGCCCATTGCTTGGTCTAAGTGTGAGAAGTGTATATTTTCTGTTTTGTTGTGTCTTGTCCCACTTAGCCCGTTGTTCGGTCTAAGTGTGAGAAGTTTTTTCTTCTCATAAACTGTTGTTGTGTGTTGCATTGATCTCCCTGTTTCCCCCCTTCACAACGATGGCTTGGGGACGAGCTTGAGTGAAGTGGGAGGGGGAGAGGAGTCAATGCATGTAATCGTCAGCATGATAAGAGTCTTTAGGTCTAGTTTTTGTTTGTGTCGCATGAGCCAGTGAATATAATACGGCATGATCTCCTTAGTGAAAGTAATTGAAAATATGAGGTATTTCAACTTAGAAGCCTTTTCCTTTAATAAGCCAAGTCAATCTGAATGAAGCAAGAACAATAGAGGATGCCTTTACTTACTTAGTTGTGAAGCCCTACTATAAAAGCGAGTTATAAGCCTTAAATAACTTCGAGCTAACACATATAAAGAGGCCGCCACTGAATGCTTAGGGAGAAGAGTCATGAAGGAGAAAAAATAGGGGAATTGGGTTATGAAGGTATAAGCTGGACGAAGTCCAGGGCAAGGAGTTATAAGGTGGACGAAGTCTAGAGGAGAGAAGAGGAAAATGGAGGAATAAGCTAGACGAAGTCCAGAGGAAAAAAAGAGAAAAAAAAGGGGAAAAAAGGAGAAAAAAAAATAAAAATAAGGAGGTATAAGCTGGACGAAGTCCGGGGGGAAGTTGCTTAAAGGGCAGGAACAATAATAACCTGACCCAGGAAAAGAGGAGGAAACTCTCATAACCCGATGCTTCAGTGGTGTGGCAATAACTTAAGAGAGAATCGATTCTAATATCCCTGGTGAGTGATCGAGTGAATCCAACAATTGGGTAAGTTAGAGGCTATCTTGACGAACTGACAGATTGGCTAGGTAGAGGAAGGGAAAGTGCCTATTTGGAGGAGTGCAGCTTGTTGGATTGACCTTAATCTTGTGGGGATGGTTGCCTAAAAGTTGAAGCTAGCTCATGCATATGTGTTTATGTGTTTAAGCATTTTTCTTTAAGTGTTTTAGTTTCAAGTTGTGTCTAGGTCTAGGAGTCTGTCTAGAGTCTAAAGAGTCGGTCGGGGATAACCTTGCTTTGAAATTCGCCTTATTCTTTTTTCTTGTCTTTATACTTGAGGACAAGTATGGTTTAAGTGTGAGCAGTTTGATAAGGCTAATTTCATGCATCGGTTATATGTGAAAAGCACTATATTTTACTGGGTCTAACACAGTTTTAAAGCTAGGTGTATGACAGAATAGCTAGATCCAGGAGATGCTGGAGGAAACAGACTAGCGAAGGAATGAAGGAAAAGTGAGCAGAATTGAAGAAAAAGGAGGCTAGAAGAAGGGAGTCAATAGCTGAGGGCAACAAAGTCTATCTATACCTCGCTGGGCCCCACTTCAACGCCTATAAATAGAGGAGCATGCAACACACAAGATATACAATTTTTCGCTCTTAGCTCACACACAACACACACACACTTGGGAAATGGGAGTTATGGGGTAGTTTAGGGTTTTAAGGGGTCTCATCTTCAGAGGAAGTCCGTCGTAACACCGTCCGCGTGAGGGCGAAGATACAATCTATTTACTTTCGGTTGTTTTGCACTTTATTTCGTTCGAACTTCACTTTTGGAAGTCGATTTGGTTGTTGCTGTTACTGAATTTTCTATGCATTCCTTTAGTTTCTGTTATATTTGTGTTATCTCGTGTTGATCTACGTTGATCCTGTTGTTTGAAGTTTTATTTCGGCAAGTTGCACGTTGATCTCTGTTTTTGTCACTTTGGAGCTTAATCTGGGGAATTTGGCGGTAGATCTGTGGTGTTGTTGTTGATCGGAGGTTGTTTGGCGATTTTGTAGCTATGGAATGTTTTTTGGCCGGAGTTTGTGTCGGATGCTTGGATCCGGAGTGGATTTAGCATCCGAGGTTGGATCTGAACAGGGGAAGTCGAGTTGTACATGGATTTTGAGTTTTCTATTTACTTTCTGTTTTACTTCATCTAGTAGCCGTAGATCTGCTTAGTTCGTAATTGTTGTTCTTCGTTAATTGCTAAATCCGGTCTGCTCTGTTTTCCAATTACGTTTCATACCTGTTTCTTCTGAGTTTTGTGCAATTTGAATTGGAGAAGATGATGTCGCTGTTAGTTAGTACTTTAGTTGGTTGTTTTCCTAGCTTTTTCATTCATGGTCCCCACCGTCAGTTTATTTCTCAGGTCTAGGTAATTTAGAATAGTTTCTTAGATCTAGTGATTTTCTCGATTTCAATTTACATGCATGATTTCTGTTTTGCCTAGATCATTCCAAGCTTAGTTTAATTTACATGCATGATTTCAATTTACATGCATGATTTCTCAGCTTTTCTGTTAGCGTAGCAGATCTCAATTCCAAGCTTAGTTTAATTTCCTCAACCCAAAAATGCGTGGCAGCAGCCAACCCAAAAATAATTTCCAAATCCTTGAGCATGTTCATTACGTATCCATCTCTGTGGGATCGATCCCTACTTACCTGTGCTAAGTTTTAGTATAAGTGGTTGAGGGCTTTTGAAGAAGTGCTCTGTGTGTCCGACGACCGAGATTTTCCAACGACCAGTGAGTTCCTAGACCTTGTGATCTAGTGGATTTGTTGGACCTAGGAAACTTGTTATTCTTTTCTGTGCACACTCTAAACATTCGTATCTTCAAGCAACAACCAAATCGACTTCCAAACGCGGAGTTCGAACGAAATAGAGTGCAAAAACAGAATGTAATATTGTTTCTTCGCCCTTCGCGAGGACGGTGTTACTACTAACTTTCTCGGAAGATGAGACCCTTAGAACCCTAAACTACCCCAGAACTCCCATTTCCCAAGTGTGTGTTTTGTGTGTGAGCTAAGAGAAAAATTCGTTTCTTTTCGTGTGGTGCATGCTCCTTTATTTATAGGCGTTGAAGTGGGGCCCAGCGAGGTATAGATAGTCTTTGTTGCCCTCAGCTATTGACTCCCTTCTTCTAGCCATTTTTCCCTTCACTTCCGTTCTTTTTTCCTTCATTTCCTTCGCTAGTCCGTTTCCTCCGGCTTTTCCTGGATCTAGCGATTCTGTCACACACCTGGCTTAAAAACTGTGTTGACCCAGTAAAATATAGTGTTTTTCTCAACATCTAGTGGCCTTTTCATTCCCTCATCTATGCTAAATGTATATATTTCCCCATTATAATCTAAACAAATTGTTCCATCGAAAACATCGATAATGGTCTTAGCAGTACGCAAGAATGGTCTTCCTAGAAGTATGCCACTAGACTCAGCAGACTCATTATCATTCATCTTGATCACATAGAAATCAGAAGGATATAGAAAATCATGCACCTTGACTATGACATTTTCCAACACACCTTCGGAACAAATGCAAGTTCTATCTGCTAACTGAATTACCACTTTGGTAGCAACCATCCTAATTCCTGTCAATATTTTGTAGATCGAAAGCGGTAAAACATTGATAGACGCCCCTAGATCACACATGGCATGCTCGACCTTGATGTCCCCTAGAGAAATGGGTAATGTGAACATACCTGGGTCTATGCATTTCGAGGGCATCCTTCTCTTTTGTATCACAGCAGACACATTCTCCCCGATCACAATCTTATCGTCTGGTTTGGTCTTTCCTGCAATGAATTCCTTGATGAACTTGCTAAAGGCAGGCATTTTCAGGGCTTGCAAGAATGGCAGGTTGATTTCCAACTTGCTAAAAATCTCCATTAGATCCTCTGTATCATCCTTCTTTTTCTTTGCTTCCCCCCGGTATGGAAATGGTTTTGCTCGCTTTACTGCATTTGTAGAACTCCCAGCCTGGGTTTCACCAACTTCCCTGCTTCCTTCCTTGCTTACTACCTCAGGTTCGGGATCTAGGAAAAATGGGTCACTTGGTCGAGGCAGAGATCCCCCTAAATCTCCCTTCTGGAGGTCATCCTGAACAAGGACTTCTCTGGGTCTAGGGCTATCCCCTTGAAACACTTGACCTTTCTTCCCTTTACTAGCATGTATGGGTACCTCCTCGTCAATCTCCAGGGTCGGTCCTTCATAGCCCCGCCCGGATCTCAAGGTGATTTGACTAATGTTTGCTCGGTCCGGTGGTTTGACCGTGGCAGGAAGTTTCCCTTCATTTCCCCGCATTTCATTCAAAGAAACTGCGATCTGGGACAGTTGCTTCGCCATCATATCCATGGAGGCTTTATGTTCCGACTGAGCGTCTTGCAATTTGTGCACCACGTCGTTGTTGGAATGCAAGTTATTCTGCATGAACTGCTGTGAATTCACTAGGTCGTGGACCATGTCATCCAAACTCCTTTGTGGCCTGGAGTTGAATTGATTAAAATTTGATCCTTGACCTTGGTTCTGCCGATAGTTCCCTTGATTTCATTGATGGTTATTGTACTGGTTGCTAGACCCTTGATTTCCTTGATGATTTGGTTGGGAATTCTGATAATTCCCCTGGTTATTCCTCTGGTGAGGTGGCACATAGGAGCTCCTTGGATTGTTCCGATTCCTATTTCCCCAATTAGTATGCTCCTGATTCTTGTACCCCAGTTGTAATTGTCCTTCTTGACCTTTCTCTGACCAGTTGGACTGCCTCTCCGGAGGGTGTGCATAATTCGTGATCTGCAGTGGGGGTGGCTGACTTTGATCATTGTCAGTCCATCTAAAATTGGGGTGAGTCCTCCATGGGGCATCCCTTTGTCTTCCTTGGTTCCAACTTCCATCCGGATTCCAGCTCCCCATCGAATTTGCTTGGGCTTGGCATTCCCCTTCACAAGGCTGACCGAAATAAGGCTGAAGTTGCCTTTCCTCTGGACCAGGGGATTTCTCACTTTCCGTTGGGGCATGAGAGTTATACTTCTCAATTGCATTCAACAGTGCTTTCTCCAATTTATCTATCCTATCTTCCACCTTCTTGTCATTTTGTTTCGTTACTGCATTGGCTGACCCCTTCTCAATATGCTCTGCGGGTTATCATAGGCCTTCTTTGCCTCGATCAATCTTCCCAAAGTTTCTCTGGCTTCACTTGCTTTATTTTTGGTAAAATTTCTCCCGCTTGAGGAATTCATCAAGTCCTTTGACTCAGGGTTTGCACCTTCGTAAAACAGATAGTAAGTCTCCGCTTCAATCATCCTATGATTCGGACAAGCATCCAACAGTCCCTTAAACCAGGACCAATAAGAGCTCAGAGACTCATCATATTCTGAATTTTCTTCTTCAAGGCATTCGTCTTGTTGGATGGGAAAAAATAATCCAAAAACTCCAGCTTGAAATCCTTCCATGTGTTAATCGAGTCTGGTGGGAGCCTCAGCAGCCAAGTATTAGCCTCCCCCTTGAGGGCAAACGGAACCGCACGTAAACGGTAGTCCTCCTCGTCGCCTCGTTAGGGCGCTTTTGAATACTACACAGCTTACTAAACTCGTTCAAGAATTCGTAAGGACATTCGTTCCTTCGTCCAGAGAATGTGGGTAAAACTCCGAGCACATTTGTCTTGATATCAATAGACCTCCGGCGCGGGTTTGAGACGATTGCATGGGCGGGTTCACCGTCGAGATGTGTGGTGAGTGACCCTATCTCCGGATCGGGATCTACTAAATGAGCCATGTTTGGGTCTTCCTCCTCCTCAGTCTCGGAATGCTCTGTTTCTGTTGACGACTTCGGGTCTTCTTCTCCTGACGAATTCCACTCCTTCTCACTTTCTGATTCGAACGGAAATGGGTCCACCGTCCTTAAACCTGATCTGGTGGTGATAGTGGATGTAGACTCTTTGACTTGCCACTTGTATCGGCCGCTCCCTGACCCAGATGAACTAGCCCAACTTCCAGAATGGAAGCCCGTGTTCATAAACTGTCAAGAAAAACAAAATAACAAAAATTAACTATTTACACCAAATCCTCAAACGCAATAACAATAAATGTCATCCATCCCCGGAAACGGCGCCATTTGAAGCCACCTTTTTCCTTTTTAGGTTTTGTTTAGACTGCGTGCACAGTAGGGAATAACAAGACTCCTAGGTCCAGTGAATCCACTAGATGACAAGGTCTAGGAACTCACGGATTGTTGGAAGATCTCGATCGTCGGACACACAGAATACCACTTCAAAAAAACCCTCAACCACGTATACTAAAATTTAGCATTGGGAAGTAGGGATCGATCCCACAGAGATGGATGCGTAATGAACATGCTCATGGACTTGGAAATTATTTTTGGGTTGGCTGCTGCCACGCATTTTTGGGTTGAGGAAATTAGACTAAACTTGGAATTTAAATCTGTTACGCTAACAGCTAGGTCTAGGCAAAAAGAAAGAAATCATGCATGTAAACTGGAAATCGAGACAATCACTAGATCTAAGAAACTATTCTAAATTACCTAGACTTGGGAAATAAACTGACGGTGGGGACCATGGCTGAATAAGCAGAGTACGGACGAAAAGCTGGAAAAACAACTAACTAAAGTACTAACTAACAGCGACATCATCTTCTTCAAATCAAATTGCATCAAAACTCAGTAGAAACAGGTATGAAGCGTAATCGGAAAACAAAGCAAACTGGATTTAAGCAATTTAACGAAGAACAATTAGGAACTAAATAGATCTACGGCTACTAGACGAAGTAAAACAGAAAGGAAATAGAAAACTCAAAATTCATGCACAACTTGAATCCCCTGTTCAGATCCAACCTCGAATGCTAAATCCACTCCGGATCCAAGCATCCGACACAAACTCCGGCCAAAAACATACCATAACTACAAAATCACCAAACAACCTCCGATCAACAACAACACCACAGATCTACAGCCGAATTCCCCAGATCAAGCACAAGATTGACCAAAACAGAGATTAACATGCAACTGCCGAAATAAAACTTCAAACAAACAGAATCAACGTAATAGAGTGCAAAAACAGAATGTAAGTAGATTGTTTCTTCGCCCTTCGCGAGGACGGTGTTACGACTAACTTTCTCGGAAGATGAGACCCTTAGAACCCTAAACTACCCCAAAACTCTCATTTCCCAAGTGTGTGTTTTGTGTGTGAGCTAAGAGCAAAATCCGTTTTATTTCGTGTGGTGCATGCTCCTTTATTTCGTGTGGTGCATGCTCCTTTATTTATAGATAGTCTTTGTTGCCCTCAGCTATTGACTCTCTTCTTCTAGCCATTGTCCCTTCACTTCTGCTCATTTTTCCTTCATTTCCTTCGCTTGTCCGTTTCCTCCGGCTTTTCCTGGATCTAGCGATTCTGCCACACATCTGGCTTAAAAACTGTGTTAGACCCAGTAAAATATAGTATTTTTCACTACATAACCGATGCATGAAATTAGCCTTATCACTAACGTTCTGGAAAAACATCCAAATTAAAGTTGATAATCGATTCATCCATATTTGAACGAATTTGTGGAGTGAATTGCAGAGAGCACAAAAAGCAATTGGACGGGTGGTGCGATTGTAGAGAAATCGCTTGCTATTCTGGAGGAATCAAATTGAAATTAATTGAACCAATCGTGTGATTGATAGCTCGAATTGAGATGAATTCAAACTGGATTGAACAGGTCGCGTGTAATTTGGAGCTGGATATTGCAGAATCGAGAATCAAAATCGAGATTGGTTGGGTGATTTCCAGCATCTAGCGTGATTTTGGGTTGAGAATGATAAGGAAATTGACGTGAATGGTGTGAAGATGAATTAGAAGAGAGAATTCTTATTATGCCCTTCACCTTTTAATTTGATTAAACAAAAATAAAATGAGTTGCCACATGTCAGCTTAGCAACCGTCCGATTTCCAGATCCTAGGGCCCTTAATTGTGGTATGGTGTTAGATTAAATGGTGTTCTCATTTTAACACGTCCCACAAAATTATTGCTCAATTTTCACATTCATAAGCATCATTCTCACATTTCACATTTTATTTTATTTTTTTCAAAAATCACCTATATATTAAAAAGGGTACTATTACATTGCAATTCTTCAAGTCCATAATATCTTGACTCTCACTCTGACTTGGCCTACAAATGATATAAAGAAAGGAGAAAGGAGACAACTTCATCATCACATGAATTGATATGATTTCTTGAAGCCACACATATGGGCCAAGAAAGTGAAACAGAAAAGGTTTTCTAATCAACATACCAATTTCAGAAGTAGAAGCCATTTGTTAGACGCTTAATTCGATTCTATCTTATATTCAGATTGGAACACGGCATTGTTACTTCTCAATATTGTAATGTTAGTCCGGAACAAAAGAGAAAATTTTGGGTGTCCAATCCATTTTTTTCTAAACTTTATTTTAATTTTTAATTTATTTAGAATAAATAGTAGTTAAAATATTCTTCATTGTAGGATAAATGGTGATAGTTATTGAACATCTTCTTGTTCCAAATTGACTAAAGAGTGATCAACACTCCGTATTAAAGCAGACACAAGTCGGTAATGAGTTTTTTATCCCAATTAAAATAATATATTTCTTTAAAAAGAAATAATACATATTTATTTTATCTCTTACTTTATTCTCTTTTCACTTAACTCACAAAAATTAGGCATAAATCTCATCTCGTAAAGCAAATATTTCATATTCTACATTGTAATAGACCACATATTTCACTAATTTTATCTCACTCACATTTTATTATAAAACTCATTCCGCTCACTTACCATTATATTTCTTGAAATTCGAGCTGTATCAAACCAAACCATTTCCATTAGTATTTCTTGAAATTCGAGCTGTATCAAACCAAACCAATTAATTGAAGACGTTATTAGTTTTCAGTTTTGTAAATTGGGTCACACTTTATCGGCTATGGTCATATTTAAGTTTAATGGACAAAATTTATTAATAGTCAATTTTCATATTCATAAACATTATTCTCACATTTCACATTTTATTTTATTTTTTCAAAAAATTACCTATTTAGTAAAAAAGGGTACTAGTATATTGCAATTGTTCAAGTCCACAATATCTTGAGTCTCTGACTTAGCCTACAAGGAGAAAGGAGACAACTTCAACATCACATGAATTGATATGATTGCATTGAAAATTGAGATGAAAATGGTATAGTGTGGTTTGATTCAATCCAATATTCTCTCTCTGTTAAAACATCAGCTCAAACTCAAAATCTCATCTGAACTGCTCATCTGAGTCAACCAAACAAAGTAATCAAACAAAGCAACTCTGCCACCAAAAACCAAAAAACTTAAAGTTACAAAAATTGTATATTTTGATAACAAAAAAGGGTGAAAAATATTAGAATTTGTGTAGTTACCTAAATAAATGACCAGCATCCTTGTTGTAAGGATCCAAGGAGAAGGCAAGGGCTTGCCATGAGGAATTTCTACACACAAAAAAAAACAATCATCAATTGTTAGATGATGAATTCATATGGAAGTTAGATAATCATCACTTTAATTTAACACTACCTTGAATATCACATTAGCTGCAGCATCAATTTCTCCTCGGACGAGGACAGGCTGTTCTGGCATGAGTCCAATGCATTTTCGAGCAGCTAACAGAGCATAGATCCGTAGACCTAAGCGTGCTTCGCACATGCTTAGCTTTGATATCAATGTCGTGTTACCTGGACCAAGATTAGTAGCCTACACATCCCATATATTACTACTTAATACACATGGCCAAGGACAAGATGATCGACTCACTGGAAAGAAGAAAAAGTTTTACCTTTCTATATCGTATGACTGCAGATTTATAATCGTTATTGTACGCGAAATACATCCCTTTGATGTCTAGTTTAGTCAAGACGTTTCGCATTTTCTCGCACCCTGCAAGATATGTGATGAGAATTGAAGATCAAAGTGATGCTGAGATGTACAAATTTAATGTAAAGTTTCAGACCATTGCTTTAATTTCTTCAGAATGAATGCACTTGATTATGCCATCGATAGTCCAATCTGGATAATGTGCAAGCCGTTTAGTCACTGGAAACAAAATCTCCATAGCTGCACGGTTACGCACCATAGCAGCCTCCTCAATAGGTTTAACGATATCCTGAAAGTCGTCGTTATCAACACATTAAGTTTCCAGTTGATAACAAACAAAGCAAAACGTAAGGAAACAAATGCACCAAAGCTATATTCTACAAGTGGCATAGTAAAGCAGGATGAAAAGGAGTAGCATAGTACGAAATTAACTTCTGCATATAAATTTGGATCTGCTTTAGCTGCAAGCAAAGACTTAAGAAATTTTGTGTCGCGATCTCTTGCTGCAGCTGACAAAGGACTTAACCCCTGGAAATACACATCTGGGCATGCATTAGCCTGCAAGGATAGAGTACTTAAACCATGAAAAGCAATTCAGATACTTGCAAACAGTCATTATCACGATAACAGATGTTGAAGATACATTCCTCAATCTCTAACCGAAAATTAGACAATGGAGGTATTTCCATTTCACCAAACATACCCCAAGCAGCAATTTCAGGCATTCAAATGAGCGAGACTTGACTGCGATTACAAGTGGGGAGTCCGCAACTGCATAAAACATATCTGGCTGCAAAATGGAAAGAAACAAAGGGATTAATTTCATAAGATTATATCATTAGTTAATACAGCAAATCACAAGATCATAGCAGTGTGATTGGCTAAAGTACCAAACTTGACATGCTAAACAAACCAAACGCGTATGAAATCAGACAAAGTTACTACAAGAAACAAAAATGTCCTAACAACCCATGGCAAAACAAACGATGATTTAAACAAGACTATCATTGACAAACAGTGCAACAGAAGGTTGTGCTTGCCCACATTTGCACCATGAGACAAGAGAGACTTGACAGCTTCAACATTTCCACGAGAAACAGCAATTTGTAAAGGCGTTCCAGCTACCGACTGTGCGTCTACAAAAGCACAGTTGCTCAGCAACAATTCCAAAATCTTCATATTATCTGGAACAAAAGCAGTCAATCAGGGCATACAACACACTATTAGCAAAATCTTTCACAGCTACAAAACCACTAACCTTTAAGAAGTGCATAGTGCAAGGCAGTGAATCCCTCGATATTTGGAAGACTAATTATAGCATCATGTTCGATGAGAAACTCCACAATTTGGACATGTTCCCCTTTGGCAGCTTGTGCTATTGGAGTATCCCCTGATGCAGTTTTGCAAACAATTCATCAAGAATCACATAGGCACTCCCAAATTTGTTGAAAATAACATACATAATGCAAGAAGAAACGAGAAATAACTCTTGTAAGTGAAGGGATCAACAGAAACTTGGACGTTCTTGATCAAGAATTTGCAAATCTCAAAATGTCCAATTTCAACCGCGTGATGCAAGACATTCCAGCCAGTGGAGAAGTCACTATACTGATCGCATATTTTGCGGAATTCCCACTCATCACCAACCTTTTTTCTAATTGCTGCCAAAATCAAACTATCAGAATCAGAAATCAAGAAAAGGGTTAAGAAAAAAGACTTCACCTTTAAGCTGGCTGAGGTTTCCACTAGCACCAGCCTGGATTATTAATGCACCTGCCATTTTTAGCAACTGAAAAATGAATTCTTGAAGCCACACGTAATTTGACCGGGCACGGATTTTAAGAAATATAATGGAAAGTGAGTTGAAAAAGTTGGTGGCATGTGGATCATACTTTTAAAGTATTAGTTTTATAATAAAATGTGAGTAGGAATGAGTTAGTGGAATATGAGGTCCACTACCAAAAATAGTAAAAGTGAAATGGGTCAAATTATTTGGGATGGACCGAAATGGAATACTGAGTCAAATTATCTGGGACGGATGGAGTACTTTATTCTCTCTCCATTTACCTTATAAACATACGACATAAAATCTCGTGTCGTAAACCAAATGTTTCATATTTAATAAGATAAAGTACTACATTGTGATAGACCCCATATTCCACTAATTTTATCTCATTCACATTTTATTATAGAACTCATACTATATAATCTTTTTCACTCACTTTCCATTATATTTCTTGAAATTCGAGTTGTATCAAACCAAATCGATTAATTGAAGACGAAAGGAGGGAGTACTTATTAGTTTTCAGTTTTGTACATTGGGTCACACTTTATCGGCTATGGTCATATTTAAGCTTAATGGCAAAATTTATAACTCTCATAAACATAATTCTCACATTTCACATTCTATTTTATTTTTTTCAAAAATCACCTATTTATTAAAGAGGGTACTAGTATATTGCAATTTTTCAAGTCCACAATATCTTGAGTCTCTGACTTGGCCTACAAATGATATAAAGAATGGAGAATGGAGAAAGGAGAAAGCTTCATCATCAGATGAATTGATATGATTTCATTGAAAATTGAGATGAAAATGGTATAGTGTGGTTTGATCAATTCAATATTCTCTCTCTGTTAAAACATCAGCTCAAACTCAAAATCTCATCTGAACTGCTCATCTGACTCAACCAAACAAAGTAATTAAACAAAGCAACTCTGCCACCAAAAACCAAAAATACCAAGTTACAAAAATTGTAGTACTAACAAAAAAGGTAAAACAAGTATTAGAATATGTGTAGTTACCTAAATAAATGGTCTTTATCGTTGTTGTAAGGATCCAAGGAGAAGGCAAGGCTTGCCATTAGGAATTTCTTCACAAAAAAAACACAATCATCAATTGTTAGATGATGAATTCAAATGGGAGTTAGATAATCACCACTTCAATTTAACACTACCTTGAATATCACATTAGCTGCAGCATCAATCTCTCTTCGGACGGGGAGTTCTGGCATGAGCCTAAGGCATCTCTGAGCACCTAGCATAGCATGAAAGCGTGCATCCAACCGTGCATCCAACATACTTATCTTTGATATCCATGTCGTGTTAGATGGAGAAAGATTAGAAACCTACGCATCGCACATATTAGTACTACTTAATACACATGGCCAAGGACGAGATGATCGATCACTGATATGAAGAAAAAAGTTTACCGTTCTATATTGTGCGATTGCAGAGTGAAAATCCTTATTGCTCGCGAGTTGCATCCCTCTGTGGTCAAGTGCAGCCAAGAGCCATTGAATTTTCTCCCTGCCCTGCAAGATATGTGATGAGAGAGAGAGGAAGGTTGTAAATTTAATTGAAGATCAAAGTTTCAGACCATTGCTATAAATTCTTCAGACTTAATGTGTTCGATTATGCCATCGACAGTCCAATTTGGATAATGTGCAAGCCGTTTAGTCACTGGTAACAAAATCTCCACAGCTGCACGATTACGCACCATAGCAGCCTCCTCGATAGGTTTAAAGATATCCTGAAACAGATTGAAACATAAGGAAACAAATGCAGCAAAGTTATATTCTACAAGATGAAGAATGGCTCAGTAAAGAAAGGGAAACATATAAATTAACTTCTTCCAATAAATTCGGATCTGCTTTAGCTGCAAGCAAGGACTTAAGAAATTTTGTGTCGCGATCTACTGCAGCAGCTGACAAAGGAGTTGACATGTTGAAATACAGATTTGGGTTCGCATTAGCCTGCAAGGAGAAAGAACTTAAAACCATGATCAGATACATACAAGTGAGAAACATAGCTAAAGAAACATGAGAGATTTCCATTAGACAACACAGGTATTTCCATTTCACCAAACTTACTTCAAGCAGCAATTTCAGGCATTCAAACGAGCGAGACTTGACTGCGAGTAAAAGTGGGGATTTCCCAACTGTACAAAAAAGATTTGGCTGCAAAATGGAAAGCAGCAAAGGGATTAATCTCACTACATTATATCATAAGTTAATAAGTACCAAAGTTGACATGCTAAACAAATCAAACTCTTATGAAATCAGTCAGAGTTACAACAAGAAACGAAAACTAACTGTACAAATAACGCCATGGCAAAACAAGCAATGACTTAAACAAGACTATCATCAACAAACAGTGCAACAGAAGGTTGAGCTTGCCCACATCTGTGCCACAAGACAAGAGAGACTTGACAGCCTCAGCATTTCCAAGATAAGCAGCGATTTGTAAAGGCGTTCCGTTTACAGAATCCGGGTGTAACCAAACATGGTTGTTCAGCAACAAATCCAAAAGCTCCATATTACCTGAAACAAAACCAGTCAATTAGCAAAGTCTTAAATTCACAGCATTCATTACAACTACATAACCACTAACCATTCAGAATTGCATAGTGCAAGGGAGTGAATCCCTCGATATTTTGAAGATCAAAACTAGCACCATTTCGGATGAGAAACTCCACAATTTTGACATGTCCCGTTTTGGCAGCTATTGCTATAGGAGTATCAACTGATGCAAACAATTCATCAACAACCACATAGGCACTCCCAAATTTGTTGAAAATAACATAAATATTGCAAGAAGAAAAGAGAGAGAGAGAGAGAGAGAGAATACTCTTGTAAGTTAAAGGATCAGTAAAAACTTTGACGTTCTTGATCAAGAATTTGCACATCTCAAAATGCCCAATTCCAACTGCGTGATGCAAGACACTCCAGCCAGTGGAGAAGTCAGTATATTGATAGCATATTTTGTTGAATTCCCAGTCATAGCGAACTTTTTTTCTAATTGCTACGACCCCACAAAGTATCAAAATCAGACATTCTAAAAAATCAAGAAAAGGGGGAAGAAATGACAAGAAAAATGGATTTACCCTTAAGCTGGTTGAGGTTTCCACTGGCACCAGCCTCGACAATCGATGCACCTGCAATTTTAATTTTTATCAATTGTAAACTGAATTCCCGAAAAAGTGAAAAGAAAAGGTTTTCTGATCAAATTACCAATTTCAGAAGTAGAATCCATGGCGTTAGAGACACTTGGGTTGAATCGATTTTGCCGCCAGAAATATGAACGCCATTGTTACTTCACCTTCTCAACATTTTATTTTTTGTCGTTTTATGATTTTATCTCTCGAGAATTTTGATTTTAAGAATTTACATAATTTAGAATAATAGTTTAGGCTTCGTTATCGTATGATCACTAACATTGAGGATCCCAAACATTATTCAACACTTTATTTTAATTTCCTCTATTTCTTGAATTATTTTTGCCCACCAATTAAAGTGATGTAACTATAAAATTTTGATTTTGGCATTCCTAAAAAATACTATAAGAAATTGATCTTGGATTTTAAAATAATTTTAAAATTAATGATGCCAATAATAATATTTATGTTCTTGTAATTTATGCATTTTTATTTTTAGGCATGCATTAAACGTGTTGCAGATGTAATATAGAATGTTTGTTTATAAGTTTTGATTAAGCTTTGAGCTAGAGTAAAGTAAGAGAGAAGAAAAAGTAGAGATATACTCCCTCCGTTTCGGATAATTCGTCCTAGTTTTCCATTTCGGTCCGTCACACATAATTTGTCTCGACTTCGCTTTTATCATTTTTGGTAGTGGATCTCATATTCCACTAACTCATTCCTACTCACATTTTATTATAAAACTAATATATAAAGGTAAGACTTACATTTCACTAACTTTTTCAATCCACTTTTCATTACAATTCTTAAAACCCGTGCCCGGTTAAAATGATCCAAATTATCCGAGACAGTAGTTATTTTTATTTTAAAAAATATTTTATTTTTAATTAGATAATCTAATAAGAAAAATGTTTCATTTTTAATAGGATATATACACACACCTCTATCGAGTAAAAAAGGATACACTTTAATCACTGAGGTTAGGATGCCTAGGTGGACAGGACTAGTAATCAAGATTCGATTAGATTGGTTAGTGGACTAACTGATCCATATACAGGAAAAATGTGTACGCATATAAAACAAGAATTCCAAACCCAACCCCATTCTAAATTTGTATTCATATTTTCCTTCTAGTTTTATTAGGCTTTTCTTGAAATAAATACCTTCATCACTTTAGTGCTCTATTATACTCCTACTAAGTAAGGATGTGTTCAGTTTCTAATTAAAATCCAATCAAGACTAAGCGCATCATCCCCCAATTATTGCAACGAAATCCAATAACAATTGAAAACTAAATCCAGTCCTCTAATAGAACTATTAAAACAGAAAAGTAAAAACGTGTGAAAATCAGTCAAAGTAAACACGTTTATTTCGCTGACCATAAATCAGCAGCCACTGATCTTCTTCTGCTTCACGTCATTCTCAGTGTTCTCACTCAATTGCATGCTCCCTTTCTCTTTCAAATTCCGTTTCCTTCAATCCCATTCCCAATCACACCCATCCTCACTCGCGATTTCACGGAACAACCTCTTTTCACCTCCAAGATTCAATCTTTTTAATGATTTTGTGTTCATAATTTGGAGAGAGATTGACAAAAATGGGCGGCTGTTTTAGCAAGAAAGAGCACCACAGCCGAGATTTGAAAAGCTACACACCAGAAAAAGCTGCCAATTACCAAAAACCACCAACCGATTTCCCCGCCCAATTCGAAAACCGTGCCATCCCCGAGAGGCGGCGCCACCACCCACCGCCGCCGCAAGCTCAGCAACCGCAACCGCAACCGCCGCCGCCAATTCCAGCTCCCCACACTCCGAATCAGAGATTGGAGCCGAATAACATACTTGGGAAGCCGTTCGAGGACGTGAAGTCGAAGTACTCGATCGGGAAGGAATTGGGGAGGGGCCAATTCGGGGTGACCTACGCGTGCACGGACGCGGCGACGGGGCGGCAGTACGCGTGCAAGTCGATCCTGAAGAGGAAGCTGGTGAGCAGGAGCGACAGGGAGGATATGAAGAGGGAGGTCCACATCATGCAGCATTTGAGCGGCCAGCCCAACATTGTGGAGTTCAGGGGCGCCTACGAGGATCGCCACTCGGTGCATCTCGTCATGGAGCTCTGCGGCGGCGGGGAGCTCTTCGACAGGATCATTGCCAAGGGGCATTACTCGGAGAAGGATGCCTCTGATCTCTGCCGCCAGATTGTGAATGTGGTGGACCACTGCCATTTTATGGGGGTGATGCATAGGGATCTCAAGCCCGAGAATTTCTTGCTTTCGAGTAAGGAGGAGAAGGCTATGCTCAAAGCTACTGATTTTGGCCTCTCTGTCTTCATTGAAGAAGGTTAGTTATTAGTCATGCTCTTTTCCTTCTGCTATTTCTGCTTAGGAATCAATTTTGGTAGTTTGGCAACTGTCTCTATTAATTGCTGTGCTCGTTCCTTGAGGGGAGATTTAAACTTGCTATGCTAATTGCCTGTGCTCTCTCCAAGTGTATAGAAAGGAATTATTTTACCTTGCAGCTTGTCATTTGACTTGTTTGATTGAGTGATAATCTGTCATTCTGGAAGACTGGGACTTTTTGGTCCTACCATGCCTTTGCTCTCTAGGATTTCAAGATTGATAGAACACTATAGGGCACCATACTGTGCGTATGCTCTTCAAGATTTTTATAGAAACGAGCGGTCTAGTTTACATTCTTTTGGCAAGGCTTAAACAGTTCTTTAATTTCCCAGTTTAAGTTAATGGGATACACTTGTACCGTTTCATTAGAAATTTGAACAGTATCTGTAATCAGGGTTCCTAAAAATGTGGTGGGAGGGTTGTACGGGGAGAGGAGGTATTTTACAGAAGTAAGGTGCCATCTTTCAGGCCTCTATCCTTTCGTTCCACATTTTTGTTGTGGGAAAATAAATCCTTCCTCTTGGATGTGGTTGTTTCTTTTCAATATTTATGTCGCCCTGGTTGTTGTTTAGCATATTAGCCAATTACTATATGCCAGTCTCTTGAATGGCTTTGAGTTTTCGTTGTGAAGGAAGCATCATAGCTATAATTATTAGAAGTTCATTACCAGTTCTTCTGCTTAGTGTGATGCCACTGTCTTGCAGACATGGGAATCAGAATGCATAATTCTCTGTTGAAGTCCTTCTGGACTTTCATCCTGAAAGTCTTTATTTGGTACTGTGAATCAGTAATTGACTTCATTCCATCAATTTATTTCAGGAAAGGTGTATCGGGATATAGTTGGTAGTGCATACTACGTCGCTCCTGAAGTGTTGAAGCGAAGTTATGGAAAGGAAATGGATGTATGGAGTGCAGGTGTTATTTTGTACATCCTCCTCAGTGGCGTGCCTCCTTTTTGGGCTGGTAAGACCAACCTCTTTTGTTGCAAGGTGACAATGTTTCTGATACCAAATTTCCTAAGTGATTTATCGAAATTTTGTGTAGAAACTGAAAAGGGCATATTTGACGCAATACTGAAAGAAGAAGTTGATTTTGTCAGCCAGCCATGGCCTTCCATATCAAACAGCGGGAAAGACCTTGTTCGTAAAATGCTAACAAAGGATCCGAAAAAGAGAATCACTTCATCAGAAGTTCTAGGTAATATGCTCTCTTGTTTCCTTCCATAGCTGCAGTTTGTGTCTCTATACTTACATCTTATCTACTTATTGCCTTTTTATTTTGTGTTATTTCACAATTGTCTGGATAAAGACAATGATTACAATCTGCAATATTGCAACTGGAATTTCTGTTTCTGTTATTTCCTTTGAGGGAAAAAACATGTTGAAGAAAATGGTTTCTGTAGTTGTTGGGTGAGAAACTCGAGAAATAGGCAGGTGGACATCAAGAACTATATGAAATACAGAGCACTAGATATTTTAATAAGTTCTTGGTAGATCAGTTTTCATATTCTCCATTTCAGAATATTTTATACTCAGCCATTGAGGGCATAGACGCGTAGTGACCAATCAGTTTTTCTATTCTTAGCAACGAACTCCTAGTTGTGCAAGTGTATTCTTATTATTTTGTAACTAAGCTTGACAATATTTTATTCTTGTTTCTTAAAGAGCACCCGTGGATTAAGGGACAAGCATCAGACAAGCGGATCGATAGTGCAGTTCTCTCCAGAATGAAGCAGTTCAGGGCAATGAATAAGCTCAAGAAACTTGCATTAAAGGTCACCCTTTTATTGTATGTTCATTTTGATATAAACATAGCAGTACGGAGTGACAAGAACTTTGAGCACATTATAATTAGGGGAACGATAAAAATTTCTTACGCGAGAAATTCTATTACCAATCACTATATTGATGCATTTTAAACTTTTGCAGGTCATAGCACAAAGTTTATCCACAGAAGAAATCAAAGGTCTTAAAGCTACTTTCAAGAATATAGACACTGACAATAGCGGCTCAATCACTTACGAAGAATTGAAATCTGGATTGGCGCGGCTTGGATCAAAATTGTCAGAGTTCGAAGTAAAACAACTCATGGAAGCTGTGAGTATCACACTTTCATGTGGGGAAAGCTGAGTCAGCTTTATTAGCTTTGCCACCACCTGAAACTAATCTTATCTCAATACAGGCTGATGTAGATGGAAACGGGACCATCGACTATGAAGAATTTATAACTGCTACAATGCACAGACATAAGCTGGAGAGGGATGAGCATCTTTTCAGCGCATTTCAGTACTTTGATAGGGATGGCAGCGGGTAAGCCCCGTATCTGTATTGTCTGGATAGAGCATTTTTACCGAGAATACTTGATTGCCCGTCTCTGCATGTGACTGAAAGGGAAAGGAGACCATGTAATGCATTACTTGAATTGATTGCAGTTATATCACAAGAGATGAACTGGAAACTGCTATGAAGGAGTATGGTATGGGGGATGAGGGAAGCATCAAGGAAATAATTTCAGAGGTGGATACAGATAATGTAAGTTGATCTGAACTTAGACATTAACCGTGTTTTGTTGCGTTTGTGAATGGACACGGGAACTTACGAGGCTGCATTTGTTAGGATGGGAGGATCAACTATGAGGAGTTCTGTGTAATGATGAGAAGCGGAACACAACAACCGGGAAAGCTCTTTTAGAGGATCAAGTCACAACTCAGTGCTTTTTCGCCAGATGTTCGCGGTTGAGCTCTGCCGCGAGGTATTATTATTCACTTGGGAATATTTGTGAAGCCTTGTTTTCTTCATCTCTAGCCTGTTGCATAAGTTTTTTTATGTTGTAATTTTGTAACAAGGGACATGAGCAAAGTTAGGAATTTGCTTATGGTTTTACTATGTAATTACACTGAAAAAAGGAAAAAATAAAGTAAAACATCATTGTGATGGCTTTATCATGGTCCATGCCTTCTACATTCTTACACAAGTTTTGAACTTTTTTGATGATGTTATTACCCTACCACCATTAATTTATGTCACAATCCCTCACAAAGCAACAAGCTATATAATCCATTTTTTAGAGGGGTCCCCTCTTTGAATTTTCTTCTTATGGCTTTGGATTTTTCTCAATAGTACTTTTCTTTTTATGCCTCACTATATTTAATTAATTAGATGTTTATGTATGAATCTTGATTAATACTACTATTGAACAAGCTAGCATATAACTTGATAAACACCATCATACACCATCGCCTCTGATCCCTTACATACACTGCTGGCAAACGAAACATACAAATGTCCCACATCGGTGCAAAGAGAGAACCGAACATCATCTCACAATGACTACTTCCATCATACACACACAAAATCAAACATGCCATGCCACCATCCTTATTCTTGCCAAACATCTGATCACACACACAGATTTAGATTAGTCAGTGAAGCTTGTTTGCAAGATTGCACTGCTTGCGGATCTCGCCCTTGGTCCCGGTGAGCGGGTTGTTCTCGGAGAGAATGGTGATGGCTCTGGCGAACTCCCGGAAGAAATATTCCTGGCTCTTCGCCATCTTCTTGACGTAGGGCTTGGTCCTCTTGTCGGTCGCGAGCTGGTGGTCGACGATGAGCAGGCCCTTGTTGTCGAGGATGTTCCTGTAGTAGTTGTTGTCGAGCTTCATGGGCGTCCCCCGGTCGTTCCTCACATACTGCACGGCCTTGGGGTCCGGGATCGCGTCCGGGCACTTGTACAGCATGTGCTCCACGTGCCCCGGGTTGAGCGCCGGGTCCACCTCCGGGTAGAGGCGGTGCACGAGCTTCACGCAGTGCGTGCGCCCCACGCTGTGGGACCCGAGCAGCGCCACCACCCCGGCCGTGTCGATCCCGATGTTGGCGAACCGGTCGAGGACGACGCTCATGCTCTCGTTGTGGTCGGGAAGATGCTGCTCTAGTATGTCCGCCCTGCTCCTTCTCCCATCTCTTCTTCCTGTCTTCAACGGAATGTGGGGCCCTCCCACCTGAAAACGACGTCGTTTTGAGCATCACCAACAACACAATTGCGGGAAAATGTCACAATTTAACTACTGTGTACTAAAAAAAAGCAAATTCTGGATTTGGGGGAAAAGACAAGTTTTTTTCAAAATTAGGGCACAGGATTGGAAAAACAGAGAACTCACAGAGACGATGCCATCTCTGGCGGAAAGCACGAGAATATCAGCGCAGGAGACGACGCCAGGGCACTCTCTCTCGAGAGCTTCTTTGATGTTCTCGATGTACCTGAAATTCCTCATCCCGAAGCTCCTGTCTGCTTCCTTCTCCGACATCACCCTCCTCGTTGAGTCCAGCAGCAGCGACGCATCACACGACTGTCAAAATCAAAAATAAAAAATAAAAAATCATCAATTGATTCAATTTGTACAATTCTAGTGTAGAAATTGAAGTTGCAAAATTAATTACCTCGACGAAGCAGTCATGGAAGATGTTCCTGAGCCAGGAGAAGGCGGTGTTTTTGTGGCGCTTGTAGAGGAGCTGGACTTGCTCCTTGATGATTTCTTCGGCTTGAGGGCAGGAGTCTCTGTAGAAGTTCATGGAGAGGCCTTCATTTTGGGCGGAGGCGGAGAGTGAGGAGAGGGAGAGGAGTGTGAGGATGAAGAGAGCTCTGGTGATGGAAGGCATTATGGTTGCTTGCATTATGCTTCTGTGTGTTGCTTCTTTGATAAAGGGAGGGAGAGGGAGAGTGAGAGTGTGAGTCACTGAGAGCAAGTGGTGTGATAAAGATAGATAGAGTTGGACTTTTCTTTGTTGGCTTATGCTCTGTTTTGACATTTGTAGTAAATTGTGACTGATTTTGTTGAAGATATTATTACGTGCCACTATAGCCTGAATATGGGCACTTTTTGATGGAGGGGTGTATAACAATATTTATAGGTTTTGCTTTTGCATGTTCATAGGTTGGCGTGTGGAGTGTTTTACTCATATTCAATGAACGTTGTGTTAATATTCATACACTTCAATTCATCTTTGCACATGGTATATTAATGTTCTAACACTTGTATAACATATCATTTGACATATCTATATTGATAAATAACAAAGATAATTATAAGAAATTTTTGAATTATCTATCCTAAAAAATACAGTATATCGGTAACAATATTGTACATGTCACGTATGAGTATTATTATAGAATGATGTAATCAAATGATAACTCTAAATATTGTACAAACTCAAATCTATGATCTGGACTATTAAAAAATGTAAACAGATCACAAAAAAGCATCAACAGAAAAATGTTAACAGAATTTCAACGCTAGTCAATGATTGATGTTGTGTTGATATTGAGTAGTACTGTGTTGATGTTGTGTTGATATTGAGTCGTATTGTGTTGACATTAAAATCTTGAAATTTTACACTGTGTTGATATTATATTGAAACTGTGTTAAAGCTGTGTTGATGAGTTTTGAGTTTGTACAATATATAAGTTTGCATTTTATCAAATGTCCATAATAGCACGAGAAAGATATGCATTTGATTATGAAAAGATGGTGTAATTTTTGGATATACCATAACTATATAGTTTTAATAAACTAGTATTATACTTTTTTATTTAACTGATTACAAAATTGCAACATAAATGCTAGTCTAGATTAACAAATTCAATAAATATTATTGATTCAAATTAGTGTATTTAAGATGTGACTATTTTTAAATTAGTTTGAAGCGAACGAGCCCTCAATGTAACTAAAAGTAATTTACACACCATGCATGAGTATTGACTAAATGGTCTCCGGACTTTGATGTGTTCGAATTTTACGAAAATTGAAAATTTCTCCAAATTAAATCTGACACGGCAATCAAATTAAGACGAAATTGATATAATGTCATTTTGGTCATTAAGAATTATAAGAAAGAAGAAATTTAGTATAGATTGTTTATAAATAACTGTAAAAGATAAATTAATCAAGTATTATGGGGATTGCCGGATTGGGGATACCACCACCATCAGGGGCTAACCTCACATCACAATCAACGGTATAATATATACGACTAAGACCTCTGAACCACTGGCCAAATATAATTCTTTAAATGTTTTTTTTATGCCATAAAATTAAGATATATAAATATTTTTTCAGATTTTATTGTCATTTTTATAGATAAAAAATATTACTACTAGGGTTAAGTATTTCAAAAGTAAGATATAGTAATATACTCCCTCTGTCCCACAATAATTGTCACTCTTATTATAAGGAAAAGTTGGTTAAAAAAGTTAGTGGAATGCAAGACCCACTTTTTTATATTGATTTTAGAATAAAATGTGAGTGAAGTGAGTTAGTGGAATGTGGGATCTGCTCACCATATATGGTAAAAATGAAGTGTGACAATTATTATGGGATGGAGTTAGTAATATTTTTGAATTCAAATTTCTTTAAACACATGTATTACTATAATAGAGTTTTTTTTTTAATATAAATGCCACTAAAATAATTAATTTTGGGAGTGGAGCATGATGAGACATAAAAGGTGAGACATCGAATATCTTTTTGTAAGTGATATTGGTGGTGGTCGTTACTCGTTAGAATGAAATGGAAAACTAAAAGAAGATAGATATTTTCCAAATTTGTATATAGAGCAAATTTATAGTACTACTTCTTATCCAATATTAATGGCGCTATCAATAGCTTCGTGAACTAAATAAAATAATTATACACAGTGAAAGGGAAGATGTCGGCATAATCACATTCTAAAAACAAAATTATTATATTCGAATTATTTGATTGACAAAAAATATGCACTATTCATTTGCAAACATCTCGTGCACTAGCGTATATGCTACTCCATATTACTGCACTTGCCCCCTTATTCAAATATAATAATTATAATAATAGCAACAAAATAATAATAATAATAATAATAATAATAATATTTTCTTTAAATACTTCGATCAGATGAAATTGATGTATCAATAAGATCGGTAAGAATCACCTACGGCAACTCTTAATTCATCTCCTAATACATACACACATACATGAGTGATGGGCCCCACCATCATTTATTATGTATATGTGTATGTAGTAAGAGATGGAAATTAAATTTCCAAAACCTTCAAGCAGAAATTAAATTTCCTAAATACTACTATATTGAATATTAGAAGGAAATTTTTTTATTATTTAATTTTTTAATTAGAGGAGTGTAAATTTGAAATAACAACATTTGAATTTTAAACGGAACAAGATAAAAATGGTGGTGGCCCGAAATTGATTAATTTTACTCCACCGACGATTTTGTTTGTCACCAGTCAATTTATTACTACTAGTATTTAATTATAATTCGTACAATCATATAAGCACTTATCGCTCCTTTAATTTAACTATAATATAAATAATATATGGGCCCTTAAATTAATGAGACTAATAGTATGAATGAATCTCACCGTTAAAGAGATTCTCTATTATGGATCTGGTAAGTCGTAAAAGCAAGGGAATAAATGAATGACAAAGGAATCCAACTACAGAAAGAGACTATTCATCCATAATATTTAAAGTAACGGATTAATAAGGTCGGGTGTTCAAAAAGAGAATATATAAAGTTATATACTCTATCAATTACGCCATATAAAAAAAATTTAGCAAAAACAAAGAATCCATTTTTCAGTTTGGTTCCTTTCTCCACAACTCAAAATACTTGAATTTTTTTAAGAGTGAAACGTAATCTAAACGAAAGAGGGGGAAAAAAAAGAGAGTTGAATTTGATGAAAACCTAGAGCATTAATCGCAACAACGCTAGACAAACACACCTCAAATTTTGTGCATTCGCAACCATTGCAATAAATGAATGTCACAGAATCATTATATCGAGAGTATATTTTTGTTCAAGTGCATGCTTTAATATAGAATGAAAAAGCTTCTATTAATGGATACAAAGACAAGGGAGAAGTGTGAGTCTAAAGAAGAGAGGGCGGAGACACGGTGGTTGCATCGCCGGAGGAAGGAAGAAACCGGCCAAGAAGGGTGAAAAATAAAAATGGGAGCGGCGCATTGTCACTCATTCTAGGACTTGAGGTCAAAACTTGTTTTTGCTATTTAGTCCATCTATATATCCATCACTTTAAAAAACCTCGAGGTTCTACTTAATTTTTTAAGTACGTCACATTCTAGTATAATTCAGTTGAGCCCGAAACACTAGAAAATATCGGTCAAACCCCTCTACCTTCTTGATAATTATAGAAGAGCCGTTGTTGTCATCCTCCAATGATCAAAATCATTTACAGTGTAAGTGCTGAAAAATTCTTTTTTTATTGGCAAATAAACATAATTTATTAAAGATCGTGTCTCGGTGGATACAAACTTGTGACTTTTGGTCCGAGTATTAACTAATCTACTGTTTGGCCTACACACACATGCTATAAGTACGAATATTGTCATCCATCCACATTTTTAATATAACCACGAACTTGTTCATGCTCAAAAGTTCATTCTCCATTTGGTTTAATCTTGTCATTTGAATGAAGTTTGACGAGTTTTCTACCTTTAGTAAAAATTTCAGGACGGTCGAATAATATGTGCACCTTCGATCCCGATGAAAACCGAGACTGGTGTTTCATGAAAGAACCTTTGTTGTTCTCTTTTCTTCTAATCCCATTTTCTCTCCAATATTCCACTCATTCTTTATTTCTTTCACAACTTAGCCCAATAGAAGCTACATGAATTAAAAATGGCCCAGCAATGTAAACGTGATGTTCTCAATCATATTCTCTAATTTTGATGATTTCACCCAATTAAAAGAATAGTCGCACGTATAATAACACTGAGAACATTTATTATTTAAATTTCCACATTTTACTCTTATAATTTTAAATTCAATAGCTTATAACTTTTGGATTACATTTAATTCTCTAGTCTCGTAACAAAATGATAGTTTTCATTTCTTTCTTTTTTATAATTAGTAACACAAAAGTTCTTATTATTATTTAACACACTACAAAACTATAATTTACCCAACAATTATTATTTCTAATTTTAAGAAAATACAAACTTAAATTACTTCAGTTATTCTGAATTTAATTCCACAATTACATTTCTACTATTATTATTATTATTATTATTATTATTATTATTATTATTATTATTATTATTATTCAAAATATTTCTAATTTTCAAAATTCGAATTGTTATAGAAAAATTGGACAAAGAAAACTCAAAAAGAACTTATGATAATATTTGACTCATTACATTAATTTAATGACTTACTCCTGGCATTGCGATATTGCGCCTCAGCGCATGATGGATGGTTGTGGCACGTCGGACCCATCGAGAGCCACGGGGTCGAGTCCGTATCATCGTTGTCCGCGTCACCCCCCTCCTAGAATATTTTTAAAAAAAATTTGTCAATAGTACTTCTCTTTTTACTAGCTTGATAGCTAGTATCTCACTATATGTGTTTAATTAATTAGATATGGTTTTTTTTCAATTAGATATGTTGTTGTCACCACTGAAAACCAAAATTCTAATAGGTATATGTATATATGAATCTTGATTAATATTGAACAAGCATATCACTAGCAACAAACAACCGTTCATCACACACCATCCCCACCGATTCTGCACATACACTATTGGCAAATAGAACAAACAAATATCCCACATCGATGTAAATAGACAGCATCGATATATCGTCTCACAATGAAACCACATAGACTTGTATTAGTACACAAAATCAAACATGCCAGATAACATCCTTATTGTACCCTTGCCAAACCATCCAAACAAGCTCTCGTTCCTCACTGGCTTAGCTCGGGACAACTGACAAGCGTCCTCTAGAGCTTCCTTGATAAGGCTCTCAATGAACCTAAAACTCCTCATCTCAGAGCCCCCGTTTGCTTCCTTCTCAGCCATCACCCTCCTCGTTGAGTCCAGCAACAACGGTGCATCACACGACGACTGGGATCAACACAACAAATTAAAAACAATCCATCATCAAATTAATTAAATCTAATTCTAGGGTTGAGATAGGATTAACTATACCTCGACAAAGCACTCATCGAAGATGATTCTGAGCCAGGAGAAGGAAGTGGTATTGTGTCGCATGTGGAGAAGCTGGAGTTGCTCTCTGATGATGTCTTCAGCGTAAGAGCAAGTGCTTGTTTGGTAGCCGAAAGAAAACTCAGCTGCTTCGCTTTCTGCCAAAGCAGATAGAGACGAAAAGTAGAGCACTGTGAGGAAGAAGAGAGCTCTGCTAATGGAAGCCATTATTGTGCTTAATTCACCCTACAATTTGAAGGACTTGCTTGCATTATGCTCTCTGCACTGCTTCTTTAAATACAGAGTCAACCCTAAGTTAAATTGTGTCAATTTAATTAGTATCATTATGATACGATCCCATATTTTAGGATCTACAAATTATTGTTTCGATATTTGTTTCTTGCTTAATAATATAGGGTAGTAGTATTAGAGTATTATAAATAGAAGAGATTTTTATCATTTTAATCAATCAATGAATATATTATTTTCCCGAAACCTAACGTGTGCAATAAGAATATTTGCGCGCTGTCTTTGTTGCTGATCGGAAAACGTCCGTGAAACAACAAATCGTGACCTTTCCTTCGAGCTTGTCGAAGGTTCGATCACCTTATCACTCTGAGAAATTAGTCAACCGGCCTCATCACGGAGAACGTCCGTAACAAATTATCTACTGCAATGTAAACTTTTGATTCCACAATTTTAATGCTATGAATAAAGGTAAAAAAAATTACCAAATATCTAACTACTACCTCCGTCCTACGATAAGAGTTACATTTTGCTATTTCAATAAAAGTCACATTTTTCATTTTTACCATAAATGGTAAGTAGGTCTCATATTTCACTAAATCACTTTACTCACATTCTAATATAAAACCAATATTAATATACAAAAATGGACATCATCTTCCACTAACTTTTCCAACCCACTATTCTTTACCTTTCTTAAAATACGTGCACACACTAAATGTGACTCCTATTGTGAGATGTAGGTAGGATTTTTTTTACATGAGACATGCATATTCAAAATGGAGAGTTTAAAAAAAATTATACTCTCCTATATTAATAAAGCATATAGTAGTATTATTTTACATAAGCAACTCGATCACAGGCTAGCGCCACTTCACAACTTGTTTTTTTTTATTTCAGGTATTTTATAAAATAATCATTTTATTGACGAAGACTATCATTTTATTTTATACAAAATCAACGTGATTACGTGAGTATCGCTAGTATTAAATGCTATTAATATCGAAAGCGCGAACTTAGGTTGATTTTTAATTGAGTGAAGTATTCTTTGAATGCACCCATGGATATTGGATTTTGAATTTTTTGGCATTTTGCACTTCTTTTTAGATCAAATTGCCCCTCAACTATTGAATAGTTCTTTTAAACTAATATTCACTTCATCCAGTAAAAATATAGACAATGAATATGACATAAGAATTAAGATAAAATTAATAAATTTAAAAATAATACAAGAATGGTATGATAAAGTAATATAGAGGAAGAGAGTGATAATTAAAATAGTGTTAGTGGGTAGTGGAACCTACATTATTAAATTGATATATTTTAAAAAGAGAATGTACATATTTTTATGAGAGCGGAGGAGTAAAATATTTTAATAATTAGTTGTAATTTTATTTAGAAAATATTGTGAGAAAGCATAATCCATGAAAGAATCAAAATTCCAATTTTATATACTAACGTGTAAGATATGAAATCTCCGTCTGTGATTTTATTTTATTTTTCCTAAGTACTTGCACACACGAAACAATTAAGTGTCAACTTGGAACTTTATTTTATTAATTTATTTAGTTGAGAAGAAGCCTGAAGCCATGTGATCTTTCTGTTTATCTATTTAATTTAATCACTTTTGAAAATATAGACATAATATTTTTTTTATATTTCTGTTTCCCATTGATCCCGAATATGAATAACTAATTAATTAATTAGTTTAAGAATTCAATTGGTTTGCTTTGTTGTATTAATATTAAACTAGTTAAGTCACACAGCGATCGACTCTGTTTTTTATTGTTCAATTCGTGTCTTGTAAAAAGCACAATTCAATTTTTCAAATTAATACATATTTCTTTTTTTAAATTGGTCACAAATAATTGAGATTGGATTAATTAATGCAATTTGATCCGAAAATCGTAAAAAAATGTAAATTATTACAATAAAAAATTTTGTAATTTAAAAATTATTACTACTATGCTTTAGGTGAATTCTGAACAATTAGGAATGAAAAAGCTTCTCATTAAAGGATACAATGACAAGGAGAAGTGTGAGTCTAAAGAAGAGAGGGCGGAGACACGGTGGTTGCATCGCCGGAGGAAGGAAGAAACCGGCCAAGAAGGGTGAAAAATAAAAATCGAGCGGCGCATTTCTTTTGTTATTTAGTCCATCTATATTTCCATCACTTTAAAAAAATCCTCGAGATTCTACTTAATTATTTTTAAGTATGTCAGTTTCTAGTATAATACAGTTGAGCCCCGAAACACTAGAAAATCTAAGCCAAACCCCTCTAGCTTCTAGGAAAACACAATCCCATACCCTATAGATGAAATCCTTTTAAAGAGCTGCCTAGTTTTGGTAGACTTGCAAAAGGACCAAATATCTTTTGCAAAATCGGGAAGAAATTGAATTCAAACTAAAGTCTCCCTCAATTAGCATGGATAGGTTGGTAAGTGTTGAAAAACTCTTTTTAATTTTTATGGAAGTAGCATGGATGGGTTGCAGGCGCCAAAGTCACCAACCCAACTTTATGAGAAGAGATCAAATTAATATTATGATCATTAGAAATATTGACAAGATCAATATTTGTAGTAGTAATAACATAATCGATATACTTTCTTCAAATATCTCCAATTTTTACTATTTCCATTGTTTTTATTCTTCAACGATCAACAATTCTTCTTAGTGTGACCTGACTTGTGACGATATTGACACCCAAAATTTTTGTATGTGGACGATCTAGACTTGCTAATGCTATTTCCTCTATTGATCTGTTGATTTCTCACTCTCTACTTTGTAACCAAGACCTCGATTTGCGACGATGTGTTATGAGTTTTTCTTTGAATCTCTTCGTTGAGAATTTTATTCTTGGTAACACGCATTATGACACTTAAAAACATCACAACTGATATAATCAGCATTCCATGTTTTATTCGTAAAGTTTTAAATTTCTCTAATCTGACAAGAACATAACAGTGTTATTTTTTTTTTCTAACATATAACTTCTTATATAGTTAACTCATATTACTTCAATTAATCTAATTTATTTACAACTTTTGTATTCGAATTCATAATATATCTAATTTTTTAAAATTCAGGGTGTTTACAAAATATTCAACAAAAAAAAATCCAAAAGGAAGCTTATGATAACGCTCGACTCATCACATTAATTAAATGACTCAAATAATAAAAGATAAATAAGAAATCAAGTGATTAAGATAACTAGCGCTAGTTATCTTAAGTACTTGATATCTTAGTTATCTTAATTACTTGATTTCTTATTAATTTTGTTACCCACTCTTGCCAAAACATGCTAACTTCTTGAAATAGGGTTTGACGATCCTCTTGTTCGACGGTGAAGGGGTTAGGGTTTCGAGAGAATACAAAGGAAGAGAGGATTTGACAAACAATTCATTTTTATTAAAATCTAAAGATGATTACATATTTATTGATTCTAAGGACCCTATGCGGTTCGACTCTCTTTAGTGATCCAGGAAAGAACCGACAAAGAAAACCCGGAACTTATTATATTGCTCGACTCATTACATTAAAATAACCCTAATCTATGCCAGCGTTCCCGGCCTTCTTAGGTCCGGGTCGCCAGGACATTTTTTCTCCAGAGCTTCTCTGAATATGTTCTCGATGTACCTAAACTTCCTCATCTCAGAGTTCATGTCGGCTCCCTTCTCGGACATCACCCTCCTCGTCGATTCAAGCAAGAGAGATGCATCACATGACTGCCACCAACACAGATCATCAAAGATACACAATTGATTGTAGCGTTGAAGGTGTAGAAAGTTACGTTACCTCGACAAAGCAGTCGTGGAAGATGTTTATGAGCCAGGAGAATTGAGTGTTGTTGTGGCGCTTGTGGAGAAGCTGGACTTGCTCTTTCATGATGTCTTCAGCTAGACGGCAAAAGCCTTTGTAGTAATCGAAAGAAAGGGCGGAAGAAGAAGCTTCTTCAGTTTCTGCGAAAGCGGATAGTGAGGAAAAGAAGAGCATTGTGAGGAAGAAGAGGGCTCTGCAAATGGAAGCCATTATTGTGTTAAGGGATTGCCTGCATTATGCTCTCTTCCTTGGTCCTCTTAAATAGAGAAAGAGAGAGACTACCCTAATTATTTGTTTCTTTTATTGTTTTAGAATTTAATTAAGAAATTATGTCAAATTTATTTTTGTAGACTTTAAGTTGCTCCATTTTAATGCAATGAATAAAGGTAAAAAAAAAAAATAATATGGAATTTTCTCCAAATTAACTGTGGTGTGGCAATTGAATTTTAGGTAAAATTTAAATGATGTACGTCATTTATATATTGCAAACTTTTTAAAAATTAAGTTGTAAGTAACAGTTTAGTAAGACGTTTATGAATTATGATTTGAACGAAATATCCAGATAGAGTTTCTTGATAAAATTAATATAGTCTAAATTATTTATAAATATTGTATTAAGAGATAAGGATAACTGGACAGGCTAGAGCCACTTCACAATTTGTTTATTTTTTCATGTATTATATAAAATAATCATTTTATTGTTGAAGACTATCATTTTATTTTATACAAAATCAATGTGAGTTTAGCTAGCTAGTTTTAAATGGCTATCTTAATATCGGAATTTGGAAGGGCAAGAATGAGGTTGCATTTTAATTGCCCCTTGCTAGTCTCAATTATTGAAGAGTATTTATAAAAAATTTAAAATTAGAATAGTTAATTAGTTTTAATTTCATTTGGTTATTTTATTTAATTCTTAATTTAATTTTCCATTCGATTATAACAATGGTAGTAACGCAGAACAGAAACATAACGAGGAATAATTTCTACGAATTAAACCTCCAAACACACAATCGGAAACACACAATCGGAATCCAACAGAAAAGTATGATAAAAATTCCAAGAAAATAAAGTTCAAAATCCGTTAAAAGTGTCTATGTCTGCTGCCTATTTATACTCCTAAGAAAATTAAACCCTAAATGCAAAAAAAATACAAAAAGTAGAAAAGAAAAATTATAAAATAGGAAAATATAAAAATTTGCCAATTGGAGATTGTCTGTCTAATTATGGACTCCTAATTAGACTTTCCTTCCTTGCTGATTAGTCCTTTATCAGATAGTTTGCTAAATCTTAACCCAATTTTTCTAACAAACTCTATATAATGTGAGAAAAAACATAATCCACGGAAGAATCAAAATTCCAATTTTATATAAACGTGTGATTTTATTTATTTTTTCCTAATTACTTGCTCACACGAACAAATTAAATGTCAACTTGAAACTTTATTTTATTAATTTATTTTGTAGAGAAGAAGCCATGTGGTTATGTTTATCTATTTATTTACTTTTTGAAAATATACACATTATATTTTTTATTTCCCTGTTTCCCATGGATCCCGAATATGATTAACTAATAATTAGTTTAAGAATTCAATTGGTTTGCTTTGTTACATTAATATTAAAGAATTTTAGTCACTCGTTCAACAATGGAACAATGGAACAATGCGCTAGATGATGAGCAACTGTGTCATTGTATTATTGTAGGTCGTTACTTGTAAAAAGTACAATTTGAATTTTAAAAATTATACCATTTTTTTGAAATGGTCATGAATAATTGAGATTGGATAAATGCAATGCCATGGAGGAAGAGATATTTTTAAAGTTCAAAATTCCCTTAAGTAGTTGGGAGACAATTTGATCCGAAAATCGTAAAAAAATTGTAAAATGGCCAAAAATATGATATATTTTCTGGAGACGGTAAATATTCAAATTCCAAATTCACTTTTTTTAAATATTTTATTGGAATACCATGTCATATGAGCATATTTTTTGTGCATTTCAAAATTAAGATAATGTGAAAATTGCAAATGAGATTTAGTGGTTATTTTTTGGATATTTTTAATTTAAAATTTGTATGATTTAGTCGAATTTTGTACATCAATAGATCATTGCATTGAATTATGACATATAATTAATTTTTCTTCCGAAATTATTGTCACTTTTATTAGATAAAAGTCGAGAATTCTAAAGTATATATTCACTCCATCACCAAAAAAACAAGAATATGAGTTTTAATGCGAATTTGGTAAAATATAAGATATCGAAAATGAAAAAAAATGTAATTTATTCTTTAAGTATGTGACTGTTTTTTGTGGTCGGAGGTTTATAGTATTTCCAAATTCTTTTTTTTTTTTCAAATAAATACTAGTATTAATTACAATGTAATATTATAATAAAACAATGTTTATTTTTATAATAACCGTATATTACTTATAATTAATTTTGGGGCAAAACATACTCGGTAAAAAAAATTGAGACATTAAATCTAATATCATAATATTGGAGTTAGTAGTTGTAGTTGTGGCTGTGGTTGTAAGAATGAAATGGAAAATTATAAAATTCGATATTTTCCAAATTTGTATATATAAAGCAAACCATGTCAAAGAGAAAGAATACAACATACGAATTTACAAATAATATGTGGTCCTTAGCAACACAATAATAAAGACACCAGAAAATCAATAGAGTTTCAAAGGATAGTAAAACCTCAACACATAGTAACATATAAAAATATTAATAACTGAAAATCTAACTCTCCAAATTTGATCTTTTTTATTTGAACGAAGCTTGACGGGTCTTTTACCTTCAGTTAAAATTTTAGGACGGTCGAATAATATGAGCACCTTCGATCCCGAGACTGGTGTTTTCTAAAAGAACCTTTGTTGTTCTCTTTTCTTCTAATCCCATTTTCTCTCCATTATTCCACATTCATTCTTCATTTCTTTCACAACTTAGCCAAATAGAAGCTACTACATATATAAATTAAAAATGGCCCAGCCAATGTAAACGTGATGTTCTTTATCATATTCTCTAATTTTGATAATTCAAATAAAAAATATTTCTAATTTTAAAAAATTCGAGACATTATAGAAAAATTTGACGAAGAAAACCCTAAAAAAAACTTATGATGATATTTGACTCATTAATTACATTAATTTAATGACATTATCTCTTTGGTATTGCGATATTGTGCCCCGGCACATGATGGATGGTTGTGCCACGGCGGACCCATCGAGAGCCACGGGGTCGAGTCGGTTTCATCGTTGTCCACATCACCCCCTCCTAGAATTTATTTTATAGAATATTGTCAATAGTACTTCTCTTTTTTTTCTAGCTTGATGTAATAGTATCTCACTATGTGTTTAATTAATTAGATATGTTGTTGCTTACTTTGTATTACAGAGTCTACAGTCTTTTATAGGCAAAAAACCAATTTACATATGGTAATACAATCAAGGAGATCCTATTCTATTTACGGAGAATGATCAATTAGAATAAATCACATTAATGCTATGATTTCTTTCCAACACTCCCCCTCAAGTTAAGCGATGGGATTCCCAATACTTAACTTGCCCAATACTTCTCTAAATGATTTGGAGTTCACTGCTTTAGTCAGAATATCCGCCAGCTGATCTTCTGACTTAACAAACGGCAACTCAACAATCTTAGCTTCAATTTTCTCCTTGATGAAATGCCTATCCACCTCCACATGCTTTGTTCTGTCATGCTGGACGGGGTTCTCTGAGATGCTGATAGCAGCCTTATTATCACAAAAAAGCTTGCAAGGCTTGGGTATGTCAAGATCAAGTTCTGTCATGAGTCTCTTTAGCCAAAGTATTTCAGTGAGACCACTCCTGATTCCTCGGAATTCTGCTTCGGCACTTGAGAGGGCAACTACCTTCTGCTTCTTGCTTCTCCAAGTGACAAGGTTGCCTCCAACAAAAGTGAAGTATCCGGCAGTGGATTTTCTGTCATTCGGGTTTCCTACCCAGTCTGCATCAGTAAAGCCATTAATCTCCAAATGCCCATGTTTCTCAAACAATACCCCATGTTTGGCAGTGCCCTTTAAGTATCGAACGATCAGCAGTGCAGCTTCCCAATGATCTTCCTGTGGTGAGTGCATAAACTGACTTACTACTCCCACGGCATATGCTATATCTGGCCTAGTATGGGAGAGATAGATAAGCTTCCCAACTAGTCTCTGGTATCTCCCCCTGTCGGTGAGTCTTGCTCCTTCGAGAATCTGTAATCCATGATTCTGTATCATTGGAGTGTCGGCTGGCTTGCAATCTATCATCCCAACTTCAGCTAGAAGATCAAGAATGTACTTCCTTTGGTTGATGAAGATTCCCCGATCTGATCTTAAAACTTCAATTCCCAAAAAATATTTCAGGAGGCCAAGGTCCTTCATTTCGAACTTCTTGAATAAGTTCTTCCTTAGTTCGCCGATTTCTTCTTCATCATCCCCTGTGATGATCATGTCGTCAACGTAGATGATAAGACATGTGATCTTCCCATTCTTCTTCTTGATGAACAATGTATGGTCTGAGTTGCTCTGTTTGTAGTCATATTTCTTCATCACTTCGGTGAACCTACCAAACCACGCTCTCGGAGACTGCTTCAATCCATACAATGTCTTTTTGAGTTGACATACTTCCCCGGGCTGGAACTCCTCAGTGAATCCCGGGGGGGGGGAACCATGAATACCGGCTTTGGTAACTCACCATGCAGAAACACATTTGTCACATCAAATTGGTGGAGGGGCCAATCCCTGTTCGCCGCAATTGAGAAGAGAACTCTCACTGTATTGATCTTTGCCACTAGCGAAAAAGTCTCTGCATAGTCAACTCCATATGTCTGAGTATACCCTTTTGCCACAAGTCGTGCCTTGTACCTTTCGATCGAGCCATCCGGTCTCCGTTTGATTGTGAACACCCATCTACATCCAACGGCTTTGACTCCTTTTGGTAGCTCTCCCTTTACCCAGGTATTATTCTTCATTAATGCTTTCATTTCAGTGAACATGGCTTCCCTCCATTGCCTATGCTCCATTGCCTCTTCTGCGGTTTGTGGGATTTCCTCTTCCTCATATAGTGCTGCTTCAAAGGCTCGAGCCATCTTGGTCAGATTTCCTTGCACAAAGTTTGCTACTCCATATCGGCTCTTTGCACCAATTTTCTCGGGAGAGTATCTCTTCGGGGGAATGCCTCGAGTGCTTCTATATGGAAGGATGTATCTCCCAGTGTCACTATCCACAGTGTTATCCTCATTCTCTGCACTGTTAGTAACAACTGTAGTAATCTTCTCAGTCTCAGGTTTAAGATTTACCTCGGATATTCTTGGAGAAGGATCGGGAGGCAATGGTTGAGGAGACTCTTGCGGGGAGGCTTGCTCGGCGGTAGTGACAACTGCCTCTGTTTGATTCCCAATCAAAGGACTTGGAGTTAGCACAAACCAACTTAGACAGTCCCCGTGATTAATTTTAGGATTTTGCTCCCCCTGACTGCTAAGGTGGTGTGGGTAAAAGAACTCGGTTTCCAAAAAATTGCAGTTTATGGTGGTGACAATTTTCTTAGTGGATGGATCAAAGCATCGGTACCCTTTCTGGTTTATTCCATACCCAACAAAAACACATTTGGTTGCACAAGGGGAGAATTTGGTTCTCTCGTGTTTAGGAATGTGGACGTAGACTGTACACCCAAAAACTTTTGGTGTCATGCTAAGGGATTCAGGTATTTTGGCTTGTGTGGAGAGAATATCGAGAGGAGTTTTCTTGTTCAGGATTTTTGTGGGCAATCTGTTGATAAGGTAGACCGAGGTTGCTATAGCTTCAGGCCAAAGAAAGGATGGGACTTTGGATTCAATCATAAGGGCACGGGAAACTTCTAAGATGGTTCGGTTTTTCCTCTCAGCCACTCCATTTTGTTTGTGTGTATAAGCACATGAGGTTTGATGAATAAGACCGTTTTCTCTAAAAAATGCAGACATGGTGTTGTTGACAAATTCCCTCCCGTTATCAGACCGAAGGATTTTTATGGTGGTTTGGAACTGGGTTTGAATCATATTGAAGAAAAAGATAAATTTATCGGTCACCTCTGATTTGTGTTTTAAAAAATAAATCCAAGTCATCCTAGTGCAATCATCGATAAAGGTAACAAAATATTTGTAACTATTCCCCCCAATAACAGGTGCAGGACCCCAAACATCAGCATGCACTAGATCAAACATAAATTTCACACGAGTATCTGAAGGTTTAAAAGATTGTCTGTGGCTCTTGGCCAAAACACATGTCTCACAACAAAAATTTTTAGGAAGTGTAAAATCAGGAAACAAAAGCTTAAAATAACCAGGGGAAGGATGTCCTAGTCTTCTGTGCCACAGCCAAGCCTCTTCTTTCGTGGATCCGTGAGCCAGCATCGCACTACCATGTTGAGCTACCCCATCCACGTAGTAGAGTCCTTGGTTCTCAGTGCCACGCCCAACGATCTTCCTCGTCCGAATATCCTGTAAAATACAAAAACTTGGATGCATTAGGAGTGTACAATTCAACTCTCTAGTCACATGACTCACAGACATCAATCTCTGAGATAAACTCGGAACAAATAAGCAATTTGACAATCGAAGATTTGGAGAAATCTCTATAGTTCCAGTCCTGGCCACTGTAATTAGTTCCCCATTCGCAGTCCGAATAAAAGTTTTAGTAATTTCACCAAAGTCAATAAAATCAGCTCTCTCCGGAGTCATAGTATCTGTAGCCCCACAATCAAAGATCCAACCCTTCCTATTTATTCTATCACCATTTTGCACATTAAATGCAGCGGAAAATTTATCAAGGGTGCAAAACGATTTTGGGTAACAATAATCTCATTTTTTGGGGCCAGACTAGAGTTATCAACTTTTGTGGGTGTTTTATCATATTTCAATAAATCTGGGGGCTTAAATCTAACATGGGGTTTCTGATGGAATTTATGCAAACTTGGAGGACTAAATTGCAATTTGAAGGGATTAATAGGGCTTGGTGGGTAGCCAAACCCGTTACCTCCTGAGAAACCGCCGCCTCCCCATTTCTTCGCCTCCTCTGCTCCGGCTCTCTCCACAAAATTTCCGACCCGGATTCCACCGCCTCCGCCGCCGCCGCTGTTACCGCCGCCACCACCGGCGTTAATTTCGGGATGAGTGTTGTTCCCGTCGCCAATTGACCCTTCTCGCTGTGCGATTTGGGCGTTCTGTCGCTGTCCCGTTTCTGCGATGTTGGCGGCGGCGAACTTCGCCTGAGCCCGCGCCCTCTGCCTCTCGTCCCACCATTCCGGGTATCCCACCCGTAGGAAGCAATTCTCCCTTGTGTGTTTGTTCTTCCCACAGTGGGAGCACCATAGTTTACTCTTGTCTGGTTTTGCTCCGGTGTGGTGGCTGGCTCCTCCGGCAGGTGGCGGTCGCTGTCCATTCCGGTTATTGGGTCGATCTCTTTGTGCTCCAAATCCGTAACCTATCTCCCCCGATGATGCATCGGCGCTTCCCGCGCTAGAGGGGTCTCCGGTGAGTGAAGAGGATGTCGGTGGCATGATCTTCCGTCGAGCCGCCTCCCTCTTCACATATCCGTAGGCTTCTTCGACTAAGGGGTATGGTTCTAGTTTGAGTATGTCCCGCCGGATCCCGTCGAATTCCTCATTCAGTCTAGTGAGAAATTTTATCAATCGCTTTTCACTCGAAAATTGCCGGAACTGCCTAACTCCTTTATCACAGCACGTCACCGGCGATTTTTGGGTTCTATCGACACTTACCCACAAACCGTGGATTCGACGGTAATACGTTTCGAGATCCATATCCCCTTGTCTAATTGAGATTACCTTGTCTTCCAGGTCATATATGAGGTACGGATCAGCCTTGCTCTCGAAGGTGATCTGTAAGTTGTCCCACAACGCTTTGGACGTCTGGTGATGGGCAAAATCAGCGAGAATATCGGTTTCGATATTGTCGACGATCCATGAGAATACCACGAGATCGGTCTCCTCCCACTCGCGGTATCCCTTGCTATCTGGTTCGGGTGGTTCGTCGGTGATATGGGAGTATCCCCTTCTACTCCCTATCGCGACCTTCATCAGTCGTGACCACAACGGGTAGTTCTTCCCGTTCAATTTGAACGCCACGGTAACGTTCCTGGTCGTTCTTAGTCTGGATGTTGGTTCGGTTGTTGCCTTCTCCTCCTCTGAGTCTGACATCTTTGAGTATAAGGGTTGGGATTGATACTTTGTTTGGTTTAGTTTGCTGGCCGAGAATTGGGTATGAAAACAGGGGCTATGATGAAAGATTTCTGAGCCAGAATTTCTCCTGCTCTGACGCCATGAAGAATTGAATTTGGGGAATCAATTGTTGTAATATTATTGCTTACTTTGTAATTACAGAGTCTACAGCCTTTTATAGGCAAAAAACCAATTTACATATGGTAATACAATCAAGGAGATCCTATTCTATTTACGGAGAATGATCAATTAGAATAAATCACATTAATGCTATGATTTCTTTCCAACAATATGACTAGCAACAAACAATCATTCATCACACACCATCTCCACCAATTCCGTACATACACAATTGGCAAATAAAACAAACAAATATCCCACATCGGTCGTCTCACAATGAAACCACATGGACTTGTACTACACACATCACACAAAATCAAACATGCCAACATCCTTATTGTACCCATAATTCACTCTTGCCAAACCATCCAAACAAGCTCTCGGTCGTTCCTCACGGGCGTAGCTCGGGACAAGCTCCCCCTAGAGCTTCCCTGATAACGTTCTCAACGTACCTAAAACTCCTCATCTCAGAGCTCCCGTCTGCTTCCTTCTCGGCCATCACCCTCCTCGTTGAGTCCAGCAACAACGATGCATCACATGACGACTAGGATCAAACACAACAATAACAAACAATCCATCATCAAATCAAATCAATAGATATATAATTTCTAGGGTTGAGGATTAATTACATGTATATACCTCAACAAAGCACTCATTGATGATGTGTCTGAGCCAGGAGAAGGAAGTGGTATTGTGTCGCATGTGGAGAAGCTGGAGTTGCTCTCTGATGATGTCTTCAGCGTAAGAGCAAGTGCTTGTTTGGTAGCCGTAAGAAAACTCAGCTGCTTCGCTTTCTGCGAAAGCGAATAGTGAGATAAAGTAGAGCACTGTAAAGAAGAAGAGAGCTCTATTAATGGAAGACATTATTGTGTTTAATTCACCCTACAAACTCAAGGCATTATGCTCTCTGCACTGCTTCTTTAAATACCGAGAGAACCCTAAGTCTAAATCTGTTTTTTTTTAAATAATACTACTAGTATTTATTTCTCCATCTTATAACAATTTTCTATATGTTTCTTATACTTTTTAAGAATTTAATTATCTTTATCTAGTAGTACAATGTAAACCTTTGATTCCTCAATTTTAATGCTATGAACAATGGTAAAAAATATTACCACATATCTAACTATTTTTTTGTACATGAGACATGCATTTTCAAAATGGAGAGTGACAAAAATTGCTATATTAATAAAGCATATAGTATTATTTTACATAAGCAACTCGAAGAGTGAATGCATGATTCTCTAAATATTACTACTACTAATCTATATTTATATGTTTTACATATGTATCAGATCATGTAGAAATATTTTTCCTCAATAGCTGAAAACTAATTTACACCATTGATAATTTTCAATAACGTTTTTTTATGATCATTTTTAAGAACGTTTTGCACATGATCATTTATATATATATAACTACGAAGACTTTCGATTTGTTCGATTTTTATTGAAATTGGAAGTTTCTCCAAATTAACTGTGATATGGCAATCAAATTTTAAGATGAAATTCAAATGATTTAGTATGTCATTTTGGTAAAGTAAAAAAATTAATAAAATTAAAATATTTTAGAAGGACGTTTATGATTTGAACGGACCGGAAGATCAAGGTATAGTTTTCTTAATAAATTATACTCTACATTATTCATAAAATATCGTATTAATTTAGATGAGGATAACTGGATCACAGGCTAGCGCCACTTCACGTACAATTTGTTTTTTCTTTCAGGTATTTTATAGAATAATCATTTTATTTATGAAGGCGCTATCATTTTAGTATTTTATACACAACCAATGTGAGAATGGCTCTTATTGATGAAGATTATCATTTTATTTTATTTTAGTTTTAGCTAGCTAGTTTTAAATGGCTATCGGGAAGTGATAGATTGAGGTTGCATTTTTTTTTTTGGTTTGATCATAAGGGTTTTGAATCCGTATTTGGTGGAATCCAATTAATCTTATTTGATCGGATTTGTGTGGATTAAAGCCGATCCAGCAGATTTGGATTTTGAATTTTGGAAGTTTCTGGATTTAGACTTTGCACTTTTGAGATTGCTTTACACTTTTTCTGATCAAATTGCCCCTAGCTAATAAACTTTTAAATTAGAATAGTTGTAATTTAATTTAGTTGTTTTATGTAGTAGTTCTTGATTTAATTTTACATTCGATTACATGAGAGTTTGCTATCTCTTAACCAAAAGTTTCTAACAAACTCTATATATAATCCACGGAAGAATCAAAATTCCAATTTTATATATAAACTTGTGATTTTAAAAAAAAATTCCTAATTACTTGCTCACACGAAACAATAAATGTCAACTTGAAACTTTATTCTATTAATTTATTTTGTTGAGAAGAAGCCATGTGATTATGTTTATCTATTTATTTACTTTTTGAAAATATAGACATTATACTTTTCATTTTCCTGTTTTCCATGGATCCCGAAAATGATTAACTAATAATTAGTTTAAGAATTCAATTGGTTTGCTTTGTTGTATTAATATTAAACAATTCTAGTCACACATTCAACAATGGAACAATGCGCTAGATGATGAGCGACTGTGTCATTTTATTATTGTAAAGCACAATTCGAATTTTAAAAAATAGTATACAATTTTTTGAAATGGTCATGAAGAATTGAGATGGGATTAAATGCAATGCCAGGGATCGGAGGAAAAGATATTTTTAAAGTTCAAAATTTTCCCCAAGTAGTTGCGAGACAATTCGATTCGAAAATCGTTAAAAAAAATGTAAAGTTACCTAATATATGATATACAGTATTTTCTAGAGACTGTAAATATTTAAATTCCAAAGTCCATGTGCCATTAATGTAATTCACTTTTAAATTTTATTGGCATACCGTGTAATATGAGCATATTTTTTGTGCATTTCAAAATCAAGATAATGTGAAAATTGCAAATTAGATTTAGTGGTTCATTTTTTGGATTTTTTTAATTTAAAATTAGTACTCCATGATGAGTTGATACTCCATGATTTAGTGGCGGAAATACGATTTAGTGGAATTTTGTACAATCAATAAAACATTGCACGAATTATGACATACTGTATAATTGTTCATCCGAAATTATATATTGTCACATTTATTAGATAAAAGTTGATGAATTCTAAAGTGGAGTAATATATATTCACTCCATCCACCAAACAAACATTAATGGATAATATGAATTTTAATGTAAAATTAATAAAGAAAACGAAAAAATTGCAATCCTTTGTTTAATGAGACCTATATACTCAGAAGTGTTTTGTTAAGCAGTATTAGTAGTATTAACTTTCTATTTTTTGTGTATGGAAGTTTATAGTATTTTCAAATTCTTATTTTTTCAAATAAATGGAGTAATACTTTTTTTTTTTATAATATACGTAGTATATTACATGAATTAAAATAACTAATTTTGAGGCAAAACATACACGGTAAAAAAAATGAGACATCAAATCTCATATCATAATATTGGAGGTGGTTGTGGTTGTAACTTGTAAGAATGAAATGGAAAATTATAAAATTGGATATTTTTTAAATTCGTATAAAGCAAAAACAGACTAGATATATAGGAATATAAGAGATAAGGAAGCGACTTATAATAACTGCAGACTCATCACATACATTAGATGTCTCATTAATGAAAGAAATAAATAAGAAATAATTAAATAATCTCACTAAATTTTTATTCGACTCTGATTAAACTTTCAAAGGTCTGGACAGATTGCCACATGTATAAGTCAATTAGAGTTTCAAAATTAGAGAAGAAAAAGGAACAGAAATTATTTTTATGCAATTATATATGATCAGCTTTAATATGTTCGAACCACTGAAGTTTTATTAGACTCGAAACTCTTACATACACATGTAACAAATGAAACAAACAAATACCAACACCTCCTTTTCCTTACATACACAGGTAGCAAATGAAACAAACAAATGTTCCATATCGATGTATAGAGAGAACGTCATTTAAAAAAACACACCCACACAAAATCAAACATAATTACATTGCCACCATCCTTATTTTCCAAAAACATCCCAAACAAGAAGAGGTGATCATCACTCAACGAAGATCGCACCACTCTTGGATCTCGTGTTGGATGCCGGTGAGAGGGTTGTTCTCGGCGAGAAGGGCGATGGCTCGAGCAAATTCCATGAAAAAGTAGTCTTGGCTCATCGCCATCTTCTCGACATAGGGCTTGGTCCTCTCGTCGGTCGCGAGGAGGCGGTCGACGATGATCAAGCCCTTGTTGTCGAGAATGTTCCTGTAGTAGTTGTTGTCAAGCTTCATGGGCGCGCCGCGGTCGTTCCTCACGTATTGTACGGCTTCGGGGATCCGGTGGGGGCACCTTTGCTCCACCCGGTCCGGGTAGAGGCGGTGCGCTAGCTTCATGCAGTAGGTGCGCCCCGCGCTGTGGGAGGCGAGTAGGGCGACGCCACCGGCCGTGTTGATCCCGATGCTGGCCAAGCGGTCAAGGACGACTTTCAGGCTCTCGTTCTGTGGTAGGAAAGATAAAAAACAAAACATGATACAGATACACATTTTAGATCTGTTTGTCATATAATTCCAAGACAAATTAGTACTACTATATAAAGTAAGATTGATTCATTTTCCTATGATCAGATACTCAAAAAGACAATTTTTCTACTTATATATGAAATGGCAAAAATTGCCCGATATAAGTCATAAAGTTAAATCAATCTCGTAATTTTTTAAAATGGTCAATTATATTAAAACTTCAACATTTTACTCAATTATCCCATACGTTCAAAATTGGGAAAATTATGTATGAAATGCCTAACGATGAATACTATATATATAGACAGAACGTTCGACTATTTAAGCGATACTTAGTCAGTCATGTCTTTTAATTTATACACATGTACGCTTCACGAAATCAATTCAGACACATAGGATTTTTTGCATGAGACAAATAAGAAATCCTTACAGCGACGATGGCAGAAAGCATGAGAATATCAGAGCAGGAGACGACACCGGGACAATCTCTCTCTTGAACGTTTTTGATGTTCTCGAACATCACCCTCCTCGGTGAGTCAAGCAAACGCGATGATGCATCACGTGACTGGGATCAACACAAAAGGAGAGATCGGTCATCAAATTAAATCTCTATGCAATTGAAATCGAATATAGAGTTGAAGATTTAGAAAGTTGTTTAATTTGTGAGTACCTCGACAAAGCAATCATCGAAGAGCCACGAGAAAGCAGTGCTTTTGTGGCGATTGCAGAGAAGCTGGACTTGCTCTTTGATCATGTCTTCAGCTTGAGGAGGGCAAAAGTTTTTGTACATCTTCATGAAAAGACCTTCATTTTCTGCGAAAGCAGAGACTGAGGAGAAGTAGAGCAATGAGAGGATGAAGAGAGCTCTGCAAATGGAACTCGACATTATTATTGTGATTTGTGAGGATGAAGAAAACCCTAAACTTTCGCCTTTATTTTATAGAGCCAATTTTTACTCCTTACAATTTTCTATCTATTTACATAACCGAAGTAATAATTATGTCAAATTTATGATTTTCTCTTTGTCTACGATGTCAACTTTTAATTGCTCATTTTAAATGCAATGAATAAAGGTAAAAAAATATGATAAGAATTTAACTTCGTCTTTTTTTAACATGGGGCATATACAAAATGGAGGAAGTATCCATTACTCTCTCCCCGTTCGCGAATAGGAGTTGCATTTTCCATTTTAGTCCTTTTGCAAATAGGAGGCTTGTCCATTTTTACTATATATAAATGGTAATAGAGTATCACATTCCACTAACTAACTCTCATATTTCATTTAAAACTAATACTATTACATACAAGTGAGATCTATGTGTCACTAACTTTTTCTACTCATGTTTCTTAACATTTCTTAAAACACGTGTCGTCAAGAAATGGGACTCCTAATGACGGATGAAAGGAGTATTATTTTACATAAGCAAGTCAGAAGAGTGATTCTATGATTCTATCTACATTTATGTGTATGCATAAGATCATGTAGAATTATCATGAATTAGGTAGTCCATTCGATAGAGAGAGGTGGTTAGTCATAATAAGCTCTACCATTACTATTTATTTTAATAGCAGTTTATTTGCACTCGGTACTCACATGTATTAATATTATTAATTTCTAGTATTAAAATACACACATGATCACGCACGCATAATCGTATTAATTAGTTCAAATTCTACGATTTCTACACTTCCAATTTTTTTATTAAAAAAAAAATCATAATTTCTTGGTAAATAATATTCTAACATCACTAAATAGTTTTATAAATATATTTTCAGTGATAAAAAGTTTAGATATTACATAATTTTCTAAAATAAACTCAGGAAAAGAATAGAGAATGAGGTATTTGTTTATTTATCCCTAATGGCAGAATCAGAATCCCAATTTGGGTATAAACTAGTAAGATATTAAATTTTCACGTATAATTTAATTTAATTTAATTTTTTCCTAACTACTTGCTCGCACGTAACAATCAACTTGAAATTTTATATTTGTATTAATTTATTTTGTTGAGTAGAAGCCATGTTATCTTAATGTTTTTCTGTTTGTGTATTTTTCCAAATATAGACAATACTACTTACGGCAAAAAGATGCATGATAGTAGTTCCTTTTAATATCCCTGATTACCATGGATCCGACTTTGCCCTAATTAATTAATTAATTCATGCTTCGCGGTATTAATTAAACAAGTTTAGTCACACACTCAACAAAGGAACAGTGCCAGGTGATAAGAGACTGTGTTCTTTTACTTCTATTATATTAATCCATTTCTTGTAAAAAGCACATTTCAAATTTTAAAAGAATTTTTGAATAAAATACACAAACTTTCAGTATTTTCTGATTTTTTCTAAATTTTAATTTTTGAATCTAAAAACATGAATTTGAAGTTTTAAGATTTTCTTCATAGAATAATTTTCTCTAAATTGAAGTTGATATGTTCGTAGAAGTGTGAGCGTGGTGAAAGGCGGCGAGTATGAAAACGACGTCATTTAACTAGAAGAAAATAATTTGTCTATAAATACACGAACTTCCAAGGTTTTTAAGATTTTTCCTCAAAGTTTGAGAACTTCTATAATATCCCCCAAACTTTTATGATTTTCTTATTTTTGCCCTAATGATAGGTGTTTTACTAAAATCATTCTATGTCCAATAGTTTTTTTAAAATTTATGCATGAATATTAATTTATATATATTGATGCTTAAAGAGAGTGAGATATTTAGAAAGTACAATTTCATCAAATTTTTTAAAATCACATACATTATATAATTAAAATAAAATTTATCTCCATATTATTGCATAATCATGTTAAAATCATAAAATTTAAGCTTTAATAATTGATATATAAAAATAAAAATAATCATCATCCCAACTAAATGCAATTTGAAAGATAAAATTACAAATATCTCAATTTACAATCTCTTAAAATTTGTTAATAGATCAAGACATTTGACATAGTCAAGTTTAATTCAAGAAAGAGATTTAACGTCTAAAAAATAAAAATAAAAATACAATTTAAAAAAAGCGTTAAATTAGATTATTCACAAAATATTTCAATTTTAATGAAATTGATTTATGGAAAAAATATTAGAAAATCTTAGATTTCATGTGATTGAATTTTTTTTAAAAAAGTTAAAGAGGAAAATTCAGAAAATGCCCAAAGTTCGAGTATTTGTAGGCTGATAATATGTCAAGTTGATATACCACATTTCACCATGTAGATGCTAATATGTCAATTTTGAGAAAAAAAAAACCAAAAAAATAGTATTGAAAGTCGTGTATTTATGTGCAAATAAGCTTTTTAAAACTATCATTTTTTGTATGGGTAACTAAGAATTGAGATTGGTATCTGGTCATTCATTTATTTTAACAAATGGTTTATAATCTTATAATTTAGTACAGTATATACAGAAGTACATAATTTATCTTATTTTTTTTCTAATTTAAAGAAAATCAACTAATTTATCTTACTTTTTTTTCGACCAGAACATTTCGCCCTAATTTTTGTAGGTTTTTGGACCTCCTTTGTGATCTGTTGTTGGATCTGTTGTTTGAGAAGCCGTTTGTTCATCCTCTTTACCTTGAATCGTCGATAGCAATCCATTTTCGCTCCATACATGTAAAATAATTAGTGAAATAATTAAAAAGTTGATAAATATTGACGATTTGTTATAGTTTTTCAAATTTATGAACTCTGTTTCGATTTTACCTAAAATTTGTGAAACGCTTCCGTTGTCGCTGGAGTGTGTAAGTTTTGTGCTCTAGCCCTGATTTGCGATGGCAGAACCGATTAGAAGATAACGCGTCGCCGATTTTGGTGGGTGTGGTCGTAGACGCAGTCTATGGCGACTTTTTCTCCGATTTGGTGGGTGCAGATCTAGGGTTTCGTCGCCGTGTGAAAATGCAGAAGAAAGTATATACTACATATTTTCTTAAAATATGTTATTTGATCATAAAGTTGTTTAATTAATGAGATCATTTGTAATTAGTTAATGTTAAGTGCAATATTTTGGATTAAATCGGTTGGTTTTGTAATATGTTTGATGTTGGGCTTTTCAAATGTGAGGGCGATTTTGATTGGGCCATTTCAAAGAATTTTAGATATTTCATGTTATTTTTTTTGTTGTTATCTTTTAGTAATTTAATGTGGGATATTGTGGAACAAATATTGGATCAGCATTGTATGTAAATTTGGGATAATATTTTTGAACTCAATATCGCTCTATTTTTAAGAATTGTTAACTATATTGAGATAATTGTAAACTATATCGGGATCCTCCTGTTTTAGGGATCTATTTTTAAGAATTATTGGGCCATGTATGTTAACTATATTGGGCTTTTTTTTTTTGTCATGTTATTTTTTATAGTTATATTAAAGTATGTTTGTTCCTCTTTTTATCTTTAAAACAATTATAATTTTTAATTTTTTTAAAATTTATGATTTACTGGATTGTTTGTTTTTGTAAGTTTTTTTTTTCAGTTATGAATAACTGTGTTTTGTTAATCAAGTGAAATCATGAACTCTTTTATGTTCAAATTATCTGATTTTATTTCATCTTTTGGTTTCTGCTTTATATTTTTCTTTATTTGTATATATTATTATATTCCATCCACTCATCTCCTATTTTGTTATTTCTTTTATTTAATATTGCTATACTCATACTATTTATTCAAATTGTATAAAATTATATGCCGAATATGAGATGGTTCATTTACAGTATCTTGAGGGAAGTACATTTTTTTTTGTTCTTAATAATGATATGAATATTTTTTATATACATGGATATTCTCATCCGTAAAAATATTTATGTATTATTTTCTCTATATTCTTTATTTTAATATATGTAGTTATTAATATATCGTCAGTTTTTGAAAATCTTTTGTCCAGTGCATAGCACGGGTGGTAACAGTACCAGTTAGAAGGAGTGCGTTTTCCTTTTTTTTATTCTTTGTAATATTATTAATTGTTATAATGTTATTTATACATATTAAATTATCACATTTTTTTTCATAAACGTCAATGTTATTCTGTTCTTTTAATTTATTCCTTCTTATTTAAGATCATTATTCGTAAATCGTTTGGCCCGTGCTTAACACTAGTGGTTTATAATTTATAACTTATAATTTAGCACAGTATATATAGAACTACATAATTTATCTTACTTTTTTTTTCTAATTTAAAGAAAATCAACTAACTAAAATTACTTTAGTTTTTCTAAACTTAATTGTACAAAGAAATTTCTAACCTCGTTATTCAAATTCAAAATATTTCTATTTTTTTAATAAGTTTGGGGTGTTAAATGATTCCATTAAAAAAAAATTCAAAAAATTCAAAAGAAAGCTTTTGATGATGGGGTTGACTTTGATTTTTCGATAGGAAATATTTAATTAATCACTACTTGTGTTGATGCCAGTACGAGGATGAGATCCCAAATTTTAGGATCTTCATTAATTGAACAAAAAAACAATGTCTCAACTCTCACACCATCATCTCCTATTCCTTACGTACACTGTTGGCAAATGCAACAAACAAATATCTCAGATCGATACAATAGACTGTTGGAATAAATAATTAAATTTAATTTTGTAGTAGAATTATCTAGATATTAGTATGTATTAAAATATCTAGATATTTTATGAGAATTCTCTAGATTATAGATATTTTTTAGAATTCTCTAGAATTATGATGTATTAAAATATTTAGATATTTTAGTAGAATTTCCTAGAATGTTAGGAAAATATCTAGACTTTTATGTAGAAAAAATCGGGATATAAAATATTATAGATTCTAGTATAGAATTCTAGAATATGAAGTGAAGCCCTATAAATAGGGGAGAGTTGTAACATTTTGAACAAGTTGAAGAAGTTGAGAAGTTGAGTGAGTTGAGAAAGTTTGAGAAATTGAGTGTTCATTTCTTCCCCACATCAAAACATCTCCTAAATCATTTCTCACATATTCCACTCATTCTCCTCTCAAATATTTCCTCCAAACTAAATTACTCCTCCAACATATATCCTATATTTTTCCAACAAAGTGGTACCAGAGCCATAAGTTCCTACCTATAGTATGGCTAACTTGCCGTCGTTCCAAGTCCCCATGCTCAACAAGAGCAGTTTCGATAATTGGAGTATCAAGATGAAAGCGTTATTAGGAGCCCACGACGTTTGGGAGATCGTGGAGAATGGCTACGAGGAGCAGCAAGATGAGACCAATCTATCCCAACAACAAAGGGATAGATTGCGAGATGCGAGAAAGAGAGACAAGAAGGCTCTCTATCTCATCTACCAAGCTCTAGGGGACGACGATTTCGAGAAGATCTCGAGTGCAAGCACCGCCAAAGAAGCGTGGAAGAAGCTCCAAATCTCATGTGTGGTGCGGAGCGAGTAAAGAAGGTACGCCTCCAAACTTTAAGAGGGGAATTTAAATCTTTACAATATGAAAGAGTCCGAATCAATTTCGGATTATTTTTCAAGAGTCTTGGCGGTGTCAAATCAAATGAAAAGAAATGGTGAAAAATTGGAGGATGTTAGAATCATGGAGAAAATATTGCACTCTCTAACCCCTAATTTTGAGCACATAGTAGTTACAATAGAAGAAACAAAAGATTTGGAGGAAATGACCATCGATCACTTATTGGGTTCGCTACAAGCATATGAGGAGAAACAAAAGAAGAAACAAGAAATTGTGGAGCAACTTCTGAAGTTGTAAGTAAGCCCAAAGGAGAAAGAAGAAAGCTCGAGCAATGGTGGTGGCCCACAAGGAAGAGGTCGCGGACAAAGACAAGATCGTGGTCGTGGTCGTGGTCGAGGATATGCTCATGGATGTGGACGTGGACGAGGATATTTTTCCAACAATGAAGAAAGAAAGGAGTTCCCAAATATAGGACGAGGAATGAGCAATCCACAATCGAGGTACGATAAATCTTCAATAGAGTGTTATAATTGTCATAGATATGGGCATTATGCTTCCGAGTGTAGAGAGAAAAAATCAAAAGTTGAAGAGAAGGCCAATTACGTGAAGAATACGAATGAAGAAAATGGATGAGTTCTTCTAGCTTATAAAGGAGAAGCTGGAAGAAAAGATGATATGTGGTACCTCGACACGGGAACGAGCAATCATATGTGCGGGAATAGGAGCATGTTCGTGGAGCTTGATGAATCAGTAAGTGGTAACGTCTCCTTTGGTGATGAATCTAAAATTCCAGTTAAAGGAAAAGGCAAGATTCTAATTCGTTTGAAGAATGGAGCTCATGATTTTATTTCTAACGTATATTACGTGCCCAACATGAGAAACAATATATTAAGTCTTGGACAACTCTTAGAGAAAGGTTATAACATTCACATGAAAGATTATAGCCTTTCAATAAGAGATGGCAAAAATGAATTAATTGCCAAAGTGCCTATGTCCAAGAATAGGATGTTTTTATTAAATGTTCAAAATGATGTGGTGAAGTGCCTTCAAGCATGTTATAAAGATAAGTCTTGGCTATGGCATCTTCGATTTGGGCACCTGAATTTTGGTAGCTTGAAATTGCTATCAAATAAAGAAATGGTACGAGGATTACCACCCATCGAGCACCCCGATCAACTCTGTGAAGGATGCTTAATTGGGAAGCACTTCAGAAAGCCGTTCCCAAAGGAGTCAAGTTCGAGAGCTCAGAAGCCATTGGAGTTAATCCATGCAGACGTGTGTGGACCAATCAAGCCAAGTTCCCTCGGTAAAAATAATTATTTCCTACTTTTCATTGATGATTTTTCAAGAAAAACGTGGGTATACTTCTTGAAGCAGAAATCAGAAGCATTTGACGCATTCAAGAAGTTCAAGGCTGCCGTCGAGAAAGAAAGCGGTCTACAAATCAAAGCAATGAGGACCGACCGAGGTGGAGAATTCACATCTAGGGAGTTTCAAGAGTTTTGCAAAGAAAACGGAATTCGGCGGCTATTGACGGTCCCAAGATCCCCCCAGCAGAATGGAGTTGCCGAACGAAAGAACAGGACTATCGTCGAGATGACTCGAAGTATGCTAAAGACGAAGAATTTGCCCAAAGAGCTATGGGCAGAAGCAGTGGCGTGCGCCGTATACCTGTCTAACAGGTCTCCAACAAAAAGTGTCTGGGGAATGACTCCTCAAGAAGCTTGGAGCGGAAGAAAACCAGGGATCGCCCACTTGAGAGTGTTCGGGAGCAAAGCCTATGCACATGTACCAGATCAGACGAGGAGCAAACTCGATGACAAAAGCAAGCCATTCATCTTCATCGGGTACGACTCTAACACTAAAGGCTATAAGTTATATGATCCAACTTCGCAGAAAACCATGATTAGCCGAGATGTGGAGTTCGATGAAGAAGGAGTATGGGATTTCGGCTCAGACAATGACTTCACCTTCATACCTCCATTTGGAGAGCAAAGAGCAGGTGAGCAGACCGGAGAGGAGCACCAAGAACAAACAACTCCACCTACATCTCCCACATCAGCTGTCAGAGACTCGCCACCATCTTTCTTGAATGAAAGAGCCACAGAACGCACACGAAGTTTGGATGGAGTGTATGACGACACAGAAAGGTTAGAAGATCTCACCTTACTTTGCCTTTTTGCTGATTGTGAACCAGTTAGCTTTGAAGAAGCTACAACAAGTGAAAATTGGCGAGTCGCAATGGAGGAAGAGATCAAAGCCATCGAGAAGAATGACACGTGGGAGCTGGTGTCACTACCAAAGGGACACAAGGCCATTGGAGTCAAGTGGGTGTATAAAATCAAGAAGAATTCCAATGGTGAAGTTGAAAGATATAAAGCGAGACTCGTCGCAAAAGGATATAGCCAAAGAGCTGGAATCGACTATGACGAGGTATTTGCTCCTGTCGCTCGCTTAGAAACTATTAGACTAATACTATCTCTTGCAGCCCAGAATAGATGGAAGATTTATCAAATGGATGTAAAGTCGGCTTTCTTGAATGGATTTCTTGATAAAGAAGTCTACATCAAGCAACCTGATGGTTATGTGGTGAAAGGCCAAGAAGACAAAGTGTTGAGGTTGAAGAAAGCCTTGTACGGGCTAAAGCAAGCACCGAGAGCGTGGAATACCAGGATCGACAAATATCTTGAAGATAACGGCTTCACCAAATGCCCACATGAGCACGCGCTCTATGTGAAAAGTAAAGGAAATGATATCTTAATAGTGTGCTTGTATGTGGATGATCTCATTTTTACAGGAAACAATCCAAAAATGTTCGAGGAATTCAAGAAGGCCATGACTAAAGAATTTGAGATGACAGACATCGGGCTGATGGCATACTACCTCGGAGTGGAGGTAAAGCAACGAGAAGATGGAATATTCATCACACAAGAACACTACGCAAAGGAGATCCTGAAGAAGTTCAAAATGGAGGATTGCAAACCAATCAATACACCGGTGGAATGCGGGATCAAGCTATCAAAGAACGATAAAGAAGAAAAGGTGGATCCGACGCTATACAAGAGCTTGGTTGGAAGCCTACGGTACTTAACTTGCACAAGGCCAGATATATTGTACGCTACAGGACTCGTAAGTCGCTACATGGAGAATCCAACCACTACCCACTTCAAGGCAGCAAAGAGAATACTCCGATATCTCAAAGGTACGATCGACTATGGCCTATTATATTCAGCTGCTAATGATTATAGACTTGTTGGCTACAGTGATAGTGATTGGGCTGGAGACAATGATGACCGAAAGAGTACAAGTGGATATGTGTTTTACATGGGAGACACTGCCTTCACTTGGATGTCTAAGAAGCAGCCCATTGTCACATTATCAACATGCGAAGCCGAATATGTGGCAGCCACCTTCAGTGTTTGTCATGCAGTATGGCTCAGAAGTTTATTATCGGAGCTCGGGTGGCCACAAAAGGAGCCAACAACTATTTGTGTGGATAACAAGTCGGCGATTGCGCTATCCAAAAATCCAGTGTTCCACAACCGAAGCAAGCACATCGACACCCGCTACCACTACATCAGAGACTGTGTTGCAAATCAGGAGATCCAAGTCGAGTATGTGAAATCGCAAGATCAAGTTGCTGATATTTTCACAAAGCCCCTCAAGTACGAAGACTTTATCAAGATCAGGATGTTGCTCGGAATGACAAATCAAGTTTAAGGGGGGGTGTTGGAATAAATAATTAAACTTGATTTTGTAGTAGAATTATCTAGATATTAGTATGTATTAAAATATCTAGATATTTTAAGAGAATTCTCTAGATTATAGATATTTTGTAGAATTCTCTAGAATTATGATGTATTAAAATATTTAGATATTTTAGTAGAATTTCCTAGAATGTTAGGAAAATATCTAGATTTTTATGTAGAAAAAATCTAGATATAAAATATTATAGATTCTAGTAGAGAATTCTAGAATATGAAGTGAAGCCCTATAAATAGGGGAGAGTTGTAACATTTTGAACAAGTTGAAGAAGTTGAGAAGTTGAGTGAGTTGAGAAAGTTTGAGAAATTGAGTGTTCCTTTCTTCCCCACATCAAAACATCTCCTAAATCATTTCTCACATATTCCACCCATTCTCCTCTCAAATATTTCCTCCAAACTAAATTACTCCTCCTACATATATCCTATATTTTTCCAACATAGACAACAATATCGTCTCCTGATGAAACCCTAGAGATTTCTATCATATACGACACAAAAAAATCAAACATGCCAACATCCTTGTTCTTATCTTACCAAAACATCCAAACAAAAGAGGTGACATATCACACACTGACATGGATATTTTTAGTCGATAAATTAGCTCGTTTGCAAGATTACACTGGCCGTTCCTCACAGACCATCGGGACAATCCCTCTCTATGGCTTCCCGGATAATGTTCTCGACATACCTAAAACTCCTCATCTCATAGCTCCCGTCTGCCTCCTCCTTCTCGGACATCTCCCTCCTCGTTGACTCAAGCAACATTAATGCATCACATGACTATATATGAAAAAACACACACAACAAAAAATTAAAGATCATCAAAAAATATACAATTGAAGATGTAGAAAGATGTCTCTTTGTGCATTCCTCGAAAACGCAATGATGGAAGACGTTTCTGAGCCAGGAGAAAGCAGTGTGCGCGTGGTGGCGATTGTAGAGAAGCTGGACTTGCTCTCTGATGATGTTTTCCGCGTGAGGGCAAAAGCCTTTGTAGTATTCGAAAGAAAGCTCGGAAACATAAGTTGCTTCGTCTACTGCGAAAGCGGAGAGTGAGGAGAAGTAGAGCACTGTGAGGATGAAGAGAGCTTTGCAAATGGAACACATTGTTGTGTCACATTCAAGGGGTTGTTTGCATTATTCTTTAAATGGAGAAAGCCCTAAATCTAAATTTTGGCCTTTTTTAACAATATTTACTTCTCCATCTCATAACAATTTTCTATATATTGCTTAGACTTTATCAACTTAAAACTAATTGGTAGTACCATGAATAAATGATCTCCATATGGAATCATGTTTCTTAATTAATTGAGCTTCTTTAAAGTTACCATATGAACAAACACATGCAGATAGAGCTATGTTTTCTAGAATAGTGTTTTTGTATATTCTAGTTTTGCACATGATCATTTTTTCAATCTATAAGTACAAAAACTTTTGATTTGTTTGAATTTTATAAAAGTTAGATTTTTCTCCAAATCAATTGTGATGTGGCAATCAAATTTAAGGTGAAATTAAAATGATGTCATTTTGATGATGTAAAAATTTTTAAATGAAATTAAAACGGTTTAGAATGCCTCTTTATGATTGAAACGGTCTCTTTCTTAATAAAATATAGTAGTACTATAAAGAATTTTCAATCAAGGTGGTAAATTTCCAGTTTATTAGTTTTTTCAGGTATTTTATGCAAATAAAATAATCATGTAATTTATTGATAAACATAAAGATCATATGGCCTGTATTATTAATAATTTCATAATTCTTGTTATATTTTAACATTAGTAAATGCCTATGATTTTATTTTATTTTTTCCCACTTACTTGCTCACACGTAACAAATCAAATGTCAACTTGGAACTTTATTTTATTAATTAATTTTGTTTAGAAGAAGCCATGTGATCCTTCATCCTTATGTTTATCTGTTTATTTACTTTTAAAAATATAGTCATTATATTTTTTATTCTCCTGTTTCGCATGGATTCCGAACAGGAATAACTAATTTTTTTACTTCAATTGGTTAGCGTTGCTGTATTAATACTATTAAACAATTTACAAGTTTAGTCACACATTCACCTGGTCAAGGCCCGGTTAAGGCTCAGCCCGGCCCATGCCTATGTTAAAAGGCGATTGGCGTTAAATTACAATATAGAAAGAAGATGATATTCAGCTTAGAATCTTACTTTTAGGAGTCGGAAATGAGTCAAAGTAAATTTCGTTTTAGACTTTTAGCTATGAGTCGTTTTTCACTTCTAGAATGGGTGCAAAATGTTGGCAGATTTGTTTTTTTTAATGGTGTTGTTGAACTCTTGCTCACCATCTTTTAGTTTGAGCCTATTTTTATCAAAAAATAAAATAATAATATATTGATTTTAGTATGAGAAAATATATACTCTATGATATGGTACCATTTCCGTCCAACGGCAAGTGATTGATAGCATTTTTATTTTTGTTGTTCCAGTATAGATTACTCCTATTAGTTTTTACGTTTAACAAAAAATAATATATTTATTCTTTCGTACTTTATTCTCTTATACTTTTCTCTATATTCCTTCTTCATTTTTTTCTCTCTCCACTTAATACAATAAATATCATTTTCTTAAATCTTGTATTTGAGTGAAATTTATCAATTGTAGTGGGACGAAGAGAGTAATGAGCTACTCCCTTCGTACGCGAATAGGAGTCTCGTTTCATTCCAGCATAGATTTTAAGAAATGTTAAGAAAAGTGGGTGGTAAAAAATTAGTGGAATATAAGTCTCACGTGTATATATTAGTTTTAAATGATATGTGAGTAGAGTGATTTGGTGGAATGCGAGACCTTTTTACCATTTATAGTAATAATCAACCGGGACACATATTCACGGACAGACCAAAATGAAAAAATAAAATTCTTATTCGCAAATAGAGGGAGTATTTTTTTTTAAGTTATGCGACCATAATTTGAACAAAAAAAAAATCATTTGCCCATTTATTATGTATAAATAAATCATTATGTAGAAAATTTTAAAAAGAAGTTTTGGGCCACCTCTGTTAATCATGATTGGGCCTTGATGAAATTATAATCATAAGAAATGAGAGAAAATAGAAAAGCCCATGTAGAAAATTTTAAACAAATCCCTTCACATCAATATTTTCTCAATTACTCGCGCCACACTCATCGGTTTCCTTCTCCCTCACCGTGAAACCAAGCTCTCCGGCTCTCCAGCGCCGTTCACGCCTCAAAATTGGTAATAATTTTGATATTACATCTTACTCTCTTGTATTGTAGGATTGATTAGAAAGATTGAAGTAGGAGAAAGTTATTCATGAATTGAGCTTGCGAGGGGGGCCGAGAATTTATGGCTTGAATTGGGGGTATTTCGAAGTAATTGGCTTTACGTGATGCTCAAACTTATCTGGTAGATTATTTTCTTGAATTCGTGTAGTAATTTGGGACTTCTCCAAATATTATGAGTTCAAACTGAATTTTCAATTTTTCTAAGTTTTTCCGAACCCCCTATTTCTCACTACTGGGCTGGATAATTTGTGAATCTCCTAATCTTCCAATTTTTAATATCATTTGGTTCATTTTGTGTTCTTCATTTATTTTTATGTTCCAAGCAATTTTGTATTGCCTGATTTTGATGAGGTTTTCTTTTTTGGAATAGGATAGGTCATGCTATGATCTGCAGCTCACTCTTTCTATGTTATTTACCCTATTCAAATCAAAAGGGAGAAGTGTTCTAGTCAGGGGCCTGCATTTTTGTAAGAAATTCACACCACCTGGTGCTGAAGATATTATTTTCAAGGCTATTTGTGTGAACATAAGCCAGAAGAAATGGAAATTCTTGGACCAAGTTTCTTCAAGTCTCACAACTACTTTACTCACGCGCATTTTTCAAGAGCTCCGCAGCTCTCCGTGTCTACTTTTAGAGTTCTACCAGCAAGTGGGGGGAGTAGACACTGTTTCGTGCTCACTAGAATCGTGTTGTATTCTGATTCATGTGATGGTAGAACGTAAGAACTTTGATGATGCGTTGTGCTTGATGAAAGAATTGATGATATCCAAAGGCTATTCACCTTTGGAGGTTTTAGAAGCATTGATTCATAGCTCTGCTGGAGTATCTCCGAGTAGGGCTGTTTCTGATGCATTGGTTAGGGCTTGCACACAGATTGGGGCAACTCAGGATGCGTACGAGGTTATCAAGAAATCGAGGATAGGAGGCATTCGTGTGTCGATTCATGCTTGGAACAATTTTTTGGGCCACCTATTGAAGATAGGTGATGTTGCTGGCTTTTGGGAAATGTACAGAAAAATGGTTTCTTATGAGTATTATGAGAGTGTGAATACTTATAATCTGCTAATTTATGCGCTTTGTAAAGAAGGCCACCTATCGGAGGCTTTGTCAGTTTTTTATAGGATGATAAAGGCTGGAGTTTTGCCTAATGTAGTGGGATTCAATATGCTTATTGATGGAGCTTCTAGGGCTGATGACCTTGACGTAGCGCAGAAGGTTATTGAGAATATTGGAAAAATGTCAAGGGGGTGCGTCTCTGCTAATGTTGTTACATACAACTCTCTCGTCAATGGTTATTGCAAGCAAGGTAATCCTGAAATGGCTGAAGATATTTTAGATAAAATGATCGAGAAGGGTGTGAAGCCTGATGTACGAACTTATGCCACAGTGATTGATGGGTATTCGAGAAAGGGGTGCTTGGAGGAGGGATACAGGCTGTGTGATAGAATGGTTGAAAATAGTATGATTCCGGATGCTGTCGTTTATACTTCATTAATCCACTGGCTATGGATGGAAGGAGATATCAGTGGAGTTTCACTGTTACTATCAAACATGATGGAGAATCGCGTAGACCCTGATGAAGTCACGCATTCTATGATGATAAATGGATTATGCAGGAATGGTCATGTCAATGAAGCTCTAAAAGTTCAGAACTGGATAATAGATATGAACCTTGTTGAAGATGCTTTCTCTCACAGTATTCTCATGAACTATCTTTGCAGAAGCAATGATATATCTGGAGCAGAGCAACTCCTCTGCAGAATGTTTGTTCGAGGCTTCCTACCAGACACGGTCACATATAGTGCTATGATTGATGGATACTGCAAAGCAAGCAAAATGGAAAGCGCCATTGAGGCATACACAGACATGGTTAAGGTGTACAAGCCGAATTTGGTAATCCTCAATTCCATTTTGAATGGTTTTTGCAATGAAGAATCTATGGACATCTCCATGTCTTTGCTAGATGAGATGAAGGCGCTGAATATGTTTGATACCATAAGCTTCAACACGTTGTTGAGTTCCCACTGTCGTACAGGGAGACTCAAGGAAGCGTTTGATTTGTTCACGAGTATGAGAAGAATGGGCTTCTTGGTGAACACGGTCACATATAATATCATGATTAACTGCCTATGCAGATTCGGATTGTTTGATCATGCCGGCCAGATTTTGAGTCTCATGCTCCATCAGGGCTTAACCCCTGATTCTATTACCTATACCACTCTGCTCACAAACCTCAGCAATAAAAGCAGTTTTGATGAAGTTGTCAAGATGCACGACTATTTGTTACTCCATGGGGTGCACACGGATAAGGCGACGTATGAAGCCATTGTCCGTCATGATAGCTCGTGAGATATTTCGATGTAAAGCATACATTAGTATCAGTATTATTTTTATCCACCTTTCATATATGGAAATGATTCCTGCTTTGTATTCTGTTGTCTGGTTTATTTACTTTCGACCATATTTCATTTCTAAAAAGCAACTAAGCAATTGGTTTTTTATTTAGATATGAAAACTATTGTGAAAATTATGGCATTTGCTGGTGCCCACATATCATGTATATTTCGTAAAATCCTTATCTTGAAATGAGTCTCTCTCAGCCTCTCATTTCAATGGACAACTCTCAACTGAAAAAATCCACCCACACAGAGAGAGATAAGGCAGCAACAAGAATCTCTCACTCACTTCCCTCCATAGCCGCAGAGCTTCAGCATAAGCATGTCTTCCTCCAATCTGACTATGCCATCTCTGTCGAAGCTCTCCTCTCGCTCCTTCATCGCCCCGTTCCAGCTCCCGAGCTCCAACTCCTCCACACCTCCATGCAGATCATCCACCACCCAAATCCAGTGCAGCCTCCGCGATCTCCGCGACCGCATTGATTCTGTCAAGAACACGCAGAAGATCACCGAGGCCATGAAGCTCGTCGCGGCCGCCAAGGTCCGGAGAGCTCAAGAGGCCGTGGTGAATGCCCGCCCCTTCTCCGAGACCCTCGTTGAAGTCTTGTACAACATCAACGAGCAGCTCCTCACGGACGACATCGACATCCCCCTCACCAAGGTCCGGCCTGTCAAGAAGGTCGCCCTCGTGGTGGTCACGGGCGATCGCGGTCTCTGTGGTGGGTTCAACAATGCCATCATCAAGAAGGCTGACTTGCGGATCAAGGAGCTTAAGGCGCTCGGCCTTGACTACACCGTGATCAGCGTTGGGAAGAAAGGGAACTCCTACTTCCTCCGCAGGCCTTACATCCCAGTCGATAAGTTCCTGGAAGGCAGCAATCTCCCGACGGCCAAGGAGGCGCAGGCGATCGCGGATGATGTGTTCTCGCTGTTCGTGAGTGAGGAGGTGGACAAGGTCGAGCTTCTCTACACCAAGTTTGTCTCCTTGGTGAAGTCGGATCCTGTGATTCACACGTTGCTCCCGCTCTCGCCCAAGGGAGAGATCTGCGATATCAATGGAGTCTGCGTTGATGCTGCGGAGGATGAGTTCTTCAGGCTCACAACCAAGGAAGGGAAGCTGACAGTGGAGAGAGATATTGTGAGGACTAAAACCACTGATTTCTCCCCAATTCTGCAATTCGAGCAGGATCCTGTGCAGATTCTGGATGCGTTGCTGCCACTCTACTTGAACAGTCAGATCTTGAGATCGTTGCAGGAGTCGCTAGCGAGTGAGCTTGCTGCCAGGATGAGTGCCATGAGCAGTGCCTCTGATAATGCATCCGAGTTGAAGAAGAATCTGTCAAGAGTTTACAACAGGAGGCGTCAGGCCAAGATCACCGGAGAGATTTTGGAGATTGTTGCCGGAGCCAACGCCTTATCCTGAGCTCCACATCTTTCTTGTATCTCGGATTTCGATTGTGTTGTAATACTAATATTTTTCAGCAATATACTCAAGCAGGAGAAACACCATTCTATTTTGTAACCATAAGCCATGTTACTCACATTTCATGTACAATGCCATTTTTTCACTTCTCCCCTGTTTTATGATTGTATGCTTTTCAAACACATAACTCAAATCTAAAGCATTATAGGAGCATTTCATTCAACTCTCATATCCAAATTATGGGAATAACTAACAAGGTATATACAAATATCTAAATTTAAGTATTGGCTCTTCATGTCCTAAACTAGATTGTACATATTCCCATGTACCCTTCATTAGATCTTATATTGTAAGAACTAGTTCCACCATTGAAGGGATAGTAAACTACTCTTATCAAACCAACAAGAATTGAATTGCAAATACTAAACCAGCAAGAATTGAATTGCAAATGCAAGTTCAGTAAAGTTGTATTGACTGAACAATAAAAAAAGTGTCAAAATTCCAGTGGTAGATTAGGAAGTTCCTAATCTGTAAATTCATTCAAGGAGCAATTAAGAAACAAAGTGTTTAATGCGTGTATGCTATATACTAGAAACTACCCTATCAAACCAGTGATAAGTGAATTGTAAACGTATGTTTAGTAAAGTTAAATTGATTGAACCATCAAAGAAAAGTGTCAAAAATCCAGCCGTAGATTTGGAACTCTAAATAAATTCATGGAGCAAAAAAAGAAACAGACCGTTTAATGCATATATCACAGCCATGGTGGAGTAATTGCAACTGAATACGGGCTGCATCATAATATTAAGTAATTGATTGCAAAACAAGAACCAAATCCAACAAACAGAAATAAATTTATATTAACTATATCGATTGCAAAACAAGAATCAAATCCACAAAGTAGCAGATTAATACCGATTCTAACTGATTAATTCATAACAAATTAATTAATCACCAGCAACTAGCAGATCTACCTTTGATTCCAGAGAGTTTTATCAATACTGGACTAATATTTCGATTAATTTCCAAAACCGGAGCAATAATTTCGCATGTGAGAGCAAAATAAAAAATTTGTATATCGTTTTATTCATCTGATATTCGTCTACACTTGTGTGTGGTCAATTACAAATAGAATATGAAAAACACCTAATACCAAGACAGCCCTAACAAAACAGCATTGTATATGCAGTAGAAAAATAAATTACAGCAGGGAAAGACGGTTTACGGCTAGGTCTCAGTAAAAACCGGCGCCACAGCCAGAAGCTTTTTGCGCATAAAGCACCTCGGGAAACCCTTGGTCCTCAAATTGAAACACGGAACTGCTTCCATGGCCAAACCAGTTGACCGCGGCTGCGGAAGCGACGAATCGGAATCAGATCCGAGTCGGTACAGCGCGAGCAGAGCCTGAGCGCTGATTTGTTTGGATCTGGCGTTGATCTTCGAGTATCTGAGTTGAACAAGCTCTCCCGGCTTGAGATACTTGTAATACGCCGGCGCCGCCGATGATGAGCCAACTCTGGATTTCATGGTGATGTAAATCTGGAAACCCTAGAGTGAGATTGTAGATTGAGAGAAATTGATGGGAATTGGGAAATGAATTGTGGGAGGAAGAGAGGGTTTTATAGTAGTGAAGCGAGAAGCGGGAAAATAGTGGCGGTCAGTGAAGTGGCGCAGCGAATTTTTCAAGTTTTAATTTTGGGGTGCGCCTCATGGACTCTTCTGTCCCTCAAAAGTTATCATATGTCATCCTCTGAGATTTATTTTTTATTAAAATTATTTTTTTTATTTCATAATTCATCAATTATTCCCCATTATAGGATTAATAGCAATTTTGATGAAGTCGTTTAAATGCACGACTATTTGTTACTCCATGGAGTGCAAGCGGATAGGGCAATGTATGATGCCATTGTTCGTCAATTGATTATGATAGTTCTCCACTATTTGAGCGGGTGAAATGATAGTCCATGAGGTATTACGCTGTAAAGCATAAAATAACATGAAATATTCTTTTCATCCAAGTATGTGTAGTGTTTCCTTTTTTAATTTTGACCATAGTTGATTCCTAAAAAGTATTATGAACCACTCGTTGTGATCCTCATTAATTATTTCATAAGAGTAGTTAATTGGTACAGGTTTTAAGAAATTTGGTATCTTTGTTGATAAAAATGAATCATAAAAGTGAATAGGGCAATTACTGAGAACCAAACCAAAATAGCATATTAGGATAATTAATTATTTCTGGCCCATTTTGATTAGTGGGCAACTTGAGATTGTGCTTTGGTATATTCTTGGGCTAGCAATCGGTAGTGCTCCCTCCGTCCCAGATTAAGAGTCATTTTTTGCCATAAAAGTTCGTAAAATTTTAAGAGTTACTTTTAGAATTTTCCATATTTGGTCATACAATTTTACCCCATTCTTCATTAAAATTACATAAAAATGTCATTATCTACATTAAAATAAATCAAAACAAAAATCAAAATTAAAAGGGACTCACATTCAACCAACTCCATCATCTCACTTTATTTATTACACACTTCAACTCTTTCTTAAAATCCGAACCATAACAATAAGTGACTCCAAATATGGGACGGAGGGAGTATTTATTTAGATATGAAAGGTATTAAGAAAATATGAGATTTTGTTGGTGCCCACATATCATTATTTTGTAAAATCCCTTATCTTCAAATAGGTATCCCTCAGCCTCTCATTTCAATGGACAACTCTCAACTGAAAAAATCAACCCTCACAGAGATAAGGCTACAACCAGAATCTCTCACTCACTTCCCTCCATAGCCGCAGAGCTTCAACATAAGCATGTCTTCCTCCAACCTTACAATGCCTTCTCTGTCGAAGCTCTCCTCTCGCTCCTTCATCGCCCCGTTCCAGCTCCCGAGCTCCAACTCCTCCACACCTCCATGCAGATCCTCCACCACCCAAATCCAGTGCAGCCTCCGCGATCTCCGCGACCGCATTGATTCCGTCAAGAACACGCAGAAGATCACCGAGGCAATGAAGCTCGTTGCGGCCGCCAAGGTCCGGAGAGCTCAAGAGGCCGTGGTGAATGCCCGCCCCTTCTCCGAGACCCTCGTTGAAGTCTTGTACAACATCAACGAGCAGCTCCTCACGGACGACATCGACATCCCCCTCACCAAGGTCCGGCCTGTCAAGAAGGTCGCCCTCGTGGTGGTCACGGGCGATCGCGGTCTCTGTGGTGGGTTCAACAATGCCATCATCAAGAAGGCTGACTTGCGGATCAAGGAGCTTAAGGCGCTCGGCCTTGACTACACCGTGATCAGCGTTGGGAAGAAAGGGAACTCCTACTTCCTCCGCAGGCCTTACATCCCAGTCGATAAGTTCCTGGAAGGCAGCAATCTCCCGACGGCCAAGGAGGCGCAGGCGATCGCGGATGATGTGTTCTCGCTGTTCGTGAGTGAGGAGGTGGACAAGGTCGAGCTTCTCTACACCAAGTTTGTCTCCTTGGTGAAGTCGGATCCTGTGATTCACACGTTGCTCCCGCTCTCGCCCAAGGGAGAGATCTGCGATATCAATGGAGTCTGCGTTGATGCTGCGGAGGATGAGTTCTTCAGGCTCACAACCAAGGAAGGGAAGCTGACAGTGGAGAGAGATATTGTGAGGACTAAAACCACTGATTTCTCCCCAATTCTGCAATTCGAGCAGGATCCTGTGCAGATTCTGGATGCGTTGCTGCCACTCTACTTGAACAGTCAGATCTTGAGATCGTTGCAGGAGTCGCTAGCGAGTGAGCTTGCTGCCAGGATGAGTGCCATGAGCAGTGCCTCTGATAATGCATCCGAGTTGAAGAAGAATCTGTCAAGAGTTTACAACAGGAGGCGTCAGGCCAAGATCACCGGAGAGATTTTGGAGATTGTTGCCGGAGCCAACGCCTTATCCTGAGCTCCACGTCTTTCTCCAATCTCCATTTTCGATTGCGCTATAATACTATTATTCAGCAATACAAACTCCCTGTAATTCTCCGCCGCCTTCTTAAACAAGAGAAACACCATTCTGTGTTGTAACCATAAGCCATCTTACTCACATTTCATGTACAATGTCATTTTTTCACTTCTTCTTCCCTCTGTTTGATTGTATGCTTTCCTGTGCAACCTGATCATGTGTCTATTTCTGAACAATCCGAATTCAAATGCAATAACAGAAATTTACAAACAGGTGGATTGTGGAGATTTGAAGCATTTCATTCAACACTTATGTCCTAAACTAGATTGTACATATTCCCATGTATCCTATATAATTAGATCTTACTACTCCATATAGTAAGAATTGGATCCACCATTGAAGGAATAGCAAAACTACTCACATCAAACCAACAAGAATTGAATTGCAAGTATATGTACTGGATTGTACATATACTCATGTATGCTCTATACTAAATCTTTATATTGTAAGAACTAAAACAAACCATATCATACCAGCAAGAATTGAATTGCAAACGTACATCAAAGGAAATTGTCAAATAATCTAAAGGTATACTACATCAAAGGAAACAGGCTGTTTAATGTATATCACTTCATGTATGCTATATACTAGATCTCTATATTGTAAGAACTAGAAACTACCTATATTAAACCAGTGAGATTGAATTGCAAATGAATGTTCAGTAAAGCTGCATTGATTGAACCATCAAAGAAAAGTGTCAAAAATCCAATTGTAGATTTGGAACTGTAAATAAATTCAAGAAGCAATAAAAGAAACAAACTGTTTAATGCACACTATATCACTTCATGTATGCTATATAATAGATCTCTATAGTGCAAGATTTAGAAACTACCCATATCAACCAGCAATAATTGAATTGCAAACGTATGTTCAGTCATACTGTATTCATTGAATCATCAAAGAACAGTGTCAAAAATCCAATGGTAGATTTGGAAGATCTGGAAACTACACACATCATAAATCTCACGACGATGGTGGTGTAATTGCAGGTGGGAAATGGTAATAAATTGCAAAACAAGAATCAAATCCAACAGAGTAAGAAATTTATATAGATTTAAGCTAATTAATTCATAGAAATTAATTAATTACCAGCAAGTAACTCATCCACCTTAGATTCCATAGGGTTTTGTCAAACTGGATCATTATCCTATCTAATTTCCAAAACAAGAGCAATGATTTTGCATAAGCATCACAAGTGATCAAAACAAAAATTTTATCGTTTTATTCATCGCATATTCTTCTACACTTCTGTGTGGTCAATTACAAATAGAAAATGAAAAACATCTAAACAGCCCTAGCAAAAACAGAATTTTAGGCTTATTGTATATGCAATAAACAATAAAATTACAGCAGGGAGAGACGATTTACGGCTAGGTCTCGGTAAAAACCGGCGCCACAGCCAAAAGCTTTTTGCGCATCAGGCACCTTGGGAAACCCTTGGCCCTCAAATTGAAACACGGAACTGCTTCCATTGCCACACCAGTAGAATTCGGCTGCGGAAGCGACGAATCGGAATCAGATCCGAGTTGGTACAGAGCGAGGAGAGCCTGAGCGCTGATTTGTTTGGATCTAGCGTTGATCTTCGAGTATCGGAGCTGAGCAAGCTCTCCAGGCTTGAGATACTTGTAATACGCCGGCGCCACCGATGGTGATGAGGATGGTGATCCGAGAGCGCTGCTACCAACTCTGGATTTCATGGTGATGGAGAGGAAATCTGGAAACCCTAGAGTGAGATTTTAGATGGAGAGAAATTGATGGGAGATGCAATGGAAGGGATGGAGGGTTTTATAGTAGTGAAGCTAGAAGCGGGAAACTGGTGGCGGTCAGTGAAGTGGCGCACAGAATTTTTCAAGTTTTAATTTTGGGGTGCCGCCTCATCATTCACACCCTTTTGGACCATGGTATTTTTGTAATTTTGCATCTATTTTTGTTTATTTTACTGTTTTGACCTTCAAAATTTGTCACAAATAATGATGCTCGATAATTTTAGCCAATATTAGTAGTACTACTATATATGTTGAGTGTATAAGAAGAGATACTTGAATGAATTAATGATGATTTACTTTAAATAAAATTAGAAAGTGTATATGTATAAGAAAGGTGTGATTGAATGTATTAATGAGGATTTATTCTCTATAGGAATAGAAAGTTGACTTTTTTTTATGACCTATCTAAAAGAAAAGTAATGCAAAATCGCAATTATAAATTACACTAGTTCACTAATATACAATATTGTTTTGCGAGTTAATGAAAATGACATAATAAAGTAAGAGAAAAGAAAAAAAAATAGAGATAATGTTGTTTTTATTTTAAAAACATTTCATTTTTAATGGAACATTTCAAAGAAAAATATTTTATTTTTTTAAAGGATAAAGAGAGTATAATACTCCCATTATTAATCATATGTCATGTTCTAAATTTTTAGTTGTTGCAAAATAGTTTTCAACTTCAAGTTTTTATCATTTTTCATAACACCATTTACTAAATTGGTGACCAACAAATTGATTTGTCTAATTGTGTAGCCTTCAGTATAAAAAAATTTCACCAACTATATAAAATAACAATGTTACGGTGAATATTGCTCCCAGATTAAAAAGTTAATAGACTATGTTTGGTTGTCATGATTATATCTGAGAAAGTAATTTGATTTTTTAAATTTTAAATTCTTATGTTTATTTTGATTTTTAATCAAACTGGGAAAGTAATCAAAATTCGAAAACAAAGAAAGTTAATACAACTTTCCAGAATTTTAAATCCTAACTATTCTTAGGTATTATTATTTCCAGTTTTAGGATTCTTACATATTTAATGTAATATAGTATAGTTCTATTATTATTATTATTATTATTATTATTATTATTATTATTATTATTATTATTATTATTATTAATTATAGTATTTTTAAAATAATTTAAAAGTATAAATTATTGTACTTAATTTCAGTATAATAAATAACTACGATGAAAATTATCGTAATTATAGCTATATTTTATAATATTTCATAATAGTAATTCATAATTTATTAAATAATTAAAATATAATTATATAATATAAATCGTATAATAAATAATTATTAGTATATTTTATAAATTAATAATTAATCAATAAAGTCGTATTGAAATTTTGAATTATAAAATTTATTCAATTATAATATACATAAATATAATAATAATAATAATAATAATAATAATAATAATAACAATCATATTTATTATTATAGTAAATGAGTATAATACTCTATGTAACTATATTTACAATTATATCATTATATATTATGGTGGACAATCCATATTTAAACTATATAATAAATATAATAATATAATTATTATTATTTATAATTAACAATTTATTAAAAAAATTATATTATTATTATTATTTTTTATAAATAAAAAAGTAATAAGTATATTTTTAGTTTAGTGTTTAAATTAACATATAAATTTAAAATCTTGATATTTTCCAAACACAGGAAAGTAAAGTTACTAGGAATCATATTCTCGGGATTCATTTTCTCATGAATCATTTTCCTTGCCAACTTTACTTTCCTGTCAACCAAACATGGTAATAGTGTTTTATTGCCCAAAATTTAAACTTATTCCGATAACTATCTGTAAATTATATGTAACGTTTTAGGGTAAAACTAGGGAGCGATGTCAGTGCAAATGTACATACATAGAGCAGAAGGGGACATGAATGAACTGAAACACACTTGAATGAGAGGGATTCTAGGGATATGTTGGTATGAGACTGCATATCCGAAAGGAGTTTATTAGATTTGATAGATGTTACATATACCAACAAATGCATCTTCTTTCTTGGCATCCATTTCATGAGAGCTCCAAGCATAAGTCTGGTAGCCGAACCTTTACGTACTCACATTATATTCTATTGATTTTAGAAAAACTAATCTGCTTATGCTTTTAGCGTATTCCAAATAGTGTTATGGCCTTCATAAAAAAATTGGACACCATTAGAACGTGATCACTTTGCTCTATTTCTTATCAATAGATTTGGGTTTGCTAGATATGGGGGCATTGTTGCTCGCACAAATGAATGTAGATAGCAAATCTTACCAATTTGAAAAAAAAATGAATATGCTATATTTCATATGAACAGTGCGGGCTAGCCATTATTTATTGAGTTCACCAAACACCAAGAATTTTCAGAAATAGACCCAAATATGATCAATTCTTCAAGGGTGAACACGCCCCTCAGTAGACATTCTTAGATAACAAGCTTGACTGTGGAAATTAGCTAGAAGACCAGATGTAAAATACGAATGAATTGTCATGGAGAGAAGGTTAAAGTAATCTTCGTCAAAGGTATCATACAAATTAAAAATGGATCATTCTTATAGTATTGTAAAGTGATCGGTAGACTCATAATTCAAAAAATATTCAAATTGCGGATCCAAAATCCGAAAATAAAGAGGCATAATTTTAATAGTATTTAATAGCGTTAAATATAATTTAATTTAATTTAATTTGTAATAATGAAATAAATAGTCCTTTTATTCCTTAAAAGCTGAGTTAATCACTTGTACATGTTTTACCAGAATATTAAAAATATTGTGTAAAAAAAATAGCATTATACTCTATTTTTAATTTCATCGCAAAATAAAATATACCCAATAAAATAAGAATATGCTTAATTGTCAATAAGATGCATTAGCTTGTACATACATATTAATATTCACCCAAAATTTATACATATTATTTAATTGATTTTCCTGTTATAATTAGTTGAGTTAAAAAATTGCTACACTCTCAACTATCAGTCCTCATTACAATATCAATAAAACTGATTTTAATTAAAATACAAATGTAATATACTAAAGTAGTAGTATTTGAGTTTATATTGATAATAAGAAAGAAATATGAATTGTTAAAATAAAGAATGCACAAAGAAAAGAAAAAATATGTTCTTATTGATGGTTGAACCATAAACCTTTAGTTGAAAGACTAAAAGTTAAACCATTGGGCTACAAAATTTTATTCTATGATATACATTGAAAGCAAATATAGTTTTACACACGAAGGAGGCAGATATGTTTTTTTCCGGCTAGACTCCATGGGATTTTTAGCCTCTCCGACGGTCGGAGAGAGCGGCCAACCCCTCCCGCCCCCCGGAATCTGCCACTGGGCTGGTTCCATGTAGAGAAAAGTCAATAGTACTAGCAACTTAGATGGATGTGGATAATCTATCTTGAACGATTGCAATGCCTATTTTGTAGTCGCTCACTGTATTGTATGATTGATGACACGAGGTGTAGTGTAACACTAGATTGTATCACAACGAGACTAATATTTCTATACTGATAAAACCAAGTACTATAATATATTGGTGATTACTTACTAAAATCTATACAAGTAATAATGAGATTATAGAACTGACTATAGATTGCTTTAACTTATTAGAAGGTATTGGTTTTCGTATTATTAGAAGGTATTGGTTTAACTTATAAGTTACTAACACTAATCTTGTGCGCGGCTAAAAGCCCTATTTGTGGGTCTTCCACTTTTTATATCCAAAGTTCAGCTGAAAAGGATGAATCTCTTCCCTTTTCATTCATGAGACTAAGAAAACAAAGGAGATTGCTACTGCATATAAAGGTTTATTTCATCACATGATCGATGGTAGGATATATTGAAAAAAAAAATGTATAGTCAATATGATAAATTATGATTCGATTTTTGCCTGCTAACCTATTTTTTTGGTTCGCTTTAAACTGAAAATATGACATAGCTTCATTTTTTTTATTGTTGTGGGAATGGGCGTGTTAGTATTTGTACATTCATTTGATTTTTTACAAAATAAACAAATATAATTAAATGTTGTGATAAACAAATTTATAGTATATCGCTTAATGTACATCAGAACTCGACTTATGTGACAAAATTCACAATACTATTAATCGTCTTACTAGAATAATAGGCTAACATAAAAATATTCACAGCCACACCTCTCTTAATATTTGTCCAATTTTTTAATTCCACGTGGCAAAATGTGACACCGCGAGCCAATTTCCTGCCAAAAATCACACACATGTTATCACTAAACACTGCCCTCCAAAATCTTCATTTTTTAATTACTCACACAGAAACCTAAAACGAAGCAGAAGGAGAGAGATCCAAGGCCAATGGTGTGTATATGTTGAATCACTAAGCTCGACTACTGAGTAGCAGAGCACATTTATTCACTTCGAAGATGGAGGTGCCATTGCCTCTGCAGAGGTCTCTCAGCTGCGGAATTGCGTCGTCGCAGAGTACACACATCAGGATCAAGCCCTTCCTCGGAATTTCGCCTAATGGAACGGCACAAGTAATTGTTTCCTTGCTATTGCGATCAACTTAATTCCTCACTGACCGTATGCTTGTTACCGATTGCAACGCTCGATTAATCAATTCTCCAGGAACCTGCGCGAGTGCTGTTTGTAAATTCGTCACTGTTGATTTTTCTCTGTGTATATATGCATTTTACTTTTTCTGTGCTGTTTTCTGTTTTTAAAAAAAAAAAATATATGTTGTGTTTTTGTTTCTAGTAGTGGTGATATGCATTACATTTGTCACCTTATCCTCTGGCATGGACATGCTCCAAAGCATCTCGTGATTTGGTTCGAATGCGGTGTTTTGACCATTTTTATATTATATGTATATGAATTACTATATGTTGGATACTTGGATGTAATTGTAATTTGTAAGTAACGTTGCTTGGATATGAAAGTTTTACTTATATGTTAAAGCTTTTGATTACACAGTCTTTTGGGCGGAGAGCTGGTCATATGGCAGCCAAGGTCACATATCAGATTAATGCGAGTGCGGGTTGGTTGTTTAAATAATATGCAACACATTATATTTCTATGTAATGTAACCAGATTTACAATATCTGTACTCATGCAGACTTTTCAAGAAGGCGGCCAAGGAAAAGTTCCACGCCAAGCTCTAAGGATTCTACACCAAGGGGTTTTGGGCCCAGAACACAGGTCCCTACGAGTACACAGAAAAAGGATCGAAAGAACAGTGAAGCAAAGGAAGGTCCGGGTACTTCTTCACAAAAGGAGATTGGGAGCTTGAGTGCTGACACTCCAGATGTGAAGATTAGGTCTGTTGAGGAAGAGACAACCAACATTAGTCTAGTTCCAGAAGTAGATGAGGACGGTGATGGTGAAAGTAATGGTGAACATGATGTTGTTGGTCTAGAGGTTCCATCAGCGCGTGAAGCATTTTCTGTCAGCAAAGTAAGTCAATTCGAAGAGAGTGTCCAAATTCCTGATATTAATAAGCATGTTATTGAATCCAAAGATGAAGGAATATCCAACAGTGAGGTCAGTAGCATTGCAGGTAGATTACAGAATGTTAGTATGCTGCTAGGTATTAAGGATAAAGAACCTTGATTGACTAACAACATCAAGATTAATGATTTACAGGAAAAATTGGCAGCAACTGGAGGTGTTGATGACAGTTATACTTCTATCAGTGAGCTTAAGAGAAAGGAAGATGAATTTCTAAAGCTAAAGTTGGAAAGTGAAGAGAGTCTTCGTAAAGAGACAATAAACAAGCTTGCTGATGCTAATTTCAGAAAAGGAAACAAATTGTTTTATTACCCAGAACTGGTAAAACCTGATCAACATATAGAGATATTTTTCAATAGGAGTTTCTCCACTTTGAAAAATGAACCAGATGTTATGATCATGGGAGCCTTCAATGACTGGAAATGGAAATCATTTGGGATGAATTTGAGCAAAAGCCATCTCAAAGGTGATTGGTGGTCTTGCCAGTTGTATGTTCCCAAGGAAGCATACAAAATTGATTTTGTGTTCTATAATGGGCAAGATGTCTACGAAAACAATGACGAACAAGATTTCTGCATAGTTGTGGAGGGTGGAATGGATGTATTTGACTTCGAAAATTTTTTGCTAGAAGAAAAAATGCGCGAACAGGAGGATTTATTGAGACAAAAAGCTGAAAGGGAAAGACAAGAAGAAGAACAAAGATATATAGAAGCAGAAAACGCGGCAATTCAAGCTGATCGAGCACAAGCCAAAGAGGAAGCTGCAAAGACAAGAGGGATGATGCAAGTGTTGATGAAGAAGGCTCCCATATCAGTTGATGATGTCTGGTACATAGAGCCTAAGCCTTGGGATGTGGAAGGCAGTGGTATGGTCAGGTTATATTACAACAGGAGCTCAGGTCCACTTTCTCATGCTAAAGAGCTATGGATTCATGGAGGGTATAATAATTGGAAAGATGGGCTGTCCATTGTTTCAAAGCTCATCAAATCCGGGAAAGATGGGGACTGGTGGTTTGCTGATGGTATGCAGTTAATTACCTCTAAATATTTGTCTTGTAATGAGCTTGGATTGTATATATAGTGAATCAGAATAATATGTTGTGATCTCAAAAGTTCTTTTGCATAGGATCAAGATTTAAAAACATGTTCATTATTATCCATGGCTGGGGGTTGGTTGAATTAGGGGATGATGTCCTGGTTATAGTGACTACCCTACTTAGATTTTGGCATTTCAGTTCACTTTGGTTCCTGGTATTATCAAAATGGAACCCTTGTTTTCAAGTAAATATGGTTATTGGCTCGGTTTGGCAAGTCCCATTGCAATGAATTGACATTGACATTAAGATGTTAGATGAAGGCTATCTATGTGGACAGCCTGGGATGAAATTCAAATAACATTCTAATGTACAACATCTAGGTTCTTGTCCTGAAAAACTGATATAAATTGCATTTCTATTATATTTCTGTGCATTATCTTTTAGTTTTTTCCATCTGCGAGATACCATGATCTTCTGTTTGGATAAACACTATGACTTGTCAATGAAGAGGTATTGGGAGGAGTTCTCACGACCGTTCTGGGGGTGTGCTTGCATTATCCTTAGATATACTTCCTATTGATGTGGTGAAACTGCATCTTCAAAAATAAACCCAGCCAATTTCTTATCACTTTCTGGTTTGTTTACATTGTGTAGCTAGATAATATAAGTTCTGGGAACAAGGAGATCATTCATGTCATCTGGCATTAGTATTTTCTCTTCTCCTGTTGGAAAACTATTATGCAATTTCTGGTAACTTTACATTCTTATTTAAACATCAAAGTTAGTAGGAAGAAGACTCATGGTAGGCATTTGTGTCAAAGTATCTATACATTTCAGCAGGATTATTTCAATTTACTATAAATTTATAGACGTTTGCTTCAACACCTTTAAAAAGTGTTGTACTTCACAGTCTGCACTTTCTCTTTAAGTTTGCCTATAAACTTTTCCCATCCACCATATGGTGTCTGCAGTTGTTGTACCTGATAGAGCCCTTGTCTTGGATTGGGTTCTTGCTGATGGTCCACCTCATCAAGCAGTTGTTTACGACAACAATAACATGCAAGATTTTCATGCTATTGTCCCTAAATCCATTGCCGAGGAACTATATTGGGCTGAGGAAGAGCAGATACTTTTCCGAAGACTTCAGACTGAAAGGCGATCCAGAGAAGAAGCAATACGAGCTAAGGTTGTTTTGGGAAGCATTATAAGGAATCACCATTGTATTATCTTGTAATGCTTTGTGTTTTCTAGTTTCCTCTTGTACAAAATTGCTCTTTTCTTCTCCAAAGTATAGTAACTTCCTGCTTCTCACTGTTCTCCAATAATTTTTTCCTTATGTTTTCTTCCATGTACAGGCTGAAAAAACTGCACGCCTGAAAGCAGAAACAAAGGAAAAAACTCTGAGAACATATTTGTTGTCTCAGAAGCATATAGTCTACACCGACCCCCTTGATGTCCGGGCTGGAAGCACGGTGAATTTGTTTTATAATCCCGCCAACACAGTTCTGAATGGAAAATCTGAAGTCTGGCTCAGATGTTCATTCAATCGCTGGACGCATCGCATGGGCCCGTTGCCACCTCAAAAAATGATTCCTGCTGAAAATAGTTCACATCTTAAAGCATCTGGTGAGATTGAGCATTATAGCGGGGTTTTCAATTATTTGCATCTGTGTTTACCTGATGACATTGATCTTTCATTAGCACTGTTCAGTTTTGGAATGTTGAATTCAAAAAAAATACTAACCTAACACTTGTCGTAAGTGTATTGGGTCTATGTAGGAACTCATAGCCTCACTGGCACATGCATCATAAAATTAAAATTCTAGTCCTACTTTGAACTTTGAAGGGCATTGTATGGCATTATGTTCAGGGTCACAACAGTAAATCCAGGGAAAAAAGAATGCTGTGTTGGAAGTCCTATGCCAGTTATGTTTGAAGATATCTCATTTTCTCCCTACCCTCTCTTTTCATCTTTGACAGTCAAGGTTCCGTTGGATGCATATATGATAGACTTTGTTTTCTCCGAAAGAGAAGATGGTGGGATTTTTGACAACAAGAATGGTATGGACTATCACATACCTGTACTTGGAGGAGTTGTGAAAGAGCCCCCAATGCACATTGTACATATATCTGTTGAAATGGCACCGATTGCAAAGGTAATTAGTTTTAACAGATCAACCTCCTGTCATTGGCATTGAAAGCGTGCTCTTGAACTATGAAATGATTTTATACTTTGTTTGTTTGTTACATTTTCTTCTTTGCCATCTGTTGTTTACAATGACATATTTATCTTGTGGAACTTGTACCTGTTGATTTCGATCATATTGGACTAGAAGTCCATTAAATTGTCATTCTTAATAACTAAGAAGCTTCAGAACTCTTTGGAATAAAAGAATTATTGAATAAGTGCTTTTACTATGTACTTGATTTGCAAGAAGATATTTTCTCAAACTCAATTTTAGTGCTATCAAGTTGCAGATTTGATGATTTAATGTCAGAAGATATATTTTTCTTACTTAGTATGATTTAACAATATTAGTGGTTATCCTTGTTACTGAAAACTTTGGACCATGAATGTTTGTTTGGTAATGCTATTATTTACAAGATAAGTCAATCCTGTTTAGAGAGAATAGCGAACTGAGGCCTGATACAGGATCTACCTGTTACCACCAACTGCTTTTTTGATTTGCGATTGCCATTTTACTGGACGTGAGATTTCCTTTTCCCATTGAACAAAGGCTATTAATTTTGTCATTGTATGCTATGGTCTTTGAGTTTTCTCGTGTTTGCTTATTCAACTCATACAGGTAGGGGGTCTTGGTGACGTTGTAACAAGTCTTTCACGAGCGGTCCAGGATATGAACCACAATGTGGAAATCATTCTCCCAAAGTATGACTGTCTGAATCTCAGCCATGTAAGTTTCAATACGTTTCTTTTTCTTGCATTTATGTTGTACTATTTTGGACAAAATCTCTTGGCATTTCTCATAATGTATTTGAAGTATAGTTTGAGCTGCTTCACTTGAATTTGCTTTGACGTAATTTCTATGGAACTGAGTATTCTTATAAATTATGTATGCTCGGACGATTGTTAGAATTATTCCCTCGTTGCATATTCCAAACTTATTTACGTTAATGAGAATTGTGATAATCAGACAGCACAGAATCGAAGCTCTGAAAGTTAGGTACCTATGAGCTTCATAGGGTTCTGTGGTTCTGCAGAATTGGTTTTACTTCGGTTAAATAAATTTGAATTTTGTATTGATGAAACCTACATGTAATTCAATAGGTGAAGGATTTGCAGTTCCATAAAAGCTATTATTGGGGTGGCACTGAAATTAAAGTTTGGTTCGGGAAGGTAGAAGGCATTTCTGTTTACTTTTTGGAACCTCAGAATGGGTAATTTCTAGTGCTCCTTTCTACATTGTGGCATAGAACCACCAGTGGATGTTTTCGACTTGCTGAAAACTTTTATTTGGCTGTGAATACTATAGATGTCTTTTTAATTTTTTGACCTTTCATCTAACTGAGATAAAGATTTTGACTAGTGAAGGTTAATACTATTGCAGTTCTCTTTCATTATACTGTATATACTCTCATATTGAGTTCTTTTTAACAGATAGGTTACTTATAACATATCAACTAATTCCTTATGTTAACGGTCTTAAGTCTCTGTCTGAATTACTTGCTATTACTTATACGAACAATTATTATCCTCATCCCCAGGTTTTCAGGTGATAGTGCATATCTATTTGTTTCATAAGTAATGTGCATCTCTTTATAATTTATGTGCCCTAACAGATATTTTCTATTTCTTGCAACTCAAAGTAGATGCTTCAGAAAACTTGAGAGTCTATACTTGAATCTTCTCTGGTGCTTCTGGAATCTAAATTAATTTGAGGTTTTTGTTTTTTATTGATCTTATCTGCCTTCATATAGGTGCCTCAAAGGAAGAATAACATAATAGATTTAAGTATTATGTGATGTATAATGCTCGAATTTAGATTTCAATTTGGTAGAAACAAGAGCACCTCCTAACCTGTATTACTTATATATGCAGTTTACATGTATCCATTTAGGAGCCTATGTCTAATTATATTTCAGTTTCTAGTGTGCCTTAAAGGACTTGGTTTAATTCTGTAACTTTATTTTGCAATATGATTGTCAATTTCTTGATGCACCTTCTCCCCAGAAATCATTGTCTACAATTCTGACAAATTAATCTAATGTGTGCTACAACTCCAGATTATTTTGGGTTGGCTGCATCTATGGACGTGGTAATGATGGGGATAGATTTGGATTCTTTTGCAATGCAGCTCTAGAGTTTCTTCTGCAAAGTGGATCCCATCCAGTAAGCTTACTGCTCAAACTATCAATTTCAGCAGTCTAATTTATCTAATACTGTCACTTTAGGAACCAAGAATCTGATCTTGATGACTATGATGAGACATACTGCAACCTATACTAATAAGAGCTTATGGATTATTTTATTGATGAGAACTTCTTTTCTGAGGCCTTGATTCTCCCTTGATGCTTTTCTTATATTATCTGCAATTTTTAATCTAGCCATATGCATCTAGAACCTCTTACAGTTAGCTAGCTGCTTAATATATGCAATGGATGTGCAAATCGTGGCACAATTTTGTCTTGATATTTTTCATCTCTGACTCTTTGTTTTATGCCATATGTTTCTTGAACTCTATATTCAAACTCTTCTCCTCAATTTTTGTTTAATTCATTGCACCAGCCCTTTTCTCTCTTGTTGAAAAGAACTAATGAAGTTAAATGACAATGCAGAAATTATTTTGTCAAACTTTGATTTCTGTATCTATTGTGGTTGCAGTTGATATTGTTTCTCTTGCAAACTGATAAAAAGGTTTTACCGTTGATACCAGGATATAATTCATTGTCACGATTGGTCTAGTGCCCCAGTTGCATGGTTGTTCAAAGAACAGTACATGCATTATGGCCTCAGTAAAGCTCGCATTGTTTTTACCATACACAACCTTGAATTTGGAGCTGAATTGATTGGGAAAGCCATGGCTTTCGCAGACAAGGCTACAACTGTAAGTTTCTGCGAGTCCTTCAGTGAAGAAACACTTCCACACGAGTCTTAATTAGTTTTTTTTAAGGACTATTACTTAGCAAGTAAAGCAGATTGTTGGGCTTTTTTAATCTTGTATGTGCCTTTTGCATTTTCCTGCAGGTATCACCAACTTATTCCCGGGAAGTTTCTGGGAATCCTGTAATTGCTCCTTATCTCTACAAGTTTCATGGTATCCTAAATGGAATTGACCCAGACATATGGGATCCATATAATGATAAGTTCCTTCCTGTAAGTAAATTACTTCCATCTATACTTAACTGTATAAGGAATAAAGTTGCTTGTTTACCTCTTTGCAAGTTGGGTATGTTTGGATGCATGAATTACATAGCTGCCTTGCTTCAACTGTTGTCATTTTTTCAAGATTAATATGAAAAATGGACTGACTGTTAACATGGAATTTTCTATTGAGAAGCAAAAGCCTGGACTACTGATAAGGGAATTGGGTTGTAGGGGGGGGGGGGATGGAGTTTCATGTAGGCGGTTTGATAAGGTCTTCTGGTTTATGACACCTGTTTTATTCTCTATAAAAATCCTCTAGTTCCAGTTGCAGATGCTGCAGTGTTTAAGGCACAATCACCTTATGGAATACAACAGAAGTCCAATACATATGTACTATATCATGGATACAGTGGGAAAAAGATATAAAGTGCTATCATGTAGATGTATAAGCACTAAAAACCTTTTTTTTATGCTTCCTTTTGTGTGTTTTATAAAGTTTATGTATATAAAGTGCTATCCTGTTGATCCTTTCTGCAAAGCTATTTATCTACTTTGTCTGTTCCATAAACCATACAAATGAGAGCAAAGACTGCCTTGGGGGGGGGGGGATGTTTGATATGCTGCTTCATATGCCTTGAGCACGCCATCACCATTGTGGGATAAGAGGTGCACGCCATAGCGTAAATATAGAGATTTCGGTAGAATGTCTTTGCATTGTATATCTTCGTAGAAAGTATGTCGTCTAAATGGAAGTTGAATTTGAGACCTAAAATCTGGTTGATGATGTGTTTAGATAGAATTATTATTTTTAGATGGTATGCCTTAATAGGAATGTAACTGAGTTAGGTGAGTAAATATGTTAACAATCAGGAAGTATAAATTTATAAACTACTTACACTATTAGTTCTATGATGACCCTTGTTGTGCAAGTGGAGTGCCTGAAGGACACATGTTTTTGCTAATGTCTGTTGGTATACAGATTGGCGTCACTAATGAAGTATAGAAGTCTACATCTAAGTGCAGTTTCATATTAAGCAGATGCTTTCTTTTTCTGATGCAAATGCCATGCATGCCTTAGGTATCTTATACTTCAGAAAATGTTGTCGAAGGCAAACAAGCTGCCAAAGAAGCTTTGCAGGAAAGACTTGGGCTGAAAAAGGCTGATCTGCCCATGGTAGGAATCATTACTCGACTGACTCACCAGAAAGGGATCCACCTCATCAAACATGCAATCTGGCGGACCCTGGAACGCAATGGACAAGTTTGTCTTACCTCTCTCAGTCTCTCTATATTTAATCCTGCAACTGTTACTTAGAATAACTAATATACTTTCCATGTTTCCTAACGCTTTAACATTAGTTTGATGAGGGACATGATAGTCTTTATCGACCAACTGCTATTTAAGTGTGCACCTGCATCTGTGAATGAATGGTTCATTTGAAGAATTATGAATCAACTATCAAGACAATCTTTGTTTGACAATTTTCTATTCCCTGATGAGCATTTTTTATAGGTGGTCCTGCTGGGTTCAGCTCCTGATCCTAGGATTCAGAATGATTTTGTTAATTTGGCAAATCAACTGCATTCTTCACATACGGATCGTGCACGTCTATGTCTGACATATGATGAGCCTCTCTCACACTTGGTACTTTCTCATGGAATTTAGCTGTTTCACCTATGTTCCACCTTAACTTTTGATTCTTACTTATTTTGCAGATATATGCTGGTTCTGATTTTATTCTTGTCCCTTCTATTTTTGAACCTTGTGGACTAACTCAACTCACAGCCATGAGATACGGCTCAGTCCCTGTTGTGCGCAAAACTGGAGGTGATAAAGTGGAATCTGATTGTCCTTTCTTGTACCATAACCATATGAAGTGGAATTTCACTTTCAATGTTTTGCTGATATACTTTTTGTATAGTGTTTCTTTTCGTGATGTGTTAGACCCCCACATGCTGAAGTCAAATATCGAACTCCTCTCGCCTATGTTCATCCCAAGAAACAAAATAAGTTATTAAGAGTAATTTAGGGGTTATTTGGCAATTTTAATCTGTATTTCAGTTAAATGTCTTCCTCAGCCAAAAATTCTCAATAGCCTGTTTTCACTGCCAAGACAAGCAGTTTAACAAGTTCATCGCCTACCTACTTAGTATACTATCCAATTAAAAGCTTAAAGATAGAAATATCTCATAATTAATAAGTCCATAACTTCCATTCTTTCGTGGAAAATAGGGCCGTGTACATTCTTGCAGCAGATTGAAAATATGTTCAACATATTCACGACTAGTTTAGCCTTAACTGAGTTTTTTCATCTGTTTGAGAGCCTCAAATTCTGACTTTTATCTCTGCAGGACTCTATGATACTGTTTATGATGTTGACCATGATGAAGATAGGGCACAAGAACAAGGCCTTCAACCAAATGGATTTAATTTTGATGGAGCAGATGCAGGAGGTGTTGATTATGCTCTGAATAGGTATAATAGCTATAAACTTCGGAGATTTTGCTTTTGTCTTGCCTTCTATGTCCATTTGAATATCTTTCCACACCTCAAACTTTGTCCAAATCTCTCTGCTTAGCAGTTCAGATAGGATTCTATAGCCTATCACCTGCACATTCTTAGCCCATTCATTTTTCTGTTAGAGCATCTCCAACCATTTACACTAAATTCAAACTCGTTTTAGTGGAAATGTCACATCAATAGTGATTTTACTCCAACCATTTACACCAAATTTAACTTAAAAAAGAATATTCTATATCCACTTACTTTTTATAGTCACAAAATCTTATAAAGTTATTTGGTTTTGTTTTGGTGTAAACCCTAAAATTGGTATATCTTGTTCAAAAAACCAAAATGGGATAGGTTTTGCAATACCATTGGAGCTATTTTCCTACTCTATTTTGGGTTTGGGTTTGGGTTTGGGTTTTAGAGTACCATTTGAGATGGTCTTAGTGAGAACGCTCACATAATATTTAATGTTGCAGAGCAATATCTGCGTGGTACGACAAGAGGGAGTGGTTCTATGCATTGTGCAAGTGTGTTATGGAGCAAGATTGGTCCTGGAACCGGCCTGCTCTTGATTACTTGGAGCTCTACAATGCTGCACGCAAGTGAGAAAAGATCAAGACAACGGTCTGTACAGGTTCAGTCGCTAGTTCCATATATGTTTATTATTCTGGAGCAAAATATGACGCAATCGTAAAAACAATACCGTTTCCAATAATTTCACACCTTGTATCCATCATGTTGACAATAATGAAATCCCCTGAAGTTTTCCAAGTGACAATATGGTTCCTCCTATTGGTACAGACTCCAGTTTTTCAGCAATACTGGTAAAGCCCACTTGCCAACCCCACTTGTCTTGCAATTTGTGAGAAATGCAACTATTCTTGAGGTTGGCTTAGCAGCATTAGTCAATGGGGGCCTAAACACCACATAAATTGCTTTGGTATAGGAAGTTATCCAACCTGGAAACAAACTTTGGAGTTGAAAATGATAGTTTAGTGACTAAAAAAGCATATTTAGTGGAACCAAATACCCAGTGTCTATTCCTCACCAAATTTATCTATCTCGTTTTGGTCGATTTGGGGTGATCTGATTGCATGACTTGGACACCACTTTGTATAATATGCTCATCTATGTACCAATCACTGCCAGATTATTGAGGTACTTAAAATCTTTTCACATTTTAGCTGACATTATGGAAGTTGGACGTATATTGTTTAGCTGCATTTGAATTTGTTCATTTTCATTGTTGGACATCTCAATTGAATTTACTAAAGAAGGGATTGAAGTTAAATATTACTATCTCTGAATTAAACTTATAGTTGTAGGAGGTGAGGGTGGACTGATCACCTAAAATGTCATGTCGTAGGTTTGCGTGGTCCAAAATATTTGCAGTTGGGACGAATCTACACTTCCTAGATTAGATTCCACCATTTTTTGGTTTAAACCAAATCAGTCCACTGGAAAATACAATGATGCAATACACCCTCTGACAAAGTAAACTCGTAGCTGCCTGCCTCCACAGCTTGCTCTGATGCTACAAACATTTTATAAAGATTGTTACTCTTTAACGTTGGTATTCTTATTGTGTTTTTTTATTAGCATGACTCATTATCATATATCCGTTTAGGTTTAGCTATAAGATTATTTTAGTTGGAGGGGAGTGACTACATTCACATGAACCAAACATAACATAAATCCAATCATGAGATATAATATTTCAAATTGAACATGTCACCTACTAACATAGGTTTTATCATACACCGCTTCAAATTATATCAAATTAAATTATGTCAAATACACAATCAATCGTGAGACATGCTTAGATGTTAACTTTTGAACAATGACATGTCAGCCACCAAATTAATACTACTATATATTTAAGTAAGCTCTTCCTCAGCCCCAATCTCACATAGAATTAAAATAAAATGTTTAATCTCTAAAGTTACGTGCACAAAAATGAATTGGATGTCTATTGTATTCTACATGGCAAAATAATTGTTGTAGAAAGCAATGTTTGAAAAGCAAACACCACATATTAGACTCCAACACCAATATATCTTCAACATTAAATCATCACCACTATGCTCTCTCTCTCTCTAGTCTGTACATATTCCTTGAGTCCTGACATATATTCAATCAGAAACACATGAATTACCCCACCTATGCCTTCTTTTCTGGCTGAGGAATTATCCCTAATTCCAAAAGATAAGGACTAGCAAGTGCTTGTGAATTTTACTGTTTTTCAGTAGGATGTGGATTGCACTGTCAAATCTCAGCAATAAATCCCAAAACACAGGAACAGTGTTTAGCATTCAATAATTAATTAATTTTAGAGTGAACTACACTAATAGTTCCTGGTCTTGTCTAAAAATATACCAATGGTCCTTAAATATTTTTTACTCCCCCCATCCCATAAAAGTTGAGATAAAATTTTTGGGCACAGAGATTAAGAATTTATATTAAATAAATAGGAGAGATGAAAAAAGTAGAAAGATAAGAGAGAGTAAAGTAAATAATGGAATAAAGTAAGAGTGATTAAATGTTTTGTCTTTTGTTAGAAAAGGAAATGACTCAACTTTGTTGGGACGGACTAAAAAGGAATACGACTCAACTTTTATGGGACGGAGGGAGTATCATTTTTGGTACGATCAGACAAAACTAACCCTAGGTATCATTAGTGTGAATATTTAAAGTTCTGGGGCATTTTGGACCTTTCAATCCTTTTATTTTTTTTCATTTTTTCTTCCATCACTATTTTCTTTTATAAACTCAATTATACTTTCATTTAAATACTATTTGATGCTTTATGATTTCAAAATTTTAAATAAGAAACCATATGTTTTAATTATGCTTTATTTATTTTTAAAATTAAATATTATTTTATATACAAATTAATCTATATATTTGCGAAGAAAATATTATATTTAACAGTAATATTTTTTAAATATAAATATTAAAGTGAATTATAGGAAATTCTTCGCGGAATTTATTTATACTTAAAAATTTTACTAAAATTTTTAAAATTTGAGAAGAAAAAATATTATAGTGAATTATAGTACATTTTTATTTAAAAAATATTACTTAAATATTTAAATGTTACTATACTTAAGTGAAAAATAAATATTTTAATTACGTTACTTTAAAAATACAGTATAGTGAAGAATATTTGTTAAATGTAATAATTGAAATTTACTAAAAAAATATAATAAAATGAACTATATAATAAATATTTTAATTACGTTAGTTAAAATATAGTATAGCGAACTCTTGCAAGTAACATTTTTTTACTAAAAATATAGTAATTTTTTCATTATAAAGCTTAATCTATACATTATTCAAGTAATTATTTAAAAAATATCAGTGAATTAATTTAAAAGAAAGTATTTTTGTTGTAAAAGGTGCTTTTATGTATGTCTAAAATAATTACATGATTGAAAAGGTACCAAAATTGTAATTTCTAGGTACCGAAAATGTCCTCCATGGCATTTAGGAGATTTTTCAAATGCAGAGGGGTATAATAGACCGACAAGTACCAAAAATGTAAGTTTTAGGAACCAAAAATGCTATAAAATTTTTGCAGAGACCATTGGTGTATTTTATGACAAGATCAGGAATTAATTGTGTAGTTCACTCTTAATTTTAAACTATATTACATTAGTATGAGTAGCATAAGTGATGTTGGTTTGATGTTTTAATCCATTAGACACAAGTTCTATGAATGTTGTTAGACTTGCTAAATAACACTCACATAGGATTAGTTTATACTTATCTCTTAGTCTTCTCCTTAACAAATAGTCCCTCCGTCTGATGAATTTTTTAGGATACGAGATTAAAATAATGATATTTAATAAGTTGAAAAATAAGGTAAAAGAGATAAACTGAGAATAAAGTACTCTCGCTATTAGGAGTCTCAGTTTACTTTTCCAATCAATGGTAAGAGCATTCACAATAGAGGGCCGATGGGAGGGCCTTCCCCATCGGTCTCCATAGCCCCACCATTGCGGCGGAAGGGCCTTCCGCTCCCCCCTCTCTCTCCAAATGGGCCGATGTATCGGCCTTGGCCGTCGATGAGGGCTCGTCGATCGGCCCTCCATTGTGGAGCAAGGGCCTATCGACAACCCTCCCAATTTTTTTTTGTTTTTTTTAATATTTTTTTTTATTTCATTTTTTTCTACTATAAATACCATATCCCATTATTTATATTTCTCACACCAATATCTTATCTTCTCTCATTTTATCTCAATACACTTTCTCTCTAGTACATTATTAAATGTCTTCCGGTAGGGATTCCGACGACGAAGTCATAAACCAAGTGGTGCAGCGCGTGCTTGCCGGGACGACACGATGTAGTGAAGAAGCGAACCAATGAAGATTTGCGTATTAACATTTTTGGTTCTAATAAAAAATTAAAATAAAATAGTGATGATATGGAAATGAAATGGAATGGGAGGACTCTATGGGATGGCCCTTCCATTGCAGGGAGATAGGCCCTTTGGCCAAATGTTGATGTGGAATGAGAGGGCCTATGAGAGGGTCCTTCCATTGTGAATGCTCTAAGTAACACTTCATTTTCCTCTAACATTTTCCACTCACGTTATATTATAAAACTAACATATAAAGTGAGTCTCACATTCTATTGCTTTTCTCACTTACTTTCTTTTAAAGTATTTTTTAAAATTCTTGTTGAACTCAAATGAAAATTCTAATAAATAGAGAAGTAATAGAAAAGAAAATGCTCATGTAACTGAAGAAAACAAATGTTATTTTTTGCTAAAACTAAATATTAATTACTTATAATGGGATAATACTCTCGTACTAGTTACTATTATTATGGAAAGTAGTTACAATTTCAAATTAACTAATAATCTCTAAATAATTTAATTTTAAACGCACAAGTCTCGTCACGTAACCTCAAATTTAAATGTGATAATTGTACAAGCACCTATTTCTAGGCAAGTTATGATAAAGCTCTGTTTTACAATCTGGATTTGTCTGCTGCACATTAACATGTGTGGTAATGCAAATCTTGATTCATTAAGTTTGGATAAGCTGCTTGGGTGATGCCCAATCGGTTTGTTCCACCTTGCCCAATCACATCTCTCCGGTGGAAACTTGTGATTTAACTGCTACACGTTTATATATGTTGTGCTACACCCTAATTCATTTAATTTTTAGTCTGACATTTTGCTTTTCATTTTACCAAAAGTAGTAATGAAAGGGCTTTTCAAATCTAGGAGGGGTTTCTTTATTCATAGCATAAATAATCAATTAGGACTTTAGGAGTATGATCTATTAGGGTCCGTTTCATAGCATAGAATAGCCCTAAAAACACACATTTTCTGGTCAAACTCCAGTGCTTGATACCAAATGAAGGTTTTCGCATTGACCCTTGAAAAGGCGCGTGGCCCGCCCAAGCGCATGAAACTATTCCTATGTACATCAGTTAATTTATCGGGGCTTTCTCACCCGATTAGTTTCTTACTTTGAAAGCTGTGTCCAGAAAATAAAAATCTACCACTATTGCCCCTCCATCAATTTACTCATTTGCAAATCATTCTTCAAATTTTTTCACCAAATAGTTTGAAATAGAGGTGGCAGATGTTGTTGGTCGCTGGATAAGGTCCTCGAATGTATTTCTGATTCCTTCTAAAAGACTGCCTGTCGTCGAAGCAGCATACGATGTATTGGGGGGCTGATATCGTTCAAGTTCATTGATTTATGAACCATTAAATTTAGGAGTATTATAGCAATTATTGTCTCCGTGTATCATTAGATGTATTTTTTTTTTCTTCTGTTCACTAATAAATGAATGATCTATTTTATTTTTATTATATTTAATAAATGAATTTTATAAATTACTAATTCACTCTACTCATATTCAAAAGTAAAATTCATATTTTATTAATTTTTTTATCAGTTTTTTTATAAATAAATAAATTCTTAAAATACAAGCTGATTAAAACGAGACATCTAATATCATCGGACGTAGGAAGTATATTAACTTTTAAAAAAAATTCAATTATTACAACTTTAAAATTTTTAAAATTAATTTATGATAAAAAATTCTACTTTATCCTTTACAAGTAAATTGCATCACATAAGTTGAGTCATTTTTATTTTTGACAAACAATAAATCGTTAAATCACTCTTACTTTATTCTCACTCACATTTTACTCTATCTTTTATCTCTCTTACTTCTTCTCTCTCTCTTTTTTTTTTTTATCTAACTTAATTTCTTAATTTCCGAATCCAAATAAATGATCCAACTTAGTTGGGACGGAGAGAGTAGTTAATAATGTGTTTGTATTAACTTATGGCGTACATATGTGAAAAAATAAAACTGAGGTTGACTAGGTGTATTAAACAATGTCGTTTGAGTAAATAAAGGTTTTGTACACATGGTATTATTTGTCTACCAGATCATACATAATTTTTTCCAAATAATATGTAAAATTAAAAGATAACTAAGAAATGTCAAAATTATAATAATCATTTTTATAGACAATTATATTGATTTTTAAAAAATATTACAGTAATATCATGTTACATGTGTAAAACAAAAACAAACATGGCTTTAGGTATATTAAACGATCTCGTTTAAATAGTAGTACTACATTTTTAGTAATTTTTGTCTACTACATTATACATAATTTCCTCCAAATGCTATAAGATTATGAGAAAATTGAGATAATATAAAAATTATGATATACTAGCCCTGTCTCACAATATGAGTTATATTTTGTGGGAGAATGTGTTTTAAGAAATTTAAATAAAGGTAAGTTGAATAAATTAATGGACTATGTCTACGTCTATGACTCTCACTTTATCTATTAGTACTATATAGTTTTAGACTAATAAAATATAGTGGAATATGAGACCTACTTATCTATTTTAGTAAAAATGAAATATTATTCTTATTTTAGTACGAAACCGATGTGCTAAAATATGACTCATATTATGAGAATGGATAGTAATTTAGCATTTCCGAAAATTACATAACTAATAGAAATTGACCAAAATTAGTAATTTTTCTGGCAATTAGCCCTTTAATTTTTATGTTGGCATATTGTAATGCTTCTGGTCCCCTCCCCTACTTCATCAAACTCATTTTTCACTTGGAAAATATAATCCTCATTTTTCTCTAATTATTAATTTTTCACTTGAAAAACCTCCTATATTTTTATCCTATATATATATATATATAGGTAGGGGCATGTTAGGGTGCCATCACCCCTTAAAATAACACCATACCACCATTTCTAGCCAATCATTTGTACACGTGGACGAATAATAAGCTGTCACGTGGCAAAAAAATAAAAAAATTCGGAAAAAGGCGGGCAGAATCTGCTGTTCTTTAAACAACAATTTTTCTTGAACAAAGAATATCCGACACACTATACAAGCAATCTATAGATCGCTGTCTACCGTATTGAATATTGCTGTGTAGCGTTTATAATATTGCTGTATAAGCGTTGTCACGTTGTCATTTTAAGAGGGGTTGTCATTTTAACACAAACCTATATAGGTATATATACATGCACTCTCAAACCCGCGCATATACACTAATCTCTTCTGTTAAATTCCCTCTCAAATCGAAGCTCTCCCTCTCTTTGCAATGGCAAATTCTCACGGCGGCGGAGGAATGCCGACGGCGGAAGATTACCAAGAAGAGGAGGTGTGGGCCATGATCAACGCAAGAGATCAACCCTCCAACCTAACAAACAATCTCTCCACCTCCTCCTCGCGCCACTTCCCCTCCACCGCCGCCGCGAGGGGCATTCCGAGATCCGCCTCCTCCTCCTCCTCCGGCGGCGCTTCGTCGGCGCCTCTCGCCGTCCCCGACTGGTCCAAAATCTTGAAGAAGAATCCCAAGAGGAACGGTGCATGCGGAAATTTCAGCGACGGCGACGACGAGATGGTGCCGCCGCATGAGTATGTGGCGAGGAGGGCACCGGCGGCGCAGGTGGCTTCCTTCTCCATGTGCGAAGGAGTTGGAAGAACTCTGAAAGGGAGAGATCTCAGCAGGCTAAGAAACGCGATTTTGACGAAAACGGGTTTTCTAGAATAGTTGCTACTTTCACTATTAGTACTAAATCGAAAAATAGAATTTGTGGGGTGACCTTATTTGGTGGCTTTTTCGTACCTACAAAAATGTTCTAAATCTAAGATTTTGTATGGCAGATTTGCTTTTTTGGAAGTATTAATTTGTGTATTTTTATTTCTGAAGTCCTCAATCCTCATCGTGTATCTAATTATTCCAACAAATTCGATGATCAAATCTATAGTAACTTTATTTTGGTTTGCTCCATGTTTTATGCGTTTGCGAATAACGAAATCTCTCTTTCAAAACTAAATTACTACTACTTGTTTTATGAATTATAAAGATTAAATTAAATTAAATTGACTAATAAAAATAATCATGTTCATTATATATCCCGGCACTATTGAGTTTATGTTTGTTAAGTGTGTGGGATTTGAGTTTTTTGTATGTTACAATTGCAAACCATAACCTTATTTAGAGACGAAGTTCCGAATTTCGTTTTAAACTTCGATTTCTCTTATAACAACTTAATAGCTTACAGATAATTGGATCGATCAATAAGCTCCATAGTTGTAAAAACAAACAATCCGGTTTAGAGCATCAGCGGCGGACGTTCGCCGGGCGTCGGACCGGCGTACCCGACGTCCGTCGCGGACATCCGCCATTACGTGAGATGGAGGCGGACATGAACGTCCGGTGCGAACACGGGAGTTTCGCGGTGCTGCCGGGACGTCCGTCGCGACGGCTATGGGACGTCCGCCGTTGTGGCAGACTGACGGACGTCCCGACGCAATTTTTTATTTTATTTATTTTTTATTCTTTTATAAACTCTATATATACGGCTCGTTGCAAACTCTAAATATACGGCTCGTTGCAAACTCTGGATATACGATTCGTTGCAACTCTATATATACGATTTTAGAGCATGTATTATCGTTGAAAACGAAGGCCTAAAACAAAAACATATCATACCGTCGGGCCGGGACCCCCGTTCAGCTAGCGGCAAACTATATAGATTCAACGCATATGTATGTTTAAAAAAAAAAAATCGTTGCATTTTTTCCGTATTCGTGTCGAAATTTTAATTCCGTAAATTGTTTAATTCCATAAATTTTTTAATTTGGAGAATTTTTTTTATTGCGGGAAATCCGCGCGGGAAGGCTATGGGATGTCCGCCACTGTGCAGTGGGAAGTCCTTATGACATGGTAGTGCTGGGAAGGCTATGAGAGATCCTTATGACGTGGCATGAAGTGTTTTTGGGAAGTCCGTCGGGAAGGCTATGGGAAGTCCGTCCCCTCTGGGGATGCTCTCAAATTGTAAAAAAAAAAAAAAAAGCAATTGCATTCCTTTTGCAATTCCCCTTAATTAAATACTCCCTCCGTTCTATTTTAGGAGTCCCAGTTGAGTTCGACACGAGTTTTAAGAAATGTAAAGGAAAGTTGGTGAAAAAAGATAATGAGATGTGGATCCTACTTTTTTATATTAGTTTTATAATTAAATGTGAGTGGAAAAATGTTAGTGGAATGTGAGACCTAATACCATTTATGGAATATTCCAACCGAAATTTCTAAAGTGAGACATCCCAAAATAGTAAACTGAGACTTCTAAAGTGGGATGGAGGGAATACTATAGTACATTTCAGGTTTCTATATACAACTAATCCCTCCTTTTATTGACAATGTGAATAATATGATTAAAATTTCTAAAAAAAGAATGAGTATAGCATAATGTAGCTTGTCAGACCATAGTTTTTAGACAACTCCACAACCCAACAATTCATTTTCAATCATGGGCCGATCTGGGCCAGCCCAGCCCACCTAATAAATCCATTCCCTGTTTCCCACAACTTTAGATGGGTAATTTGAACCACCTCCGTGGCTCCGTGACATGAGCAAATAATTCAAGAAGCTATGAACAATTATTCAAATAGAATCTAGATATCAAATTATTTTGAAAAAAAGGACTCCATCTAACGTAACATTACATAAAAAACCACTAGTCTTTTTCAGAAATGGAGAAATCATGTCTTCCAACAGTTTCAATCTTGCAAGTGAAAAATCCTCAGGCATGACTTTTCGACAAATCCTTGGTTTTTATAGCCTCCCATGGTACTTGCAAGGACCGTGATAAGTGGCGATTAAGAGATGCATGAGTAAGGACATATATCTTTGATCAATAGCGGATCCAGGAACATAATATCATGGGGTCGAACAAGATAGTAAATATTTATGTAAAATAATTATTTAAATTAATTATTTTTTATAAATATATATTTTAATATAAATAATTCATGGGAGTATCGATATTCTTAAAGCAACATACTCCACTTTCTACGTCTCGTCATAAGTGAGACGCTTCATAATTTAAGAAAAAAACATTTACGGAGTTAAGTGAAGAAAGAATAAAATAGGAGGTTAGATAAAACAAAGGTGCAAATAAATAATAAAGTAAGAGCAAACAATTATGTTATGGAGTACGTATTTTGACAAAAAAAATGACATCCCTGGGTTGGGACGTACTAAAACTAATACGAGACGCTTATGGTGGGACATAGCATAATTTTTTTGTAACATACCAAAATTTTAAAGATTTAAAAAATTGAATATAAATAATAAGGTTGAAAATTTAAATTATAAAACTAAAATTAGAAGAAATTAAAAAAATATTTACTTCATATAAGTACGTGTTTCATTAAGATAAGTTGATTTTGATATCCTGTACTACTACTATTTAACATTATTTGGTATTTTAAGACAGAGAATACATTTTTAATGGACTTCTAAGAATTAATGCAAATAAAGAAAAAAAATTTCTTTTACAATTAGATAACATATTTAAGATATTTAATCTTTTAAATTTAGTCAAATTGTGTGAGCATATGTATTTATTGATGCCAGTTTATTCTAGTTCACGTTAATATAGGAATGAGAAATCAATAATTACATCTCCAACTCGATTCCTCTTTCTCTTTGAAAACAAAAACCGCGGAAGGACTCTTCCCCTCCAACTCCTTCGTTCTTGACAACGGTCTCCCCTGCCGGCTACCGTGATGCCGACATCCGGCTGCCTCACTTTCTTCCTTTCTCTCTGCTCAGTCTCCTCATCATCTCACACTCACACGGCGTGACGACGTGAGGTGGGGGCGGAGACGTTAACGCCGTAGGGTCGGAGGCCGAAGAAAATAGCTTTCCAGTGGCACTGCGGGGCAGGTGGTGGGGTCGGCCGACCCCGCCCGACCCCACCTAGATCCGCCAGTGTCTTTGATACATTGCTGTTCAAACAATTACTAACAGGGATGTCAATGAGGCGATAATTTGCTCCCAACAAGAATAACTGTTTTATTTTGAAAATAAAAGAGTCCGTTTATTTAGGAAACCATAAAGAAGAAGAAAAAGAAACCGATAAAGAAGAACAACATAGGCACTTCCAAAATAATTAAAAAGATGAAGACAACTTAGAGACGAGAGAGTTCAAAGAGTAGGGATTTAACATAATTTTAAAATAGCTAATGAATTTTAAAAACAAAAATCGTGGAGTATGTAAAATTGTAACGATTTTTGAGGGGCTGAATTTTAGGGATATTTTACATATATATTTAACTATATTTTAGGGATACTTTCCATATATATTACACCCTCCGTTCCATAGTAATAGGGGCGTTTTTCCATTTCCGTCCGTTCCATAGTAATAGAGTCATTTTCTTTTTTAGTAAAAGTCAATACATTTTTCCACACTTACTTTACTCTCTCTTACTTTTTTCTCTCTTCATCTCTCTACCTTTTTCATTTTCCACTTTATTCTCTCTTTACTTAACTCACCTAATACAATTTTTTTTAATCTCCGTGCCGAAAAGTTTTGCCTCCATTACTATGGAACGGATGGAGTACTAATTTAACTATTTCCTCTCGTCCCATAGAAGATATCACATTTTCCTTTTTAGTTTGTCCAATAAGAGCATCTCCAATAGCGGCTAGCCCACCGGCTAGCCGATTCGCGTCGCTAGCCGAACCATTGGAATCGGCCAACGCGTTTTCGGCGAGAGAATATGCAAGCGCACGCCGATTTGTGGGCGCTCGCTGATGCGCTAGCCGCCATTGTGGCGTGCCGATCGGCGAGCGATCGGCCAACGCTATTTTTTATTTTTTGAATTTTTTTAAAAAACTATATATACGCGATTTTAGTTTCATTTTCATTTGCACCACTTGTTTTAACGAGTTTTCTCTCTCTCTAAATTTCTGTATAAGAGCAACATCGAGCGATGAACAACAACAACGAGTCCAGTCCGGCGACGAGCGGATCTCGACTCCTACGGTACCCGTGGGGTCTGGATGGGGCCAAATGGGCGGGCAGATGGGCGGGTAGATGGGCCAAAGGTTTAACATCCCTTGACAACAGTTGATGGGGATGATGGCGGGAGCGCGCGGGGATGCAGTAGGGGATGCCGGGCGGGGGGCAAGCCAGCGGCGGGCAGGCAACTCCGGGGTGGGGAGGTATGCCCCAGATACCGCAGCAGATGCTGCAACAGATGATGTGGATGATGGCGGTATGGCAGGGAGGGATGCAACCCGGTATGCATCCCGGGATGCAGGGGTCACCGGGGGGGGTACACGGTCTATCGTCCTTCTCTTGATTTTTTGACGGCTTCGTCTCACATGTCGACCCCCGAGTGGAGACACAGTTCACTGGGGATGACCATTTCTCATTGCATGAGCTGGGGATCGATATCGGGGAGGCGGACACTGCCGTTCCAGCGGGTCGGGCCGCGTCGAAGAAGAAGAAGAAGAAGACCAAGGGGAAGAGCAAGGTGGTCGACGAGTCGTCGTAGCCGGCTGTTGACGACACCCCCACGCGGAGGAAGTGGACGGAGGATGAGTAAGTCGCCCTGGCCAAGGCGTGGCTGTCGGTTTGCGACGATCCGCTGGTTGCGAACAACCAGCGGATCGTCAACATGTGGGCAAAGATTAGACAGCCTACAAGAGGAACTGCCCGCACGGAAAGGACTACGCCGGGAGGAGTGCCGGAAGGGGTGGGAACGCATCGGGCCGCGGTCGGCCGATTTTCGAGGTTGTACGCCAACGCCCTCCGCATGATGCGTAGTGGGCAGACCGAGGAGGACGCCCGGAGGATAGCGGAGAGTCAGTTCACCGTGCCGGGGACTTATAAGGAGTTCACCTTCTGGGAATGCTATCTGGTGCTGAAGGACTCCGAGAAGTTCCGGACGGGGTCGAAGCTGGGTGGCCGAAGAAGTAGAAGCTGAACTATTCCGACGATTACAGCGGCAGCAGCGGCGGATCCTACGAGCTCCCCACGAATGCCGAGGAGTTTCCGATCCCTCCAAACTTTGTTCGTCGCCCTCGCTCGGTTGGCCAAAAGCGGGCGCAACGGGTAGTGAGGGGATTGATGGAACCGGCAGCGGAAGCGGGTGCATAAATAACAATCACATAATAATCAGATCTATTTAGCAGATTATTTAGACAAAAGCTATTCGCGTAATTATCACATGTATCATGCTCATAACTTGAATTAATCATGCTCGTAAAATGTAGTTGTTTTTGAATTATTTTTATTACGGCTTAGCCTGTGGCTGGCCTTAGGCTAGCCTATTTGAGTAAAATGATGATGTGACGGGTGGAATTTTAGTGCTGATGTGACGTGACAGGGAGAGAGAGTGGCTAGTGCGTGATTGGCCTAAAGCCATTGGAGATGCTCTAAAAGGTGTCACATTTTTTTTTTGGAAAATTTTTTCTCTCATATGAATATAAAAATTATATTTTCTCTCTCTATTTAACCCTTAAAATAAAACTTACTAAAATCTCGTGTCATCCAATAAGTATGACATCGGACGGAGGAGTACTATATATAGGGATATCTTCCATATTTTCTATTAGAGCATCCGTTATGGTGCTTAGGCCAGCCATAGGCCAACCATTCTCCTCTTCCCCCGCCACGCCGGCCACTAAAAATCCACTCTCGCCATTATCAGATTTAGGCTAGCCTTAGGCCAAATGCCTCGTAATAATAAAAATAATTCAAAATATACTACATTTACGGAATTAAAATTACGATTAAATTACGGAATTAAATTTACGACACATATACGGGAAAAATAATCCATTCCATTAAAAAAAAGTACAAAGATTTAAAAAAAAAGTACATGATTTTTTTTTTAAAAAAAGGGCTTCAACACACGAGCCCCGCCACTCTCTACTCCTCATCGCCGTCGCCGTCGCCGCCGCCGCCACCCGTGGTATCTGAGCCCACGTCGGAACCCCCTAGCCGTGCCCTCGCGATCTCCAAATCAACACGCATGCTCTCGAGCATCTCGTGAAGAAACATCTTCTCCGTGGGGTCAGTGGCGTTCTTCCACTCTTGGAAGACCTTGTACATCTGAGCCCGCGTTTGGTTACGCGAATGGAGAGTGTACTCGAGTGGGACGGGTGGGAGGGCGGAGGACTGGACCTCGCGGGGCGATAGGGGGGATCCGCCCCTCGCAGCACCGCTGCGCCCGCTTCTGTCCAACCGGGCGGGGGCGACCAGTAGAATGAAGGAGGGGATGGAAACTCCTCAGCATCCGGGGGAGGTCGTGGGATCCGCGGCTGCTGCCGCTGTAGTCGCCGCTATAGTTCAGTCGCTGCTTCTTCGGCCACCGCACCGTCGCACCTCGACCCGGAATTCCTCGGAGTCCTTCAACAACAAGAAGCACTCCCAAAAGGTGAACTCCTTATACTTCCCCTCCAAGGGGAACTGACTCGCGGCTATCCTCCGGGCGTCGTCCTCATTCCCGCCCACTAGTCGAGCATGCGGAGGGCGTTGGCGTACAAATTCGCAAAACGGCCCACCGCAAACCCTCGGTGCGCTCCCCACCCCTTCCCGGACCTCTGGGTGCGCTGAAGTCCTTCCCACGTGTGGGCGGTGCCTCCTATAGGCAGCTCTGATCTCTCGACCACATGTTGACGACCCGCTGGTTGTTGCGGATCGTCACACACCTCCAACCACCCCTTGGCCACCCCGGCGTACTCATCCTCCGTCCACTTCCTGGGGACCGGCCTCCTTCACCTGCCTCCTACTCATGCGGCCCCACCGGTTCCCCACCAACCTCCACACGCTGCTAGGCGACCAACGCTTGTTGGTCGCCCAGCAGTTGTACACCAGCTTCTAGTCTCGACGGATATCCTCCGTGACGGGTGTGCCCTTCCTGAAGTCGTTGCTCCTCCAGGCCTTCCCCACCCTCGCGTGGT
>NC_062965.1:15266707-15277603 GCF_023119035.1 Salvia hispanica | reverse complement strand
GCTAGCCGGTCGCTAGCCGACCATTGCAGATGCTTAGAGTGTGATTCTAGTAAACCTATAATCCACACTTTGCTCTCCAAGCGCAAGCGCCACGATTACGCCGCCGATTCTCTTATTTTCTCCCCATAAAGGAGAACTCCCCCTCCAATTCCCCTCACTTTATGGCTATAATCCACACATCATACCCCCCCTAAACTTACCCCAATGTCGACATCTCTCTCCAAACGCAAGCGCCACGATTACGTCGCCGATTCTCTTATTCTCCCCATAAATCCTATTAGAAGAATCTCCTCCAATTCCCCTATTTCGTCCCCTATCAGAATCTCCGTCACCATAACTGATGTATTCTGGGACAATGCCCTAAAATTTTACGCCGACTCCTCCGACACTATCAAATCCATCCACGACAACATTCACCTCATCACCGGAATTCCGGTTACCGAGCGGAGGCTTTTCTACGGCCGGAAACAGCTGCATTGGGAGCAGACTTTAGCGGAATGTGGATTGCACAAATTTGCAGGACTCTCCCTTGTTGCCCAGATGCGCAGCGGCAGCACCAAACACCCCAAGGCCTGGGAGCTCATCAACGAGGTTGTTTCGTTTATTTTCGTTATGTGCAACAAAATTCCTCCTTTCGATGTTCCCTTTTCGATTAAGCTAATGCTCGCCGAATTCTTGGAGATGATTCCACGAGCGGACATTGAACAAGCGTGTGGACATTTGAAGATGTTCAGTGCTTCCTCGGCCCCAACAGTGCTAGTCAAGCTTTATATGTCCCCTTTTAGAACGAACAAGAGTGCGGCTGATGAGGCCATTAGATATTTCCTCACCTCGATTAAGAGCATCCTGCCTAAGCATATGCATCATCAGTGTGTGCCAATGATTTTGGAATTCTGCAAATTGTTGAAGGAGGCAGCTGGAATTGATGATCCGTTGTATCGTTGGTTAATGCTGGTGGATACTGAGGTTGGAAAGAAGGCTAAAATTGAGGAGTTAGCAGCTAAACTCTCCCGTGCTTTGGTCTTAAGTGTGGAGTCAAGGCGTTTTTTTGAGCCTTCATTGGTTGTTAGTATAAGGGATTTCTCTTCATTTGTGGCACCACACATCAAGGAGATGAAGGAGGGACGTGGCGGACCAGATGAAGCTACAAATTTATATGGAATTTTCAATAATATATACAGTAAATTCGAGTGGTATTTGGGGAAACTCGAGGACCATTTGGAACAGGATAAGGATACCGGATTTTGTTGTCATTACATTGGATTTATCAAACAACTTAATATCTCAAAAATTTACAATGGCGGTGAAAGTATATTTTGGGAAGCCATGAAGAGTAGGAAGGGTACTTTCTGTAAACTTGTCCTCAAGGCTGCAAAGAGGGGTGAAGACCATAGTTGGATTTTTGAGTGCAAGGAAATGACCAACTTTGAGACAAGGAGACATTTAGCAAGGATGATCCTTCCCATGGTGAAGGATTACCATCACGAACCGCATGAGATGCTTATTGACCGCTCACATTTGTTGGCAGAATCATTTGAGTATATAAAACACGCTCATATTCATTCCTTACGTGCTGGTTTATTTATGGCGTTCAAGAATGAGGAAGCCACTGGCCCTGGTGTTCTACGGGAGTGGTTTTCCTTGGTATGCCAAGCAGTCTTCAACCTTCAAAATGCCCTCTTTGTAGCTTGCTCTAATGATCGCAGAAGGTTCTATCCAAATCCAGGTAGACATGGCTTGCTTGCTACGTCATAGAAGCAAGTAGATGAGAAACCGTTATTGATGTCTGATCTATTGACCTAAATCATGTGTGTCTGAATTCCTTTTTGTCTACTTTTATGGTAAGACTATCTGAGGCCTGTTCACTCAAAAATTGTCTGATTCTTTCTGTAAATTAGCACACTAAAGAAAGACACTTGAAAATTGTAATCCCTGTGACATTAGAAGTAATTCCAGTTCCAGTTCAGTTGAAACTACAAGGCTGATCATTCCATTTATTGCCTTTTTTCTGTTTGCAGCATCTAAAGTGGACCCAGTGCACGTCGAGTATTTTGGCTTCACCGGAAAGTTGATTGCCTTGGCCTTGATGCATAATATACAAGTGGGCATTGTATTTGATCGTGTATTCTTTTTGCAATTGGCTGGGCATACAATCACCTTAGAAGATATAAGGGATGCAGATCCCTTGTTTTATAACAGCTGCAAGCAAATCTTAGAGATGGACCCTGAGGCTATTGATCAAGATGCCTTAGGTCTAACGTTTGTTCATGAAGTTGAGGAGCTGGGAACATTGAAGACTCTTGATCTCTGCACTAATGGGAAAAGTATTGCTGTAAACAGTAAAAATAGGAGGCAATATGTTGATTCTCTTATACAGCACCGGTTTGTAATATCTGTTGCCGACCAGGTAGAGCATTTTGCTAAAGGTTTTGCTGACATTATTGGTTGTCGCCGTCTCCAAAAATCCTTCTTCAAATGCTTGGAACTAGAAGATCTAGACTGGATGCTATATGGCAGTGAAAGTGCAATCTCTGTAGATGATTGGAAAGCACATACAAAGTATGAGGGCTTTAAGGAAACAGAAGATCAGATATCCTGGTTTTGGAAGGTATGTTAATGAAATTATATCTTATTTATTCTTAATTTGCCTTAAGTGACTTTGTGTCTGTTTTAATTTTTATAATTGAACCCCAGGTTGGTTTTGACTCACTAGTTCAAAGAAATTGTTGAATTGGCTTTAGCCAGAAGTGCCTATAAAGCTTTCATCAACATTCATGTTGATTTTTAAATTGATTTTCAGTGGTGCAAAGTTGGGGAATTTGTTAGTGCTAACCTAGCCTTTAAAGTTTATCAAATTCCCTTTATAGAGCTTGTTTTAGTTAATCTAACAATTCTGCATTGAATCAGAATGGTACTTATTTCTCAGTCAAATACAACATCTAAGCAAAGATGAGAGATATGATAAAACTCATGTATAAATATTAGCATATAGTATGTCTATATTTATATTCATTAATAAGTAGTTAGAGAGGTATGTGGCATGTGATATTGCAAATATGTAGTATGTACAGCAAATATTACAGGCTATTTTTTTGCATCCAATCTCTGTCCATGTGAACAAGTTTATTTTCATTGAATATCCATGTTTGATACATTACCCTTCTTGACATATCCATCTTCCGGTGTTCCATTGCAACCCATAGATTGTCGGAGATATGGCAGCGGAGCAGAAAAAGATTCTACTCTTCTTCTGGACCTCGGTCAAATACTTACCAGTTGAAGGTTTCAGTGGTTTAGCTTCTCGGCTTTACATCTACAAGACTTCTGAATCCTGTGGACGGCTTCCTTCATCTCATACATGCTTTTACCGGCTGAGTCTCCCGGCGTACCCTACCAGTGATGTGATGCACGATCGTCTCAACATTATCACTCAGGAGCATGTAGGTTGCAGCTTTGGGACAAAGTGAAAATATGTGGATTTAGATGGTGGTGCAGAAAATAGAATTTCTCACAGTTTGGCCAAACTAAACTTAAACAAGACAAACATACTGTAATGAGCTAATTTAGGTAGAAACATGAGTTAACAACTACTCCATATAACATGAGGAAACAGAAACAGATCGAAGTAAGAAAAGTAAATACATGATCCCCAGAGAAAAGGGCCTTTTGAAGAGCGCACTCCCTCTAATCATACTCACACCAAGTTGGAAAAAAGAGTAGGCAGCCGCAATCCCATCTGCCACCACCAAGAAACTGCAAATCAGTAAACACATGAGATGAGGCCTCTAAATCAGTGGATAACAATTATCAAGATCTCTCGATAATTTGAAGACAAAAATTAGCACCATGTTCGATGAGAAACTCCACAATTTTGACATGTTCCCCTTTGGAAGCTTGTGCTATAGGAGTATCCACTGATGCAGTTTATGGTGTTAGTATACAAGGAAAGATTACTTAAACATGCATAAACAAACAGCAGAACAAACAATTCATCAAGAAGAAACGCGCGCGTGAGAGAGAAACTCTTGTAAGTCAAGGCATCAACAAAAACTTGGACTTTCTTGATCAAGAATTTGCACATCTCCAAATGTCCGATTTCAACCGCGTGATGCAAGAAACTCCAGTAGAGAAGTCAATATATTGATCGCATATTTTGCGGAATTCCCACTCATCACCAACCTTTTTTCTAATTGCTGGAATCAGACATTCTAAAAACCTAAGAATGCAAAGACTCAGAAATCGGGAAAAGGGTGAAGAAATAACAAGATGACTTCACCCCTAAGTTGGTCGAGGTCTCCACTAGCACCAGCCTCGATAATCGATGCACCTGCCATTTTTTACCAACTGTAAAATGAATTCGAAGCCCCCCCCCCCCCCCCACACACACAACAGCTGCAACCGAGCATGCATCAACAAGAAGACATATGGCCCAAGCAAGTGAAACAAAGAGGTTTTCTAATCAACATACCAATTTCAGAAGTAGAACCTATGGCGTTCGAGTTGTTAAGAGACAGTTGATTTGATTTTACCTTTCTATACAGATTGCCACCCAAAATATGCACGGCATTATTACTGTTGGATGTATGGACTATTATTTGGGCTTGATTTAATTTGTGTCTGGGCTTTTATCCTTACTGGACTTAGCCTAGAAGCCCAGCTGCTTAATCGTCGCCTCTGGATTCCTGCCACGTGCCCCCTTCACTTGGATTATGCTCCTCAGCCGTTGGATCAAGGGTTTGTGTTTTTGCGTGTGATAAGTGAGTAGAGATGCGCCTCTTTCATTCTACTCTCGGTGATTCTCTGACTTCTCTCTTCTTCTCCGATGGCCTTCTCGATCGATTCCTTGAGATTCTTCACTGTCTTTGTGTGAATAATCGGTGTGTGAGTTGTTAAGAAGGCAACTGCTTCGGTTGCTTAGTGTTGTGAGAATTAGGATTTCTGTTCTAAGTTGTGTTCGGTGAACTAATCCGGTGTGAAGGGGCTGTGTGGTGAAGGCATTGACGGTGCGAGGGTAGACTACAGTCAATTCATCGGTGCTCCCTTGGATTCGGTTCTAGTTGAATAGATCTGGGCTATGTGGTGGGGTTCTAAGCCATATCTTGTGATCTGTTCTGATTTGCTTTTATTCTTTGTGTTAGTTTCTTATATTTGATCCGAGAGGATCTTGTGTGAAGTTACTATGGTTTCTTGAGTGTGCAGGATACAAATCAAGTGGGTGAACCAACTAGGGTTTCGGTTAAGAGGCTTGTAATAGTTAGGGTTCTCTTACTTGTATCTCTTGTACGTTTACACCTTTGTATTAGTGTAAATCAGCCGCGTGGGTGAGAGTTTGACTGAGCTCTCTCGTACAAGAACAGATAGGTCTTGGTAATTTGATTTTGTTAAGGAACGAAAGAGAAAAAATTGGTTGCTCTTCAACTTGGTTTAAGGATTCATAATTTAGATTAGGAGTTTCGGAGCTCATTCATATAATGCACCATTTTATATTACACTAATAAAATAATGACATGTGGATATTTTTTAAGTTAACAAATTAATAGACTAAATGATTAATTATCATCATACATATCCTCATACACCAACATTTTAGTTAATCAAACCAATAAATAAACGGATAATCACACTTCCAATTCCATTTTGTTGGAGGAGAAACAACATATTAACTACAAGTCATGAATGCAAATTTTCGAGCTGCTCATTTTCTGATCAACCAGAACACAAACACCACCTTCTTGAAATTCCACTTTACTTTGTTATTTATCACTCATTTAAAGTCAATTAATTCATATAATAACACAAAGAATCAAAAGAATTGACAGCAGATAGTGCTGAGATGGAAATTCAAGAGGAATCGATTTGGCAATTTAAAGGGCAAACAAGACCTCCACAATTTGCAGTGCCCCAAAATGCTATGAGCTAACTTTAAGACTAGATTTCTTTGCTCACACTTAACTTAAAGAATTAGAAGGAAGAAAAAAATACATAATACCAATAAATTTGAAATAAGTCAAGAAATCAAGTAAATAAATACATAGTTGTAAACGTAAATTAATCAGAGATAACTGCGGACCAAAAAAAAGTTTAAGAAAACAGAAGAAAAAAGGAGGGGATAAAGCTGTGGAGAGTAGAGACACTATCTTCGGATAACATAGTGCACACCATTAAATTATGATGTACTTGGAGGATCAAGAGCAGTGTACGTCAAGTTCCAGTACTCATCATTAATGAGTGTAGTAGTCCCTTCATATTCCTGTGTTGTAGAAGCTTGTTCTAAACCACTCTTTGTTGCTTTTGGTTTCCGTTTTTTCCTAATATCCTGTTCCAAAGCATTCTTTGGTCCCTTACTTGATTTGTAGGGTCCTTTAGGTTTCAAGCCTTTGATTTGACTTTCGTTGGCATCACTATCAATTGCAATAGTTGCAACATCTCCAACCTTATTTGCCTCAACTACCACATTATTTGCCTTTCCTATCATTCCATCAATGTTGTTTCCCATTTTCAGAAGACAATCACTAGCATAAGTATAACCATCTTCACTCTCAACTGCTTTTACGGCCAACTGCATGAATGAGTTACATAACTCTTTATATTGTTGCTTCTTTTTTAATTTTTCATCAACAATAACCCCTTCATCACAACCTCCTGTCATACCATTCTTCGCATGTTTGGTCCACCCTTCAAGATATATTCGTCAAGTATTCGGTCCATAATCCATATTCATAAACGTTAAGACTTTTAAACTCTGTGATCATAAAATACCTGAGAATTCAAACTTTCTACAACTGCAAGAAATAGAACCTCCAATAGAATCATATGTGACTATATGCTCTTTAGTTCGATGAAATGGCTTGACCTTATATATTCTTGAACTTCCAAGTTCATCCCCACTCTCGATCTTGCTTTCAAATGCCTTTCTCAACTCCTCGTTAAACAATGCAAACATCTTATGTGTATATACGGCAGAAACATGCTTTAATATTTCCAATGGAAATGTCATAGTAGGAGAACTTTGAGCATTTTTGAAATCTTCTGTTGATTCCTTCTCACGGCGATCATCTATCAACCTGTGAAAATGATGGAACACCTCAACAATATTGTTTTTGTAACTTACATAATGCTTCACAACAACATTCATGCACTCACTCCGTTGAGTTGTAATGATATCTGCACAAAAAGTACTTCTTCCATAAACCAATGCCCATTTTTTTTCCTTAGAGAAAACAGTCTTGCCAACCACTGATTATCTTTCAAGTCATATTTCTCTATCACTTTGTTCCATGCATCAAGGAATTCTGACTCTTCTTCATAGTCGTATATACAACTACTAAAATAAGCTGCAAATGTGTTCTTGAAACTCGAAAAAACGCTTGAGAGATGAATGACTGCATTTTGAAAAATATGCCAAACACATAAGTGATGGTAAGTTGATGGCCACTTGGAAGCTAAAGCAACACTCATTCCTTGATCTTGATCTGTTAAGATGGTTTTTGGTCTCTTTCCCATCATGGCAATTTCAAATGCAGCAAACAACCATTCAAAGGTTTCAATCGTTTCATCATACAATAATGCTGCACCAAACACATTTGTTTGTTTATGATGATTTACACCAACGAACAGGGCGATTGGTCTTCCATCTCGATGTTTTTAGTATGTTGTATCAAAGCAAACGACATCACCAAAATGACCAAAATCTTGTAGCATTCTACCATCTGTCCAAAATATATTTGTAATCAGATCTTCCACGTCCAACTGTATTGCATAGCAAAAGTGTGGATCATCACTAATCATCCTTTGTAAATATTGTAAAACACCTCCACTATCGCCTTGCTTGATTTCCAAAGTCCTCTTTGTTCTCAAATAATTCTTTAAATCAATATGAGTAAAACCAAGATGTTGAATTCCGCCGACTTCTTTTGCCATTACATCTATAATTTTCTTTGGATGCAATCCACAACTTTGAGCCACATCAATTTGAGTTTGTTGAATATTAGACATTTGTCTAAAACATCTAAACATGTAAGATTTTTCCGGATCACACAATTCATGATTGTGCTCTTCCATGAACTTCACAATGAGAAACTTTCCACCATATCTGCAATAGACTTTCATCGTAGCCTTACACCCACACCTAATTTCAGGATGGGGATTTTTTAACTGTAACGCCTCAATTGTTTGTTGTTCTAAAACCTTCTCTGCAACAACAAAAACTAATGTCCAATATATTGCCCGTAACTAGATCTTTATGAGCGGCCATTTTGTGAGTTCCAAAACTTATTGCCTTAGCATATTTTCATATAAGCATCATATGCTTCAACTTCTATTTCGAACTCCATCCCTATCTTAGGAGTAAGGTCATCTGATATGATTTCTTCCATACCTACAAATTATACTAGAAAAAAATAAATTAGTTATCAAATACACGTTCACACGCTCATAATTTTTCATCTACTTTCAAATCAAATAACAAATTGACAGCATTAAATCCATTTAATCCCTATCTCTTCTACTACTCTATGTGATCATTTAATCCATTTTCAAAGCACCTCATTCCATTAAAAATTGAAACAAATTCAAAGCACCTCATTGAAACTTAATTAAAACTTAATTGAAACAAATTCAAATTCAAAGCACCTCACGTGACAACAATAAAACTTAATTGAAACAAATTCAAGCACCTATTTCCATTAAAAATTGGATAACAATTACTATAACAGATTGAAGCTAAGTTCAAATCTAATGAATTACTTACGCTTTACTTAATAAATGAAAACTTGGAAATCTTCTTTATTTGAACTTGAGAATAAAAATGCAGACACTTGTTCGGCGCTAAGCTCTTTATGAATTTTAATGGGAATTGAATAAATGAAACCTCTAGGGTTTATTTCCTTTATTAAAGAATTCGTAAGCTATTATATTGGTGTATGGCTATATGTATGATATGATGATAACTAATCTTGTAGTTATTATTTTATTAATTTAAAAAATATCCAAATGTCGATATTTTATTAGTGTAGTATAAATTGATGTATTATATGAATGAGCGGATCCACTCCGGAAAACTTTGGGCTTCGTTAGTCAACAATTTTTTCAAACTTTATTTTAATCCTCTATTTCTTGAATTATATTTTAGCACACCTAAGTGATTAAGTGATGTGAATGGAAAATTTTGATTTAGTTATTCTGAATAATAAAAAAATTGATCTTGGATTTTAAAATACATTATAAAATTAATGAATAACAATATTCAATACTCATGTTGTTGTAAGTATTGCTCATTCAATAACCAAGGACATTGGGAATAAGTTAGAAGATGAGTGTTTTCAAACCTTGCCTCTATGCTATGTACTTTAGTGATATATATGGCTTAATACTATATACGTGCTACATGTAGCCGAGAAATGATGCAATTATGTATGTAATGTAATACTGTATGAATCAATGTACATGAGTGTGATAAAAGAATTTGATCCAAAATTATCTGCTCCAGAAAATGGGAAAATTCTATGTTCAGATAATACTCAAAATCTCGCCCTGGCTGCTCATCTAAGTCCACCATCGGCCTCGTGGGGTTGATCCGAGCTTCCGTGGGGTCGAGTGCAGCTCATGGCTCGACGGCGGGGTCGGTCGACCCGACCTAACCCGACCACCATCCGTCGCTGCAGGTGGTGTTGCTGTTGCGAGCTCTCCATCTTCTTCAACTTCACCCGCAACCTCTCCATCTTCCTCATGTTTCGAATCGATCTCTAGTGATTCATCGCCAATGAAGATCAGGAAGTCGTCAACTGTAAATGACGAAATTTTAGTGCATTGTATATAATGCATGAACGTGCAGGATCTATAGCAGACATAGACATATATAAAACAAATTTTCCTAGGTTTCAGATATGTTCATGAGATGACAGATGCTCTCACCCTCATCTAAGACTATCCTGACTGAAGTATGATATGTGGTGCACTTTCAACTGATTTCAGCCCCTTCTATCTTTTAATGAGTTCTAAAGCTGTCGGGTTTCAATATAGGAAGGTATACCATCATGCTTCAACTGTGAGTTTCCGATGGATGTGCTCTACAGCAACTCATGCAAGCACCTGAAGATGTGCTTCAATTGCGGGAAAAAATTGGTTGAAGAACGTTCACAATGCTATGAGTATGGTACCCGCATAACGCGCCTGATTCAGGTTCCAATTGATTTCACCCACTCTGTTCTTATTATTCTTTCATGAAGAGCGTTGACATGATAAGTGACAATTATATAAGAATATATTGTTCGTCTTGTTAGTCCAAATGACAAATCCTACTCCATTGCTAAATTACCATTGGGGCTACCGAATTTCGAGTCCAGTATATGGTCACTAGAGAAAGAGGAAAATAGTGCATTGAATTTTAATAAATGTGTACCTTTAAAGTTTCACTGGCTTCTTCCTCTTTCTCCATTGACCGCCCAAATCGGTGAAACGACCCAGACCGGTGAAAACGACCCAAACCGGTGAAACGACCCAAAACGGTGAAACGATTTATCATCTAAAAAATAAAAAAAGTTCCTAAATCGTGGAACGATTTATCATATTGTAAATCAAAATCGATAGGTCTTGAAACAATTTATATCTTTTTTATTTTGATTTTTATTTAAAGATATAAAAGGACAAAATTGATGGAACAATTTAAAAGGACAGGATAATAAAAAAAACTGTGTGTAGCTGTCTCAGATCTAATTAGTTTAGCTTCATTTAGCTAAATAGAGATGCATCATCGACATCAAGAAATATCAAGATCAATATAAAAAATCAAAGCTTTAGACAATAAGAACGAAAATAAATCAAGAAGGATTAACTTCAGATATCGAAAAATAATATGCAGTTTTTTTTTTTTTTTTTTCATCGAACACCTTCATGGTG
>NC_062965.1:15205211-15266607 GCF_023119035.1 Salvia hispanica | reverse complement strand
TTTTTTTTTTTTTTTTTCATCGAACACCTTCATGGTAGAGGGTTGAGTAGGACCCTCATCCCATATATATCATGTCAAAAAAGTTAGAACAATCCGGCTCACCCAAAAGTGGAAAGCCCAAAATCAAGAAAGAGTATTACAAATTCCTACTCTCTCCGAAACCCCACTTAGCTATCAAAACCAGAAAAAAAGAAAAAGCAATCAGCCAAAACTAAAATTAGGCATGCCCATTTGATCTAGTCTAGCCAAAGCTCTCACTCTAGATGGGATCGCAGCTCCTCTAAACCTCGTCATCAACTGCCTATCTTTCCCGAGAGCTGCCAAGAAGTCAGCCGCCTTGTTCCCTTCTCTTCGGATATGTGAGATCCTCCACGACACCTCCCGAAGCGCAACTCTGATCTTCACCATATCATGTCTCAGATAAGTCGGCCCAAGCTTTCCCTTGTCAAGTAACGAGCATAGAATTTCTGCATCCACCTCCAACCAAATACAGTTACCATGTGTTTTAGCCATCAATATCCCTTCCAGCAGGGCCTTCACCTCTGCTTCCAGCCCTGTAACAGCAGCCAACGGAGAACAAAAAGCTTCCAAGCACCTGCCCAAATGGTCTCGGACCAGGCCACCTCCCCCAGCCATATTTGCGGTTCCTCCAAAAGCCCCATCTGTATTTAATTTGATCCACGGCCAGTCCGGCGGCTTCCACAAAACCTTCTCCACCCTCCTAGTCTTAGCCCTTCTCGTCTGCACACCCATGAAATCCACTCCAATGTTCCGGGCCAAGATGCCCTGCCAAAACCAGATTCCTCAAGTGTAAAATAACACGTTTGCACACATTCTCCACCTTAAACACTTTCTCCCGATGTACGCATCCATTCCTCTCTGTCCATAAATACCAGAAGATAAGACACGGAATGAGGGTACAAATATGGTTCTTATGAGTACTTCCCAAATGTCGTTGCCACCATCTTAGCCGCCCTTCTAAATTGTTCCCTTGCCTTCCAAACGCCGGAGATTGTGGAAACCAAAGTGAAAAATGGTTCCAGACCTCCGTAGCTGCCTCCCCATTCACAAAAAGATGTAATCTTGTTTCAACATTCGCCTTTGTACAACATCTACACTTAGAGGCAAGAGATACTCCCCTCCATTGTATTTTAGCATCCACCGGATGCGATTAGCTAGTAATCTCCAAAGGAAGACTGAGACTGTAGGATTAATTCCTTTGTTCCAAATAATATCATAAACATCCAAAGGTTCCCCCCTATGTCTCACAAGCTCCCAAGCTCCCAAGCCGAGGCCACAGTGAAGTTTCCATGGGGCGTCAGAGTCCATCTCCCCACGTCTTTCCCAGCCGGATCTACTGGAATGAATAAGATCTCCTCCGCCACTTCCATTGGTAGTCCCCATTCCTCCACCAGACTAAAGAGGGCTAGCTCATTCCATCCAGTTTCTGTCCAGAAATCCTCTACTCGTGCGAAGCCAATAACCCTCTCCTCCGTGCATAAAGAGGATAACGGATGATCTTTTACCCAAATATCGTCCCAAAAGTTCACCTTCCCATTTCCCAACACCCATTTAATAAAATTCTGACATTTGAGGCCCGCTCTAAACATCCTTCTCCAGACAGGACTAAATCGACTAGATCGCGAGATCACAAGGGAAGACGAAATAGTCCAATATTTCTTGTGCATGTATTCAGCCCATAGTGAATTCCTCTCCCTAAATCTCCACCAGAGTTTAAAGCTGGAGGCCTCCACAGTATCAGCCATGCTTCGCAAACCAAGACCCCCTTCCGAAGTAGGACGGCACGCATCCTTCCATTTGATCCAATGTGTCTTGGCCTGATTATTGTTGGAGCCCCAGAAATATCTAGCCAACACCTGTTCCATCATTTTCAGTGCCCCTTTCGTTGGTTCTAAGACCTGAAATATGTGCACCGGGATAGCATCTAGAATGCTTTTGATCAAGGTAAGCCTGCCCCCAAAAGAAAGGTGCTTGTGGCACCAGCTGTGTATTTTTTCTGAAATTCTGTCTCGCAAAAACAAGAACAGGTTCGTCTTCTTCCTCCCCCTAAATATGGGCACACCAAGGTATGTACACGGTAGATTTCCCTGCTGAAAACCTCCAGCAGAAATTACCCCCTGAGCCCACCCATTGTGTCTTTCATCAATATAAAAACAACTTTTCCCTTCATTAATTTTCTGCCCTGAAACTGCCATATAGTGCTTAAGACAATTCTTAAGTTTCCGGATTGAGGCTCTTCTTGCTTGGGTGAAAATGAAAATATCATCCGCTTAAGCAAGGTGAGATACCCCCATCGTATATCGAGCTGTGCAAAACCTCATTTCCTTCCGTCCTAAAATAAGCCGATCCAAGAGTCTTGATAGATAATCCGCTGCCAAAACAAATAAAGAAGGGGATAGGGGGTCCCCTTGCCTTAAACCACGTGAGGATTTGAAGAAGCCGGCTGGGGACCCATTAATAAGAACCGAGAACCAGCAAGGATTTACACATCTCTCTATCATTCCTAGCCACATATCTGAAAACCCCATCTTTTTCAACACCTTCAACAAAAACGGCCATTGGACACGATCATAGGCCTTTGCCATATCCAATTTTAGTGCCAAGTTCGGGGAAGGATTACTTTTCCATATCTCATAGAACATTTCTTTTGCTAAGAGTACATTATTGCTGAGAAGACGTCCCTTAATAAAGCCACTCTGATTTGGAACAGTGAGGATAGGAAGTAGCGGCGCCATTCTCGTCGCAATGAGTTTTGATATAATCTTGTTTGTCACATTACACAAGCTTATTGGTCTATACTCTGTCCATTTAGTAGGATTCTTCTTCTTAGGAATCAAAATGATCATAGTCGCTGCTATTCCTCTTGGCAAAATTGCTCCCTGGAAAAAATCCATAACTGCTTCTAGCACATCCGCCTTCACAATGTCCCAGCACGTTTGAAAAAAAAGAGAGGAGAAACCGTCTGGCCCCGAGGCGCTATCAGGATTGATACCAAAAACAATATTCCTAACCTCCTGCTCTGTCGGCATCTTCTCTAAATCCTCCACGATGAACTCAGGCGGCATAGAATTTAGGATATCCAACTCCGGCTCCTGGAGCTGTTCAATATCAGAAGTCAACAGATTTTGAAAGAAGTTTACTTGGTCCCCATCCTCTATAGAGTGTATCCTCGCTTTTGTCCTCTTCTGTTTTACCCACCCTTGAAAATATTTTGTATTTCTTTCCCCCTCAACTGACCACCGGATAGCCGCCTTTTGTCTCCAGTAATCCTCTTCCATTTTCAATCTCAAGATAAGATCAGCTGCTGCTTTGTTCATTTCTTCCCTGTTAGAAGAGGTCTGATTCACCTCAAAGCGCATAAGTGCTTCTTGTGCTTCTTTCTCAGCATGTTTCACTCTTTCAAAAACATTACCAAAAACTGATTTATTCCAGATTTTCAGACACTTCTTTAGTCGGCCAAGTTTAAGCTGCAAGTTGACCAAGCCTATCTCTCCCGTTGTCCCTGCCCAACACTTCTCAACCTCAAGCAAAAAAGAGTGATGTCTCACCCACATATTTTGAAATCTAAAAGGCGCTCGAACCTGGGGCCCTGGAGTTTGGCATTGTATGAGCAACGGGCTGTGATCCGACATTACTCTCGGCAAATTAGAGACTCTGGATGCCGAAAATAATTCCAACCATCCATCACCAATCAAGGCCCTGTCTAGCCTCTCAAATATTTCTCCTCTGGCCCAAGTAAACTTCGCGCCGTCAGCCCCGAGATCAAGCAACTGGCAATCATTAATAGCATCTGCAAATTCAACCATTTCTCTCGTTCTGTTATTGTTGCTTCCCTGTCTCTCATCTTCCGATAAAAAAATATTGAAATCTCCTCCCACCATCCAAGAGAGCCCCTCCATTTTAACTGCAAGCTCTCTTAGTTTATCCCATAAAGGTAGCCTTCCCACCCTAGTACACTTTCCATATACCACCGAGATGTGAAATGGTATAGGAAGAGTCTGAGTGGAAAACCGAGCGTGTAGGACTTGTTCTGATACATCCCATTGGTCCACTTCTATACCCAACTCCGCAAAAAACCAGATTTGATCATTCTCGTTTACCCCCTTATATTGGAGTCCAAACCTCCTACTGAAGAACTCCGGTCTTGGCTGTATCAAGGGCTCAATTATTGCCAGAATTGAGATTCGATGAACTCTAATCATATGTTTGATGATGCTCTGCGTACTTGCATTAGCCACGCCCCGAGCATTCCAAATCATAATGTTAAAAAGCATTAATCACATAGGGATGTTACTTGGAGGCTCGAACCTCCCCTTCTTCTGCTTACCATCATCTAACAGAGGTTGTGACTCCTCTATTACCACCACCCTCTTATCTAGAAGCTTCCCTTGCTCCTCATCATCTTCCTCCGACACCCATTCCTTCTCATCTTCATATTGTTCTGTCTCAAAGTCCCCATTAGGAAGCATCTTGAAAAATCTTGGATTCAACACAGATTCCTCTATCCCTCTCCCTTTATCCCAGGCCCCCCTGTCATAAGCCATTGCAACGTACCCCATCGAGGTTCCAACAGGATCTCCATGATAAGTTCTCCCTCTGCCTCTACCCCGATCAAACGTCCGCCCCAAACCTCGCCCTCTGCCCCTGCTCTGCCTACCTCTCCCATTTCCAACTTTTTGATATCCACCTCCATCCACCTCAACATCAGAAACAACCATCACATCCAATTGTGTTTGATGGGGTGCTCCCTCCTTTCCAGCCGAGACAACTTTTTCTCCTAAATCACCATTTTCCATCTGCCTGACTTCCTTCTCCCCTTCACCTCTATTAAGTTTGCCACTGTCCTCCTTTGTATTGAACTCCGGGAGCTGCCGTCTCGGGATAGGCTTGTTATAGTCTCTTTTTACCTGCTTTTCCCTCTTCCCATTAGCGTAGCACGCAACCGTGGTGTGACCCACATGTCTACAATCATGACAATAATGCGGAATCCTATCCCATTTCACCCTTTGTCGAACCTCTCGTCCTTGAATATCAATCACTATCTCCTCTGGAGGAGCTCTGGAAATATCAATCTAATGCAAAGCCTTGCAAAGGATAACCTCTTCTGAGTAATGGTTGCATGATCTACTTGAATCGGTGTGCCCAACAAGCTTCCAATGGCAAACAGTGCTGACTTCTCATACAAGTGAATTGGCAATCCGACGAGATTACACCAGATGGCTGCTATCGGGGACTCAAAAAAAGGATCAAAATCTGGTGTCCATTTAAAAACTCTCATAGGGTGGCGATCTATGAACCAAACCGGCATACCATTTGGTCCACTAAGTAACTTCGCATAATCAGAGATCAACTTGAATTGAACTAGAATGTGCTTCGCATTTATGTAGCTCCAGTTGTATTCTCCGACAAATCTCATCCCCTGCAGAGCTTTTTGTATAAGCTGCGAAGAGGGAATCGAGTGAGAGAATTTCCCCACCACTGCAAATCCAAGCCTCTCGGCTAAAAAGGATGTGTCAGCTCCAGAGAAGTAAATGGACGGCAATCCCGAACTTTCTCCTGCAATGCCAATCTTCTTAATCTTATCTGGCTCAAAAGTAAACGGGTCCATATCCCCTGCTTTCAAGACCTCAGCCATAGATTGCTTTTTCCCCATTCCGGAGAAAGAATCCTTTTGCCCACCTGAAGATTTAGTCCCATGATGAAAGGTAAAAGGGTGGCCTCCTAACTTCTCTGCACCAGCTTTTGGACCCTGAGGTTTCATTCCCACTTTCCCCTGCTGAGTCTCCGGAGCCTGCACAACCTTCTTTTTCCCCCTGTCAAGATTTTCTTTGTTTAGTGGTGGGAAATCTTCATTCAAGAACAATCCCCCTGCAGGCTTCTCTTGCAGATTTATCTCCCTCGGCTCTGCCCAGTTTGTGCCATCTATTCCAGTACCTTTTAATCCTCTCCAAACCCCTATAGACTCCCCCGTTTTTAGGAAATCCATACACTGTAACGGTTGTGCTTCACACAGATCCAAAGCATTGTCAACTTCTACCAGCTCCAGGGGTGTCTCATTTGAAGCCACTAACAGAGCCTCATTCATCCCTGCCATAATCACACCATCTCCACTCTCCAGCCGTGGTACAGACATGTCCTCAATCATACTCTCATCAGTTTTTCCTCCTTGAGGCAAAATCTCAAGCACCTTCCCTGCAGCGATCTCAACCAGAACACCCTCTCCAGATCCTCCCCCGTTATCTCCTTCAGAAGACTCCTTCCAAACTCGCCCTAGCCCTTCACCACCAGACATTCCCCCTTGCCCCTGAGCACAAATCCCTTCCCCAAACACCTCCATATTCTCCGGAATTCCACGAGAGTTACCTACGCTTTCCCCATCCTCCCCCATCGTCAGTTCCAAACAATCGCAACGGATTTCGGCTTTCGAAGCAGAAATTAAGCGAGATTTGTTCCGCTTGGAAGATCTCCTAACCCCTGACACTCCAAGCTCTACTCCTACAACCTCCGTCGACGATCCCTTACTCCCCCGAAGCCCTCCTCGCTTCATATCTGCCAATCTGAGCCGAGGAGACAGCGATTTTGGGCATTTCATCCGCCGTCTCCCAATTCTCCGGGCAGCTGACACTAGCATAGGAGGTTCGGTCTTCTCCTCCTCTCTCCTTGCCATGTTCTCCCCAGATTCCCCATCCGCCTCATCCTCCATCGCCCCTAACCGAGGGCTAAGGAAGCTCCCGGTCAAAAACCCTCCCCCTTGCTCCAATGAAACAGTAATCGGAAATCAGTGTGTGTAAATCGCACACACTCAAGGTGTTTTTTTCCCTTGGGTTTTTATCAAAGTCTAAATTTTTGTTCATATGCTTAGCATATGAGGGAACGGAGGGAGTACCATATTAGCATTTCTGTGTAGGGTCATACAAAATATCTGCCAAAATAGTCATAACTTAACCACACACATATAACTTAACCACATATATTCAATTTATAAATATTACTATTTACAATTATTAATATAAAGATTAAATTAATCAGAGAAAATAATTATGTTTATTATATATTCGGTTATGTTTGGGTGTATAGGAATGGAATTCTTTATACATTTCAATTAGAGACCATATATCCTTATTTAGAGACGAAGTTTCTAATTTCATTTTTATTTCTATTTGCCTTATAACAATTAATAGATCACAATTAATTAGATCGATCAATAAATAGTTATTATAATATATAATTTTTAGACGGCCATATTATACTCTTTCAATGCTAATTGTGCAAATAAAGGTACTCCCTCCGTCCACGAAAATAATATCTCAATTTGTTATTTTGGGACGTCCACAAAATTAAAGTCCCGTTTATTTTTTCATTTTAGGTAGTGGACCCCATACTCCACTAAATTCTTACACTCACATTTTATTATAAAACTAATATTATATAAAAGTGGGACCTACATTTCATTATCTTTTTCCATCACTTTCCTTCACATTTCTTGAAACTCGTACCAAGTCAAAGTGAGACTTTAAATTGTGAACGGAGTGAGTAATATATAGAACATGAAATTAATTTTGTGATATGAGTTTGGTCCTTTGGATATTATACATTAGAGTGAACTACAAAAATGGTCCTTGGACTATGGGTTTATCTCGCCCATAGTCCCTGGACTTTAAAAATATCGTCAGGCATCTCTGGACTAAGGGTTTATTTAAAAAACGGTCCATGGGCACTGTTTTCAGACGAAAATGCCCTTTTTAGGTCTTGAGCAATTTGGACATTTCAAATTTTTTACTGTGTATGAAGTCAGAACATCATTTATTTTTTACAGGTGGTGTCATGATTGTTTTATCTCTCTCTCTTGCCTCTCATCTCTCTTACACCTTCTCTCCTCTCTCTTCTCTACTCTTCTTCTTCCTCTCATATCCTCTGCAAATGTTTACGGTAAGAAGAAATGTTGCGAGAAATGTTGCGAAGGTGGGTGAACTTGATTTCTTTGATTTGCTGGGTTTCCCTGAATTTGTGATAACTACATCATTGCAGTACGTGATTATTGGGGGAAATTTTGATTGGAGTCTATTTGATTTGAAGTTTGTGATGTTGTAGTGAATTTTTGGTTTGAAAATTTATTTGATGCACTTTGAAAATAGTGTTGTCGGAAGTAGAATTATGAAAATGGGCATATAAATTTTCATTCGACAGGTCTGACGTGTGGTAGTACACGAAATCTAGAAAATAAAACTAATCGTAATACTACAGTGGGTACGACTAAGGAGATCTACGTGTGGTAGGATCATGATGGAAATCCTACTTAAATGACCGTCTTGTTGGACATCTACTCGAATGGATCTTCTTCGACATCTTCCACCCATTGTTCCCATTCCATTGCCCATTCGAATGGTTGTTGATTGTTCGACGTCGCTGTCATAGATAAGCTTGAGACAACCGTGACATTGGCGGCAGTTTCTGAGACCAGTGCTGAGAAACGAAACTCAGTTTTGGATGGTGTCGGCTTCGTATCATTTGCATTTTGGGCTCGCTTTAATCTTGCAAAGATACATCTCAACTTTACCTCAGACAATTTTCCACCAACGACTTGTGCTGGATTTGTGGTAGTCTCCATTGTGTTGTATTGAGGTGATGTATTTGGTTGGGGTTTTTAAACTGGTTGATTGTGTATAATTAAATGAGTTAGTTGGAAGTTGGAAGTTGGAAGATAGATGAATCCAATGCGTTTTAACCCCTGATCTGATACCTAAAGATAGGTAAATAATTTTAGGTGTAGTATATGAAAATAATATCAAATTTGGTACTGATAATTAATATCAAATGTCATGCGACACTAATATCAAATGTAAACCTTAACCCTTGTGTACTAATAGTAATATCGATCATAGTTGAAGGCAAAAAGAACGACACAAAATAATATCATACTAAAAGTCACCTTAGATGTGAGAGGCAGTGGATACCACAAAATAAAAACAGATCAAGTAGAATTTTTTAGTACATATATAAGGTACTCCTGCCTTGTATGCAATCATACATAAATGCATACCAAAATCATCATCAATCTGCATATCCCTTTACTAGTATAGTCCATGGGCAAAAATAAACAAAAAAGAGTAGAAACCCAAGTAGTAAAGGGTAGACACACAGACTGTATGTGATTTACTAATTACAACAAAAAACAATAAAGTTTAGTGATTTGCAATGACATTCACAAAAAACACAGTTTCATATTGGAGGTCAATTCAATTTAATCAGCCGTCTTCCGACGACCACATCTCTGAGCTTTCCGAACATGGTTTGATGACGAAGCAGCACGGCTCGGCCCAGCCGTTCTCTCCATAGGTGGGCAAGGCGGTCGGTCCCTCTGCGCGTCATGCTCTTGACTCCCATAACCGCTTGCTTGGTTGCGTTGGCTGTTCGGTACTGAAGGGTCATTCTGACAAGTCCGCCTATTGTGTCCAATTTGACCACACCTACCACATGAGAGCACTGCAGTTCGCTGCAACGATTCAACTCCATTCTCGTAAAGACGTACCTATCATCAAATCATACTTGCATTCTTAGTGAATGACGAACACCACATATGATACATATAATCTGAACAAAGATGTGTTACCTGAGGCTGTTCTCTCCTCAGTTTCCTTGGGCGGCCACGTTGCCTTTTGGTGTTGGGAGGGTCTAGCTCAAAACTAACCTCCGAAGACCTTGACCAGTTTTCCATACAACTGACAGGGTATAACACATGCTCATATAGTGCCGCCATACTAGCCCTCAAGTAAAGTGGTGATACATAATCAGTCAGAGGGTGCTTACACCTGAGTATAGATACTGTAGCGTGCACGCAAGGGAGGCCACTGATTTGCCAAAGTCTACATGTGCATGTCCTATTGAGCATGTTCACCACAAACTGACCAGCAGGCCCAGAGACTTGGTACTCATTTTCCCCATTCCTCCTCCATGAAGTAGAGTTGGATGCCGCATTATCAAGGATCTCTTTTATGACTGGTGGTACGGGATAGTTGTAGTGCTTCACCCACTGACCCCTAATCTGGATACGCTCCAATTGTTTTGTTCGAATTTCCTCCAACAACGCCAGAATAAGTTTTTCACGTGCCTCGGCGATCTTTGCATTAAACGTCTCACACATATTGTTCAGCTGCACAATAATGTCCACATTAGACGATGGTAGATATTAATCACAACCCAAAACAGTTATATATACTTTAAACATGTGTTATACTACTTCAAACTTGTTTACCTGTGTATCACATTTTGCATGACAAGAGAAGTACGCCTTGACCCATTTTTCTTTTGGTGCCACACCCACCAAATGCTCATAGGCAGCCTGGTTGTACACCCGAAGTTCATCCAATCTCTGCTCGAAAACCTCCATAGTCGTGCTCGAAAACCTCCATAGTCGTGCTTTCAGATATTTGCCACATCCTTTTCTTCAACTCTTTACCCGAGAACCGCTTCTTAAAGTTGTTGTACATATGTTGTACACAAAACCTGTGCTCACTCTGCGGATACTTTTCAGCAATTATCTTCGACAATCCCTGTCCATAAAAAAATAGAAGTTGTTACATAACAAGTAATAATATGATATGAAAAAATTTCCAAGTGCAATACTAACCTTCTGCTGATCAGACATGAATACATATCGAGGGTCGTTTTCAGATAGCTGCAAGTCCTCATCCAAATGGTCTAGAAACCATTTCCACTGCTCGTAGCTTTCAGTTTCACAAACAGCCCAAGCTATAGGCCACCACCTGTGATCGATCCCGATGGCAGTCAATATTTGTCCCTTATACGTCCCCCGCAAAAAACATGTGTCAAGGAAGATGATAGGTCTACAAAACCGTGTCCATCCGATCTTTAGTGGCCCTAGGAAAATATATATTCTGAGGAACCTTGGACTTGAGCTCGGTGTACGTCTATGGTTCTCATAATGTATCTGAACAGTTGAGTCGGGATGCGTTCGAAGCAGCTCATTCTTGTAGTAGAAGAGCTTCTTGTATTGCTTGTCGATGCTCCCAAAGATGCCTTCGAGTACGTGTCCCTTAGCCCTGTATGCCTTCATACGACTAATTCTGGAACCAAACTGCTCGTCTACACATTGTCTGATTGCAACCAATGGGATTTCCGGATTTGCTTTTATCTTCTCAGTGAACTGTTTGCCCAACCACTTAGCCGTGATCCATTTATTTTCTTGAGCCTCTGAACATGTGTGAATATGCTCCCTGTTCACGGTTTGCACCACGTAGTCTCCATTTTTATCCTTATGCATGTACACAAACCAAGTGCACTCACCATAAACCAAGTGCACTCACCATCAGCCCCATCGCACATAGCTCTCAATCTTGTATCATCATTCACTTTGATACGAACGGGCCTCTTCGACATCACGCCATACTGTCGAAGGACCTCTCTAAAGAAGTCTTGGCTGCCGAAGATATGTCCAGGGCTAAAGTGTGGCAACTGATCAGTGGGTATGAACGGTTGTTTCACCACAGGACTACGCATAGGTGTTTCATCGTCTGAAGCAACATCTCTCACCTCAGCATTCGATATGTCGGCTAGCATGTCAGCATCTTCAGCCATCCGTTGGGCTTCATGATTGGGAGTATCTACCACAGGAGAGAATTTGCGGCGTTTGGTAGTCTTCGAGGTAGATCCCGATGCGGTTGTGGCAGAAGCTTTAGCTGCGGCCTGTTGCTGCTCTCTCCTGGCGGTGCGTGGTCATTTCTTCGAAAAAAGACGCAAACATTTGCTCATCTCGACACATGCTTGCCAGAGATATGAACTGATCGAAGTCTTCGCATTCATTATCAGTATGCACATCAAAACCCTCGTTGTGCAGAGGGCAGTCGCCTAAGTCTACGTCGTCATCGTCGTCCTCGACCTGGCCGTGTTGCAAGTTTATGTTGACATCCTCCTCAGGTGCAATTCTTGTTCCTCCAGTGTTCACATCCTCAGCACCCTCAGCACCATTTGTGTTTTCTCCTCCCTGATTTTCATCTGTGTTCACCTCCTCCACCACTGGTGGAAATGTTGTTCCTCCTCAGGCCCCGTTCTGGTTTCTCCTAGATTCAGTATATCCTCAACCTCAGCCAACCGAACAAGGTACTCCTCAAACACAGCAACTGCTTCAACAAAGCCTGGCACAAACAGCCCATTTGAGTGTGTTTTAAATGGCACGTAATCTTCCAAACCATCCATAATTGGCCTGTACACATCATGATCTGTTTGTGCATAATAACATATGCTATTGATTCTGGTTGAGGTGCTTGTTCAACTACTTCAGTTAGCTGCAAAGTCAATGTATTACCACATCAATATCCTTTCTTCCTTCTCAACACCAACATAATATCTTATCAAATCCAATATGCTATGCATTAAAACTAATATCAAAATGAATACACAATCAATGTGAAACGAATCAAACAAAAAAATCAATATCAATCACATGACATTAACAGTACCTCATCAACATTAGGTTGGGCATCCTGAGATGCAACCTGAACCTCATCTCCAACCGATGGTCCAACATCATCTTGTAGTGCTCCCACTACAACATGCATACACCACTATTCAATTCAATCCAAAATTAAATCTGAATATCAAAATGAATACCTTATCAACAAGAGACACATCTATATCAGATGCAATTTGAACTTCATCAGATTGTGTAACTGCTTTAGTTGGCTACATGCATAAAACCAAAACGCATAAAACTAATACCTAAATAAATACAAAGTCATTGATTCACAAACAGAACAAACAAATATCATTGAAAGTACCTCTTGAACATGACATTGAGCTTCAATCGCATCTCCAACCTGAACCTCATCTCCATTGGAAGTTCCAACCTGATATTGTGCTCCCACTCCAACCACTTTCTCAACCTTCAAAATGCATAGCAACAAAACATAATATCAAAACCAATATAGTATGCATGAAAACTAATATAAAAAACAGTCTGCATGTAGTAAATTAGGATAATTCCATGACAGAGGCAGTAGCATTACCTCTTCAACATTACATTGGCCTTCATTAGATTTTATCTCAGCAACTTCATCTTGTAATTCTCCTATTCCAACCACTTTATAAACCTACACCACGCATACCACCACAAAATAAAAGCCAAATTAGTAACTATGCAACCATAATGTAACATTAATTCAAACCAAAAATTAAATCTAAATATCAATGATAGTACCTCATCAACATGAGACACATCTAAATAAGATGAAGTTTGAACTTCAACAGCTTGTTCAACTGCTTTCGTTGGCTGCAAAGTCAACAAATGCAACCATAATCCACATCAATCTCCTCCTCAAAACCAAGAGTACATAATATCAAAATATAATATGAAAATAGATTTGCATGAAGACTAATACATACAAGTTCAGTACCTCAACCAACTAAAATATCTCAATATTAATCACAATACCTCATCAACATGCGCTTGTGCTATATCTGCTTGTCCAACTGCATGGTCTACGTGTCCTTGTAATCCTCCTACCCCATGGGCTTTGTCAACCTACAACATGCATAACAATAAGCCAATAAGTATGCAGTTAACTTACACTCCCTCCGTTCCATAGTAATAGAGTCATTTTGTCATTTTGGTACGTTCCATAGTAATAGAGTCATTTCTCTTTTTAGTAAAAGTCAACACATTTTTCCACACCTACTTTACTCTCTCTTACTTTTTTCTCTCTCTATCTCTCTACTTTTTTCATTTTCCACTTTATTCTCCATTTATTTAACTCACCTAACACAATTTTTCTTAATCTCCGTGCCGAAAAGAAACGTCTTCATTACTATGGAACGGAGGGAGTATGGAGTTGATTTTACAATGAAAACAAACTTTGAAAAATAATACATTCCATGAACACTTATATGGAGAAATAAAACACATTTAATACCTCATTTACAACAGCATCATCATCTTCCTCCATTGCATCACCAACATTAACATCACCAACATCATCCTACAAGGTAATGTCCACATTTAGATATGGTAGTTATTACAGTTATAATACAACCAAATATAACACTAAATATGATACCTGAACCACAACAAATTCATCCATCAAATTTTTTATAATGCTTTCTTCTTCCTTTTTTTTCGCCTTCCATCCCTCACGTGCTTGCACCAAGCTATCGAGATGCTTGTTCATCTTCGATGAGCGGTTCAGAAGGATGCCCAATTTGAATACCCACACATCCATCATTGAACTGGGGATGACAGTAATAAGACTCACATATAGCGTGTCTTGGATATCCAACTCTGACCATCATACTTGACAATTCAAACAGTTAAACTGCAGTATGCTCACATAGTCAATGTATTTTAACCTTCTCGTAATGTAATCTCCTGCGTGGAACACACCATGGTGGTGAAGCGCAATCGTAAAACAATCGGGCCTACTCTTTATTCAAAGTCAAGCAAACCAACAAAACCCATTAATTTCGGATATTACTACCTTTTTTGAGGTGCATAAAATACATAAATTTCCACAAAACCCTAACCTCAACATTACATGATTACAAATTTATAATCAAGTACATAGCCGAACAATGTTACGGGACAAAAGGCGTACCATATTCAAGCTCCGGGTGGAAGATAGAAATATTTATACCACGGAGTTTCCATGTCTCTTCCTCAAGGTCTATTATCACCCGAGGACGGCTAGGGCCAGTATCACCATTGTTCCTTGTATTTTGACTCGACTCAGCACCATCATTTGTCGGCGTTTTTCGACTTGACCCAGCACCATCATCATCATCACCGGTCTTCTTCTTTCGTCCCCTTTTTTTCGGCGGCATCACGGTCGCTGATTGTGGCCGGCGAAACAACTTTTGGAGAGTGGAAACCGCCTATTAGCGACAAAGAGGAGTTAGAGTCGAAAAATGCAAATGTTCGAATCAGGTGAGAGGAAAATGAGAGGGAAAATGGAGGGTTGGTGTGAGGGAAGGAAGATAAACTGTAGAAAATGGTGGGAAGTTGGAAGGGTCTCTCAAAAGTCACTCAAATTTTCCTCTCTCTCATTACGTGTCAACACCCCATTTCCTCTATTTTATATGTGTATATATGAAAGTACATGCAAATCCGGATGATGCTGACTGATTGAAAAAATTTCAATTTTGAAATGTCAAAACCATGCCCAATACTAAGGGACTAAATCTGATATTTATTAAAACGTGAAATGATATTAGTTTTTGAAGTATCGAGTATCATATTTGATATTATTTTACACATGCGTATAGTACAGTTGTACCGCATCTGATATATAATTTGTACTAATGAGGACCAACTATGATATTATTTTACTCATGCGTATACCACTTTTGATATTATTTTATGAACCACATTTGTATGCCAATTTTGATATTTGTTTGTGTTGATTTAGCCGTATAATTACCACTGTAATATAGTACTCCTAACTGGATACCCTCGTATGTAGTCATTACCCATCGAAGAATACCCATTTTCGGCCATGATCACAAATCACAACAACTAAAACTAAAACTAAAATTAAAACTAAAACTAAACCTAAAACTACAACTAAAACTAAAGTCTAAAACTTGTAACTTTGGAAAAAATCATACTTAGAACACATAATTCAATCAAAACAAGTTACATCGATTTAAACACTTCAAATTTTTTTCCCAACATCACGCACACTTTAAATTACAGTTCTTCCTCACAAAATGTTTCTTCACCCAAATTTTCCCCCACACACTGCAATATATTAGTCAAAACCTACTTCATGAAACTCACCAAAATGGCTACAAACGAAACTAACAACGATAACACCAAAATACAGTCTTTCGCTTTACTTCCACCTTGACACCGTTTTCGATATATTTCAGAATCAACTTCTTCTTCTCCTCCGACTTCGTCTTCACGCCCATTGTTTCCAACCAAGTAATTGCAGCCTTCAAAATACACAGACTTGGGATGACACCAACGAAAATAATCGCAGCCTCCAACCTTGCCCTTTTTCTCGCAAACGAAATACAACATTCCATTTGATTGCTTTCTTGTGTCGACAACGATTTTGAGAATCGCTCTTTGCCGGCACATACAATTTTCGTACTCAAACCAGAGCCACCTACAACCATTCACTCCTACCCCATCAGCCGAATTTTTAACGGAATGTGAAGACATGAAGACAAGCTTGATGTTGTGGAGAGAAGCAGGAACAAGAAGAAGAAGAATCGCGATTTTACGGAGAGAATGGTTGACACAAGAGGAAGAAGAAGAAGGAAACAAGTGAGATAGGAGAGAGAATTGGGTCATATTTAGAGGAGAGGCAAGAGAGAGAGATAAAACAATCATGACACCACCTGCAAAAAATAAATGATGTTCTGACTTCATACACAGTAAAAAATTTGAAATGTCCAAATTGCCCAAGCCCTAAAAAGGGCATTTTCTTCTGAAAACAGTGCTCTAGGACCGTTTTTGAAATAAACCCTTAGTCCAGGGATGCCTGACGATATTTTTAAAGTCCAAGGACTATGGGCGAGATAAACCCATAGTCCAGGGACCATTTTTGTAATTCACTCTATACATTATGATTTACTTCGTTAATGAGATATTTTCTACTCCTACTTTTCAAGAAAAATAAAACAATCTGGTTTAAATTGTATAAAAAAAACAATTGCATTTCGTTTGCAATTCCACTAAATTAAATTGGAGTGCTATAAATGTGATTAATAAATTCGGTTGCTATAACTCATAGTTATAACTGATTAATCCCCTTTTCATTTACTATGGTGTCATTCGGTTGCTATGACTCATTATCATACGATTATCCATCTAGGATTAAGTTGTGAGATTATTTTAGTTGGAGGGATGGCTATGACTCATTATCATATGATTATCCATCTAAGATTAAGTTATGAGATTATTTTAGTTGGAGGGGTAGCTATGACTCATTATCATATGTATCCATCTAGGATTAAGTTGTAAGATTCAATCTCATGAACCAAACATAATACATATTCAATCATGAGATATAATCTTTCAAACCGAACAAGCTCATGATTAAAACTTCAATAAAAGATCAATTACTAGTTTTTAGACAACTCTACAAGTGGAATATTGCTACACCATTTTCAATGATGGGCCGAGCTGGCCTGGCCCAGCCAGCCCAGCCCACTTGATAAGTTACTCATCACTCCATGGTTAAACATATGAACAAATACTATTCAAATATAATCTTATACACTATATATCTAATTATTTCGAAAAAAAATCCATCTAATACACACACATCACTTAACAGTTAACAGAATATTACATAGTAAACCAAATAATAAACTTATTAACTACAAATTACTCTCACTCTAAACCATGATTGCAAGAGAGAGAATGAAATGTGACCCAAGTTGGAAGCTGTTGTTTGCTCTTTTGAAATAGCATTAATGACGATACCAAAAAGTAGGAGTCTTGCACCTACCACAAGCACTTGGTCAATAAAGTTGCAATACTTTAGGTAGAGATCACTAAATGCAATTCTTCTCTTCTTCTTCTTTTTCTTCTTCCATTTGAGATAGGAGTATTACTTTTCTTGAGCTACCATGCATTGTGATTATGAATCTGCCTAGTCTAAAATGGTCTAGCTAGGACTCAAACATATCCTAACAAAACTAATGTCCAAATGTGGACAAACCCTAATCCATTTCATATGAAACAACATTAACAGAACATGTCCAAGTACAGATTTGTATGGTAAATGCAAACAGAAAAATACTAGCATATTTATCTATATATGTATGTATACCTAAATTTGCAAAACAAAGAGTTACCTTTTGCATGGAAGGAAAGGCATACGTGATATTGGCACGGCTCAATCAGATAACCGGGCTCTAAGCCCACTGAGCGCGGCTTTCAAATTGAACCGCACCAATATCTCGTAGTATACCACTCTCTATCAATTGCAAGATAAGAGAGGAAGAAGATGGTTAGTGAAGGAGGAGTAATGCAAGGGGAGATATATAAATAAGAGAGAGAGGGGGATCGGAGGCATTGAATTTGCCAACAACCCAACAACAAAAAGGAGAGTATATTTACTCAAAAGCTATGTAACCATGAAAAAGGTCACTGCAGCAAATCTGGAGCCTTCAATTTGCATTTATGAGGTCGGGGAAAAGGCGTGTTAGCACCATCACTACTAACTGCAATTTTTATTAATTATTTTTTGAATTTCAAAATATGTCCATTTTTTTATTTTAAGTAATCGAAGAAATTAAATTCATGGCAGTGGTTTTCTAGTTTATAAATAACTGCCGTCGTTGTCGATTTTGGTTTTGAGGAATTTTCTTGTTTCTTCGTTTTGTTTTTATTTACTTTGTATTTATGAAACGAGAATTATTTGGGTGAAATGATTGTCGTATTAGGAGTGGTGTAACTGTAACTATAAATACCAGTGGACTATTAATTCATTTCTCTATGGACCATTTCTTTCATCATGAATTCAACAATAAATTGTCCCTATGTGCCTTGAACTTTAACCTTCATGATCTGTCAAAAAGGAATCTTCACCTATTATAAATGTATAACTTTGATATGCAGTTACTGCATACAACGCCGAAAACGTCAATTGTGTCTGAATGATCCGAAAATCGCAATGCACTAGTGAATCGTTTAAGGGTGAAATAGTCATTTGAATATTTTTTGGATTTTATTTTAAATTTTTTGTATTTTCATTTGTTTAAAGTTACTAGGGTTTTCAACTTATAGATATGTTTTGATGTTAAAATAATTATCTATAAATGTGATTAATAAATTCAAAGTGAAGTAAATTGGTGAACCTTGATGTACTATACATTTGGATATATATGAGTTTTTGCCAAGATTAAAAGTATAATCTTGTAATGGAAGTTTCAATTAACATTCGTGAGTATGGGGGGTCTCATTGTCGAGTTTAATCCTTGGGTTCCCATTTCACTTTTGCTTTAGATTATGAATCAAGAGACAAAATAAATCCAACAATAAAGCTTTGTGTTCCACAAGTAGCCCATGCCCTTAAAATCTCACATTATACTGTTGGAGGAAATGGCTACAAAATTGAAAAACCCCCAAAAGGTTGAAAAAAGTAAAAAATTAAACCACACATTCTTTATTCGGAAGTGAAAACCTTCAGTTTTAATTGAACTTAAATTTAGTAAACTATATTGAGAGCCGAATATATATTTCTACATTTTTGTAATACATAGGTCACGTGAGTATTTTAAAGGCAGTATGATGCAAACATGCTACAAGAACGACCGACTGATAGAGAACTACATGAGTTTAAAATGAATAAAAAATTTTGAAAATTAAAATAAATTTTTTAAAAATTAATAAAATGACAATTTTGCCCCTTAAACGATGTCTAGTGGCTAAAATCCAAGACAATTGACGTTTTCGACGTCATTGATAAGTAAATAATTAACTAGATACTACTACAAGAAAAGAAGAGGCATTAGGAGGATGTTGATATGGGTAGGAATAAAGAAGGTTAGGAATATAGAGAAATAATTGGTTGAGGAAGTGTCCCTCTCTTCATGCTATGCTATATGCCATTAAAACTATGTTGTGTTTTCAACGTACATCACACCAACATTAAACACCATGGCTGTTTTCACGTGATTTTAGTGACCACCTCTTGTCCCTCACCTAACTCCTCTTAGTCTATCTCTACACATTTACACATCAAGATTCAAGTCTTCTTATAATGTGTAGTCTTGATCCTTGCCCTATGTCGATGGCGAAGACAGCGGCGCCAGCCACAACGGACCTTTGTCGACGACGACGAGGGTGGTGTAGCGAGCCATTACATGGCTTGGATAGAATTAAATTGGGCGCCGATAATTATAATGAACAAATTTAATTTTGGGACCTTATCATAAAGAAAAAGAGGCATCTATGAAGTATAAATGAAGGTGGACCACTTGCTCACATAGTTGCTCACTTTCAACTCGGATAACTAATTGTGATTCATAAATACCAATAAAAAAAATTGCCACAATTTATCTCAATCTTATGTTTGTATTAATGAAGATTAATACTTGATAAATATGTGGATATTTTTCAACACTTTTGAATAAATATGTTTTGCCGAAAAATCTTTGAAATTGACAAGATAGTTACTAGAAATTGTTGAGATATGTCTATAGTTCTTTCATTATTAAATTTATATATTCTACCAAAATTTACACATCAACAATATTCGGATTTTTTTTTAATTCTTGTGAATAAATTAGTTTGCGTTTTCTTCAATATTCAGAAAAATATGAATTTTATTTTGTGAATAAATTTGTCAAACGTTTGAGGTGTTCAATCTGATTACAAAATTAATGAAATCTGTCTTATTAAGATACCAATTTCGTGTACGAATCAAACACCTAATTCTTTTTCCTTCTTAATATAATTATAAGCATTAATTTAAAGCATTAACCCTCTTTATCTTTATTCATATCCCCTATTTTTCGTTGTTTCGAACGCGTCCCAAATTATACAGTCAAAACCCTTTAAAGCTTCAATTACTCTGCTTTGATTTGTGTGTTTGTTGTTTCGATTTCTGATATTCGCAGTTGGAGATTTAAAATTCGAATCTTGCGATGGCCAAGAGTTCTTTCAAACTAGAGCACCCTTTGGGTATGCAATTTCTACCTTGGCATTTTGTATTGATTTTGGTAATATGATAATTTGATGTAGTGATAAATGTTTGGTAACCCCTTTTATTGATTGGTAGCTTTCCCAAAGGGAAAACTGTTTTTTTTTTTTTTTTAATTCTTTCTATTTTTTATTTGACTTTGTGGTTTGATTGTATATTGCTTGAATAGCAGTTGCTATCTGATTGGTGATTGGTTTGTTTTTTGGGTTGAATACATGAATTTGATTTCTTGCAGTATGATGATTGATATGTGAATATAGAAATTTGGTTGAACTCTGATGATCACAGAGTAACAGTCAGATTGAAAGCTCCCCCTAAATTGGCTGACATAATTCCCCAATATCTAGGGCATCACCACTTTCTTAATCAGAGTTCTTGAAGCTTTTAGTTAGTTGCTGTTTATATCTTTGATTATAAGAAAACGGTTAACTGTGTGAGTACTGACTCTTGTACTGTACGAATCGAATTAGGTTCGATCTGTATTCATTTTATTAGGGCCTCCTGGGACTAAAGCTGTTATAATTTGTGTTTTACATTTTTCTACATGCATAACGTTTGTGCTCGTCCAGCATTATTGCTGCCAAGCTTGGTCTCTTCATCAGAATATCTCTGTATCCGTAGCTGACCTCTCATTTTTTCGGTGTCCATTACTGCAGAGAAAAGACAGGCAGAGTCTGGTCGCATCAGAGAGAAATATCCAGATAGAATTCCAGTGAGTTAAACAATTTATTCCGCAGTTGAGGTGTAATTATATGCATTGTTTGCAGTTCTTATTTCCCTTTTTGTTATTATACATTTAGGTCATTGTGGAGAAGGCAGGAAGGAGTGATGTTCCTGACATTGATAAAAAGAAGTGAGTGCAACAACTTAACTGTGGTGTAAAGAGCTCATTAATCTAATTTTCATTATATTTATCTTTGTAGAACATGATGTGATTATCATGTGTATGTGTTAGTTACAGCTTAATTAAAACTATAATTTGTGGATGCTTGTTGATTAAGACGGTGATTAGCAATCCCTTTTGAGGGCACGCAAGTGTTGATCCTCCTGTGTAAAGGGAGAGATCTCAAGCTCAATCCCCCTCAAAACCCAGAAAAATAAAAATAAAGGAAGATCAAGAAGAAGAAGACGAACCACTGTAATCAGTAGGGCTTTCTCTAATATATTCGGATAAGGCTTAGTTACCTAACTGAGATCATCTTGCACGTGTGTTTTTTCCATTTAGTGATAGATAGTGGTTGAATGCATGTTTTTTAACTTATACTTATCTTCCTAAGGTTGCAACGAAACCTTAATTTGTCGCTGTTAAGTTAAGCAACTAATGAATTTTTTACTAGAATGCATCATCACTTCCTATGAATTACAGATATCTGGTTCCTGCTGATCTGACCGTGGGACAGTTTGTTTATGTGGTTCGGAAGAGGATCAAACTGAGTGCTGAGAAAGCTATCTTCATATTTGTCAACGATGTACTGCCTCCGACTGGTGAGTGGGCTAGCTCCTTACGATTCACTGCCTATTCATATTTGTTGTTCACTTATAACTTACAATGTGCTTTGGTTGTTAGCTTCATTGTTGTCTGCAATCTATGACGAGTACAAGGATGAAGACGGGTTTCTCTACATGACTTATAGCGGCGAGAACACGTTTGGCTTTTACAAAGGCCAGTGACCATCAATTTCTTTAGCTAGCATTTCAATTGTACATTTCTCTCCGGTTCATTACTTTTGCCTGCTACCTTCCATTAGAAACTTACTTGCACAATAACTTGGCTAATAAATCTCTGTTCATATCATCATTATTATGCAAATTTCAAGAGTCTTGATTGATCACAAATGAAGGTGAAAATGTATGGATTGTGCCATCTACTCGAATAGCTTCATAGTCTAAAGTTGCATTACATGATTTGGGAAATCCAATTTCATTTGCGGCATACATAGGTGTGTTTGTGTTCATGTGTTGGAGGTTTTCTTTTGGCATTTATTTTTCACCCACTTGATGCTCATGGATGTGCTGTTCTTGACCTTGAGTGCCGCTGCTTTGGCCTTCCCGAACCCACCCGTCTTCTTTTCAGCTGCAGTCTCCTTGTTGCCTTTGGTGTCCTCCTCTGCCATAGCACCAAACCCTCCCTCGCCCCATTGATCTGCCCAGCTCGGCCCGTCCGTAGCCATCCTAGTTTCCTGCATATAGATTGCTTTCATATTAGATCTGATTAAGATTCTTGCTCACACTAATCTACATAGATTGCAAGAATCTAGGCAAACACACACACACACAAGAGAGGGAGAGAGAATACCTGGTGTTGAAGATAGAGATGGGAGTTGAAATTGAATGAAGAAAGAGATGATTCTCAATGGTAGATATATGGGATAATAAGCAAGGATGCATGTGGATGGGCTGTCATTTTAACAAATTTTCTTTTCTTTAAGAAGAAATGCCAACTCACAAGTTACTGTCTTTCTAAGCAACGTTTTGGTTCCCTACCATTATTATTATTGTTTCTTATATCATTTCTCAATGCTAATTTGGCCTAATTCCCAGTTAAGCTATTCCACTATTAATTGTTTTGTGGTTTTCAAAACCCCATATTTGAGCAAATGATAGAGAGAATTACATTTTTAGTGTTTGGACATTACACTTGTATCATTTGTTATCTCTATTCTTTAAAAATATCACCAATCGTCATTGATATAATATTGTTGGAAGCACTTTTGCACATTTGGAAACTTTTTTTTTACAAAAATCCTTATGCTATAGTATTATTTATTTATGTTTTTTCATGAGAAAGAGAACTACCACTTCGGCTATATTTGGTTCATTTATTTTGTTGCATTTTCCTAAGAGAAGTTGTCGAAGTATGTGGCAATTATTTGGTTCATTTATGTTGTATTTCCTCAAGAGAAGTTGTCAAAGTATGTGGCAAATAATTGTTCGTCACACCACGTACTTGAAAGGAAATGAATGAACCAAAATGACGGTTTTTTCTTGTGAAAAATACCTAAATGGGCCGTAAAGCTTTAGGGGTATTGTAGTTTAAAGAAATGCAAAAGTCCTTTCAATGATATTATATCAATGTCTAGAGATGGACGGTTTTTTCTTGTGAAAAATACCTAAATGGGCCGTAAAGCTTTAGGGGTATTGTAGTCTAAAGAAATGCAAAAGTCCTTTCAATGATATTATATCAATGTCTAGAGATGTCTAATGATATTTTTAAAGAATGTGGATTGTAGACATTATTACTGCAATGTCCAAAAACTGAAAATGTAGTCCTCTCAATATTTTACTAAATCTTTTAGTTTTCTTTTCTTTTTTTGGTTTGAAATTAACACTTTTACACTATACTAATTTGGACTGACAAAGAGGAACTTGAGGATGAAGCTTCAAAGGGTCAAGATTCAGACATTATAAATTCGATTCTGTTGCTTCCTTTTCACACAACAGATTTGTCGTTGAATTACTACTTTCTTCATCCCCTTGATTTGTGTGCGTAACTCTTTGTTTTATTGACCACCAAATCTTGTTTCCACTTTCTCTTTACCTTTCAACATTTTTTGTTTTGAACGGCAAAAAAGAACGCCTCAACAAAATTGATTCTTCAAATAATTAGTGAGGAAGAGATGCTTTTCTTGCAAATGGGAGTATCAATGTTCCTTAATTGTTGCCGTTACCACGTTTCTTAGATTCTCAAAACATGTAAATCAACACAAAATTGAAGTATAATACAAATAAAAATATTTCCTGTCATCTAAATTACTACAATTAAAAGCCATAAATAAATTGATTCACTTTGTTTTCCTCGTCGACTTGGACTTGCTCAATTTCCTACTCTTTTCGTCAAAACTACTCAAACTATATCCACTGGGAATCGCAAAAGGATCTTGCGGGAGGCTACCCCCGCACGTCTGGTGACGGGCGGATCCACCCCTCAGCCACGACGACGACAACGAGAAGTAGCCGCTCCCGTTGTCGCTAGCAAACTGCCCCGGGCTTGAGAGCGGAGTGAAGAAATCATCAGCCGGCTGCAGCTCCACAAATTTGGTGAATGTTATCACCACTCTTACTGTAGGAACCACAGGAATCGCAACCTGAGACAATAACAAAATTAAAATTTCGAAATAAAGGAAAATCGCATAAAGCGTGTGTTGGTTGGTTTTTTACTTATATGCATGAAAAGAATGAATTAAAGCAAAAGCATATCAAAATAAATACTGCACTGAATCAGAAAACCGGGGGAGGGACCCAAAGAAGTAGTGAATTGTCGATTTTGACCCTCACCTTTACGGGAAATGTACCGGAGGGAAACGTCGTCGTCAGAATCTCCCGCATGCGTCTAACGGCCTTCACTTTATTCACTAGGATATCAAGTAACGGAAGTAACTCCTCCGTCTTCAACGGAAACTGCTCCGTTAGCCACACCGTCGGCCGGAGACTCTTCGCATACTCCTTCTCCTTCGTCGCCGGCGCCGCCGCTAATCTCTCACCGTGCGGCGGCGGCTTCGATCTCCTCGAATCGATCGGGATTATATCCACGCTCTTCCTCGACACCGTCACGAATTCCCGATCCTCCCTGACGAAGCTGCTGTGCCGCCGCTGATTTCTGCTTCCGTCGCTGAATCGCGGATTCTCAGCGACGATGAAGCCTTCGTCCGACTCGTCGTCGATCTCCAGCGGCAGCACGCACGTCGGCGAGAACGGATCGTCTCTGCGCTCCGCCGCGTTCACTTTCCGCGAGCGGAAAGTGAACATCACATTGTGCATTTCGTAAACCCTAGCTTTCCATTCCCCGACGCTCTCCGTCTTCTCCTGCCGCCTCCAATTCGTACGGCCGATCAATTCCGCCTTCGTCACGTCCATCCCCGGCCGATAAACGCTCGTCTGATTGCAGAAATTGGAAACCTCGGCGTCGGATAACGGATTCCCCGCATTCTCAAACGCATCGTAGATTTTCCTCTCGTCGTGGTTGAGGATCAGGAGAGATCCCTCCGGAACGTCAATTCCGTTACCGTTACCGCAATTGAAGTCGTTTAGGAAGAGAAAGCTCTGATTCGCGCGCTGGATTTTGAGTCCGTCGTAGCCGGCGAGGGAAGTGTCGGCGCGTAGATTACCATCGCGCTTCCAGATTTTGTAAGTATCAGAGGGAGCGATTTTGCCAACGAACGGCACAATCGAGCTCTCGAAATGAAACGAGATCTCCATGTAGAAGTCCCTCATCCGCCGCAGCGCCGCCACGAGGCGCGGCAGGCGGCGCCGCCACTTGCACCAGGCGGCGCGGTGGTGGTGCTGGACCAGCGGCGCGACGATCTCCGGGCGGCGGCGGAGGAGCGCCTCCTGGAGCGGATTCCATCCGGCGGCGTTCTGGAGGGAGATGTTGGCACCGGCGGCGGCGAGCGCGCGGGCGGCGACGGCGTCGTTGAGGCGGACGGCGATGTGGAGCGGGGTCTCGCGGAGGCGGTTTTCGCGGCCGTCGAGGGCGGCGGAGATTCGGTCGGCGATTTGCTCGTGGGCGAGGGATTCGGATTCGGTTTTGATCAGAGTGGGATCGGGGAGTTTGGGGAGGGTGGAGAGGAGTTTAGTGAGGGCGAAATGGTCGGCGGTGGCGACGGCATAGTGGATGGGGCTGTCGGAGAATTCGTGGGGGCGGATGACGGCGGCCGTCGATTTGGGGGAGGACTTGGACATTGGGGGTTTTTGATTGGTGTTATTGTGATACTTAAATCTTTATTTGGAAGTTTATATATGCTTTTTTCCGCTTCTTTTTGTTTTTTTCTAATTTTTTATCATGTAAGTTTTAATTTTGGATTCTTAAATAGTCACCTTGTCCTCTACTATCTTTTCCGTTTTTTGTCGTTTGAATTATTTTTACTTGCTGCTATGCTTCAACGTGATCGATTAAAAATTCTAAATATTGTCCAAATTCAAAATTATAATTTGGATTATTAAAAAATATCAACAAATAAAACATTACCAAGAAAATATTAATAGAATTTTAACGATAGTCAATAATTGATGTTATATTGATATTATATTAACATTAAAGTCTTAAAATTTTACACTATCTTGATATTGTATTGAAACTGTGTTAAAATTGTGTTAAGGAGTTTTGAGTTTGTACAATATATAAATTTGCATTTTATCCTACTGTGCTAGCATATTTATTTGAAAAAATGAGTGAAATTATTCTTTTTCGTAACGACAATTTTATAGGATGGTATTTGTAAGTTGAAAGAATATAATGTAGACTACACAATAAAATAAATTCAATATGTTTTTGTGAATGAATAAAAAAAATGTACGGTACTCAGTGTAATAAACATGATGGCATAGAAAGTAAGGGGCGGGGGGCAAATTAGTCATTAGACAGGTGAGTAGGTCCAATCGGGCTCGACTTTTGGCGGTGTTGAATAAAAAAATAGTTGAGGACTTACAATTAAGCTTTCTATTTTGTCCTTTTCTTCTTGTATAAATATTTTCATTATAAAATTTGTATGTTATGTGAAGTATAGTACAAATATGAATAATATGTAGCAATATTATGGATACGTAACATGTATTCTTTCATCAGCACCATACTACTTAGACAAAATATTTTTTTATTATTTTATATATTAGTAATACAATATTTTGAAATTTATATAAATAATATAAAAATTATATTCATATTTTATTTTTGTACATTCCATTAATTATATTTAGAAAATATAAAAATTTCACTTACATCCAGATAATCGGTTGGATGCCATTTAAATTTAATAGTATACGTGCTTAGTGAAATTTTGAATCTTTAATTAATGGATTTAAATGTTCTTATTAGTGAAATCAGGAAAAAAAAATATTACCCACATTTCATGATTCAAGCCAAACGATTCCAATAAGTTACACCTCATATTAATCACAATTATTGAAATCCGAATTCTAAACTCACTAGTCACAAAGAATGATTATCAAAATCTCAAAATCACAATGAACAATCATTAACTAAAAATTCATTTAGTATATTTGACTGCTTAGTGTCATCATATCACATCCCAGTCCTTATTCGCGAATATAGATCAATCAGTCATTTATTGTTCCCTTATCAATATTGCATATTCTTACTCACCTAAAATTTAATTGATTTTCTACTAAATTACTCTTAATTAATATGCCAAATTAAATTTCCTATAATTAATTTCTATGTTCCGTTACTCAACGTATAGGACAACTAAAGGTTAGTAATTAATTGAATCAGTAGACCCATTGTGTTTTTTCTACAAGAAAAAGTGAAAAAAATGGACCCTTCAGTGATAGTTATGAATCGTACTCAAAATTGTTCAGTTGAGATACTCAAGCATGCAACCTGTCTTCTGTAACATCATTCTATAAAAGCAATCAAAATAATTTATGACAGTTTCCACCTAAAATAAATATTCGGTTTGTGGCCATATCTTAATTATGACATTAAATAGCCATTATTAAAATGACAAATTTAACTGAAAAGCTTTTCAATGTCGGAACTTTGCTAAAATAAAAAATTCAATTTTGATTTGAGAGTGAAAAGCCAACGTCTAGAATGGTCCACGAAATGAGTGTAATTACATTACATTAATTTAAATGGAAGAGTGTAATTCCAATATAGCGTATCTAACTCTATATGCAAATATTATTTCTTTTGGAAATGTGATTTAAAAAATTAAATTTAAAAGTTAAAATGAAGTGAGAATAAAAAGATACGTCGTTGATTGTATGAAGGAGGAAAATAGAAAAGAAAAAATAATGTTTTTTGAAAAAATGAAACTATTCAATTACTTTATGACAACTTAAAAAGGAATGCGATCCAAAACCTTGAGACAAAAGTATGGAAAGCAAAATAGCTTATTATTTTTTTTGTAATAAAAATAAGTACTATGATAATAAACGAAGATATCAAAATTATAATATAATTGATTTTTTTTATAAGTTTAGGATTAACTTGATTTTTCCAGCAATTTGTCTTTAAAAGAAAACACTTATGTGGATGCGCATGATGCGCTCAGGGGCGGAGCCACGCTGGGCCCAGGGGGGCCCTTGGGCCCCCCACCCATTTTAACTTTTCGTATATATAATATATGTATACAACTATATTCAATTGTTTATTTAGCCTAGCTGGTTACAAGACCCGCCTATTCTATGTGAGGTCCCTAAACCCGCCTATTCTATGTATCTCTTTTATGTTTAATTTCCTTTTATATTATAATATTATATTTATTTTCTTTGATGCTGAAATTTTAATCGATACATATTCATAAAAAAAATACTTTTTATCCCATAAATATGTAAATACTATTCCATATTACTTGTATCGTTAATATTTATCTATCGATTTTGATGATTTTCTCACAACTTGTAATTTTATATAATGAATTTCATACACGTATTTATTATCTCTACAATTTAAGAAAATAATTAATTCAGTTTCTGCTATTCATGTTTTAATTATTTTCACTATTCTTCTTGTTAACGATCCCTTTTGTTGCTTATGTGGCTATGCGACGTCAACTTCTGACAATATTGACACTAAATAAACTCAACAATTATTTATCAGAAATTTGGGCCCCCCGTCCATAAATTCCTGGCTCCGCCACTGGATGCGCTATGCCCTTAAATGTCAATAATGAAGATTAATCAGGATAATTAAGTTTAAAATAAGTCGATTAAGTATTAATTAAATTGATTCATTGCAGTTTTTCGCGCAGTCAGTGGAGAGCGCATGTGATAGTAGAGTAGCTCCAATTTAAATGTGCAGATATAATTATAAAGAAGTTTATGTTTTTCCTAGTTTTAATGGGCTGTCTTGTTTTTGTTTGAATATATTCGAAGTATCAAACATTTCAAAACTTTTTTTGAATATTGACTACCTTCTAAATGTTCAGATTTTATCTGCAAATTTTACAGCAGATGCCGCCCCAGTTCTGTTTAGACATGTTTTTGAATTTCAATACCTAAATGCAAAGCCTTTAATAAAATCCGAGCTGCATAGATCTGTCTGGCAAATAGACCAGGAAATCACACAGAGGTTCGAGCCCATAGGGCGTTCGCTGGGTACTCATACATACTAATACGGCCGATCCCATACCAGGGGCGACTGACTACATTATTCAACCAGAGATAGAAATAGTAACATTCAGTGACGCCCTCCTACTTATTTGCCTCGAGTTCTTTCAGAAAATCTTCGTTGTCAACCAACACCTACATAGGATACAAAACATTCGCAACATCAGCTCGCTTAACCATGTTCAAGAGAGGGTAAGATTATGGTGCATGTTGCTACTTTTTTATTTTAGTATATAGTAAATCTTATGTGTTATATAGGCAGTGAACTTACAGTTTTCCAGCCATCGGGATCCAGGAAAGAAGTGATCTTAGTGTTGATTCCAGGAATTGGTCCAGGTTGTCGGGTTATCTTTCCTCCAAGCTCCTGGATTACAACATTCACTACCTCGGCACTCTTGTATACATCATCAGTGCTGATTGCAATCTGAAGCACGGATTTCATCAATAATGAGAAAGGAAATTGATTACGCAAAGTGTGGATGAAGCAATGAAGCATCAAGCTGACCTGTGCATATGCATTCCCTTTGGTATATTCAGTTACACCATAGTTGTATGTCAGTTCCAAAGCAATTGTCTCGTATTCATCAGCATATCCCAGCATTGCTATGGTGTACTGAAAATTATTGAAGACAACACATCAAAACCACAACAATAATGCAAGAAGCTTATATAAATCTGGATTAAAATTGAACCCCCAGTACCTTCTGCTCTGGTCTGTCAGTTTTCTTCAAGAGTCTCATTCCTAATGCCTGCATGAATCACATCTCAATATCAGTGTTTATAGGTTTAGAAACACATACACAATTCCTTACATAGCGACTAAATGTACATTAAACGGGTTGCACTTAGGAATTATGTCAAATAAAAGAAAAAGATGCATGAGTTATTTACTTGCTACGCATAATGCAAAGCAAAAAGAAACTTGGTAGACCTGTAAACTAGAACACTTACATCTATAAACAATGTCAATATCAGAAATGGGCAAATTGGTCAGGCTTCAATATATCATATTCCAGAATAAAGATACAGATAGGTCAGTCTGCGACAAATCAAGAATCAAGAAAAGATAAAGAGTTCACCTTTTCATAGAATTTGATAGAACGGTCAAGATCGCCAACACGAAGCATCACTTGGCAGAGTGGTTCAGGAGTGGGACCACGCTGGATTAGTTCAAAAAGGTAGCCATCTGGGTCCTTGGCAAAAGCAATAACAGTTGATCCACCTTTAACAGGGCCTGGCTCTCGAGTGATAGTTCCACCCTTGGCCTTTATGTCCTCAACCAATTTGTAAACCTTAACGATGGATATAAGAAACAGGAGAAAACATTATGATCTGCATAACATAACCAACGAAAAATATGCATGCTAACTGTTAGAGAAGAAGAGAGAAGAGGATAAAAACTTACATCTTGAGTTGCAATGGCAAAATGCCCAAAGCCTGTTCCAATGTCATACTTATCGACTCCATAGTCTGCTCGATGCATGAAGAATGTCAAGTAGCCAATATTGGTGGAAAACTTGCAGCGTATAAATTTTCTAAAAGGTTTCACTCAATACATGGATTTGAAAGATGCAGAAATGCTGTATTATGTGTTCATAGATCATAAGACCAAGCAAATTAAAAGGGAGAACTGAAAGAGACCAGGTGGAAGAAATCACTAATGTTTATCAGTACAACGTTCAGCAGTATGTCGCTTCGCTCATCCTTATCCTAGATTGAGAGTGATCTAAGATGGGGGGGACACACAGTTAACTCAGGCCAAGCCTTAAATGGCAAAACAATTGTGAAATTAAAAACCTAAGTTAGAGATTAACATCGATTTCAGCGATTTGAGGACTACTAACACATGTATAAACCATGAATAAGTATGCATCAATGACGAGAGCAAATGTTGAAGCTAATAGTATAACATACTGTAAGTCAATTCAACCACAAACTGAGATTCTTCAGGCCCAAACCCAAGAAAAGCATTGGCATATTTCTCTTCCGGGATATCCCTTTTCCGCAACAGCTTCATCCCAAAACATTCAGTGTAGAACCTAGCATAGAAACAAAAATAAGCAACTAGGAGAAACAATAAAGGAAGCTGCACACTAGTCCATCTAGTATGGAAAAATACATACTTAATGGTACGGTCAAGGTCTCCTACTCGATACACTGCGTGCAGGAATCGACGCTTGTCCTTCTTTGGCCATTCCAATAGCTCAGTGCTTGGTACAACAGAGGTTGCTCCTTCCGCCATTGATCTGCAGGTAAAAAGCAGACATCGTCATTAATTCACAAGATTGATGAATCTATCCAACATTTTTCACCCAAAACCTAAATCGACAGGAGAAATGAGCCTTAATGAAGAAATGGGTCGATTAAATAGCTGCATTAGTTCATAGATTCACAAATAGTCCGCGATTTTAACAAAATTGAACCAAACAATCTGAAATTTTGTGTTAATCTGTTGTTGACGAGCTCTTTTACTACAACTGATCGAGTAATTTATTCGTTGATTAGTAAGTAACAGCACGGATTATAGAAAATCAGTAGCTTTCACCGATTCAAAAGCGAAAATTCGGAGAGAGCAAAAACGCAGAAAGTGGAGAGAGGAGCGAACCTGAGTGATAATCTGCGAAGAATCTGGAGAAGTGTCTAGATACAAGCTGACTGATTCTATTTCTACCTACTTCTCAATATATTGTGTGCAATCAGTAATCACATGCTGTGATATATCGTGGACCTTTTAGACGTCACTTGCAAATCTACGGCTCAAAAACGTCCGTCGCTTTTCTATTTGTCACTGCTTTGCCTCTCCATCAAAATCCGCCTTTTTGGCAGAATCCGACTAGTCCTGCTCGACCGGGCTTGCTATTAAGGCCGAAAGTCTTCCAGCGGGTGGCGGGGTTTGAATCCGTGACCCCATGACCACTACAGTTCCGCCCTGCCAACTGCGCTACGACCCGTTGGTAGATCCGATTTTTTTTAATGAAGCTTTTTAATTTATTCTCCAGCTCCTTCCGTCCATGATTAAACGTTTCATATTTGACCGACATGAGTTTTAAGAAATTATTTAATTTTATACGGCAAAGTGGATAGAAAAGTTAGTGGAATGTGGTCCTACTTTTATATACTGATTTTATAATAAAATATTAGTGGAATAAGTTAGTGGAATGTAGAGTCTACTTACTAAATAGAGTAAAAGTGAAATGGAATATTTAATGGCGGACGAATGAAAAAGGAAAAATGAAACATTTAATAATTGAAGGAGAGAATGGCCGACAGAGTACTATTTGATTACCAAATCTAATCTCGCTACGTTTAATTCATTAAATACATTTTTAAAATTTTATGCTCAACAAAAACGATTCAAAACACAAGACAAAAAGAGTAATAGTTCATGCGTTCATTTTAATTAAACGAGTGCTTTAAAAAAGTGTTCGCTAATAAATTTAATTGATGCGTTTAATCGCATATGGTGTTGTTTAGGTATGTCAGTCTAACTCAAAACCCACATATCGACCCGAGTTATCCGGTAAAATCATAGGATTAGGGCCGGAAAATCGCAACCCATATTCAGAAGTGGGCTACACGGGCTAACCCGTTTGGGTCGGCGGGTTATACGGGCTGGCCCGGGTGGGTTGCAGGTTAGCCCACGGGTTGAGCATTTAATGTAAAATATAATTAAACTTTTGGATTATATACTTATACGAAGTATATTTGGTAATATCAATATTAAATATTGTACAACATTTGATATAAAGAATATATGGTAATTACGTCTTCTCTCTCAAATTAAGTTAGGGTTATATGAAATGCATGATTTCCATTTAATTGTAGTCAGATTCATGTGTGATATTAATTAAACGATATGTTTATCTATTTTGTTTCAATTTTCAATTGCTATTATTTTCTTTCTCTTGATCACTTTAATAATGCTTTACTATTTGCGATAATCTACTTTTTAATAATTTAGAATATTTGATTGGATAGAAAGTAACATATAAGACTACTATTGACCCGAATAGCCCGTGGGTTAGCTCGAAACCCGAAGATTTAGGGTTAGAGCAAAAAATTTATAACCCGAAAAATTTACAGCCCGAACATTCCACACCCAAATAGCCCGACAACCCGAGTGGATTGACCCGAACCCGAGCGGGTTAGCCCAATTGACATCCCTAGTGTTGTTTAATGGAAGACTAGTATTAACACCCGTGTTATGCACGGGTCATAAGATTTTAAAATAGTTAAAGCAAATTGTAAATAATTGAAAAAATAAATTAATATAATTATGTAGTACCACGTCAGCAGGCCCATCCCAGAACCTATTTCCCTGCAATGGAGAACCCATCCCAGAGTCTATCTCATTTCATTTCAAAAAACAAAAAAAAAAACATAAATATCTGAATAATATAAATAAAAGTACATAATAAATTCATTATTCGATGTATTACAATATTAGAAAACAAAATACAATGAGAAACGAATTTAAATAAAACATCAGCCCCTCCGTGACCAAAGTTCTTCAATCATATCACGTTGGAGTGCATGATGGGCTTCGGCTTGGCGCATGTCAACCTATGCCTGAAGACATTCATCATCGTTGTATTGTAGACCTCGGCGATGAGACTCACTTGCAACACACACCTACTACGCGCTCCCACATCTGGACAATGATGGGGTTGTTCTCGCCGACGTCGGAATAGGAATCCGAATCCGAATTGTGGGTGAAATTAAACATTTCTAGTGAGAAAAATTGTGAAGGAAAGCATGCGGGTGTGTGAAATGAAGAGGATTGAGGTATTTATATAAAAGAAGAAAATAAAAAAAAAAATTAATTTAAAAAAAAATGAAAATCGGCTCCGCCATCGATCCGAGCCTCCACAACGGAGGCCTATCGCGGGTCGATGCGGAGCCGATAGGGGCATCGGCTTGGCTAATTTATAGGCAGAAGGGCGGAGGCGAAGGGAAAGGGAGATGGACCCATCTCCCTCCTCCACAATGGTGACCCATGGAAAGCGATGGGGGACCGATCTACGGCTCTGGAGATCGGCCCCCATTGTTAATGCCCTTATGTTGTTTTTCAACACGTAGGATATGGAAAAAAAATAATAGAAAAACTACTCCTAGTTATTTTATTAATCTAAATATTGATTGATTTCATTTTATCAAGAAGCAAAATAGCCACAAATATCATAAACTCTCTCTGAAATATATATTTCCCACTATTTTAAACTAAGGGCATGTGGTTGACAAGATTCTGTTTGGGAAAGTAATCTAATTCCTTAAATTTTAAATTCCTGTGTTTGTTTCGTTTTTAATCAAACTGGGAAAGTAATCAGAATCCGAGAACAAGGAAAGTTAGTACAACTTTCCAGGATTCTGAATCCTAACTTTTCTTAGGTATTCTTTTTCCCAGTTTCAAGATTCTTACTAGGGATGTCAATTGGGCTAACCCGCTCGGGTTCGGGCCAACCCACTCGGTTTGTCGGACTATTTGGGTGTGGGTTATTCGGGCTGAAATTTTTTTGGGTTATATATTTTTGGCCCTAACCCTAAATCTTCGGGTTTCGAGCTAACCCACGGGCTATTCGGGCCAGGAGTGATCTTATTTGTTTCTTTCTATCCAATTCGGTATTCTAACTTATAAAAAAAAACTGATTGTCGTAAAGTGAAGTATTATCAAAGTGATCAAGAGAAGGAAAATAATAGCTATTGAAAATTGAAACAAAATACATAAACATATCACTTAATTAGTAGCACGTGTGAATCCGAATACAATTAAATGGCAATTAAATGGAAATCATGCATTTCAAAAAGAGTTAAATAATATTCTTAATTGTATAACGAAAAAATAAATTCTAAGAAGTTAAAAAAGATAGTATAGATAATAGTATATCAAAAAATAAATTCAATGGAGTTTAATGTGATTATATGAGTACATATTATGATATTAATATACTCTATATTTCATTAACCCTAACTTTTGATTTGAGAAAGAAGACATTATTACCTTATATAGTTCATATGCCATATATATTTGATATATATAAGTATATAAACCCAAAATTTCATATTTTTTTTAAATGCTCAACCCATGGGCTAACCCGCAAACCCACCCGGGCCAGTCCGCATAACCCGCCAACCCAAACGGGTCAGCCCATATAGCCCGGTTATGTATTTGGGTTATAATTTTCCGGACCTAACCCTGTGATTTTACTGGGCTATTTGGATCGATCCGCGGGTTTCGGGCTAGATTGACATCCCTAATTCTTACATATTTAAGCAATATAGTATAGTTTTATTATTATTATTAATAATAATAATAATAATAATAATATTAATTATTATGTTTTAAAAATAATTTAAAATTATAAATTATACTTAATTTCACTATATTAAATAACTATAATTAAAACTATCATAATTATAACTATATTTTATAATAATTCATAATATTAATTAATAATTTATTAATATTTAAATTTTAATTATATAATATAAATTCTATAATAAATAATTATTATTATATTTTATAAATTAATAATTAATCAATAATGTCATAGTGCAATTTTAATTTATAAAATTTATTCAATTATAATATCTGTAAATTTTATAATTATAATATAATAATTATTATATTTATTATTATAATAAATAAGTATACCCCATGTAACTATAATTATAATTATATTATTATATATTATGATCGATAATCCATATTTAAACTATCCATCGTAATGATAAATATAATAATATAATTATTATTATTTATAACTAATAATTTATTAAAAAATTACTATATTATTCTTTTTTATAAATAAAAAATAATAAGTATATTTTTAGTTTGGTGTTTAAATTAAGTATAAATTTAAAATCTTGATATTCTCCAAACACAGGAAAGTAAAGTTACTAGGATTCATATTCCCGAGATTCATTTTCCCAGAAATCATTTTCCTTGCCAACTTTACTTTCCCGCCAACTAAACATGGCCTAAAGTTATTTTTTCAGCTAATTTTAACAAATAGTGAATCCTTTTTGGATATCAATTAGGATATTCTTCTTCGTTTCCCTAAATTCTTAACAAATTCAACTTTCTCTTACTTTGACCCTTCTATTGGTAGGATCAATGTTTTAAAAATCGGACTGGACTAGCCGGTTCGACCGGTTTAATCACGAACTAGTAGGCAGTCCGGTCCGGTTCACCCCTAGAAACTGCCAACACGTTGAACTGCCATGGACCGGCGAAACCGGTCAGTTGGACCGGTCCAACCGTGAACCGAAAACTGGTTTTTTGCTTTACAAAATACTCCCTCCGTCCACGAATAAGAGTCTCATTTTTCTATTTTGGTTCGTCCACAAATAAGAGTCCCGGTTCAAAATTATCATAAATGGTAAGAGCATCCGCAGCGGTGAAGGCTGCGGTGCTCGTCCGTCCGTGCCAGCGGCACGACTCTGCTCTTAGCTAAGAGCACGTCCGTGCCACTGAGCAGCACACGTGGCGACACCTCATTCGCCAACAGCATAGTCGTTGGCTTATTAAAAAAAATTTTAAATGCGAAATTAATTGAAAAAAATGTTTTTAAATAAAACAAAATATATTTTCCCACTTCCCAAAAAAAATATATCCGTTTTCTTCCCACTTTTAATTTATTTTTCAAAATTTTTTCCCCCAAAATTCACATTTTCATCTATAAATACCCCCACTTCAACACAAAAAAATCACATTCTCATCTATTCTATCAACATCTACATTCTCTCATCTTTTTTCCTCATACTCTCTCATCTAAATTCCCACCACACTACATGTCACGACCGCACTTTGCTAAGGATAGCGAAAGCGGGTAAATCGCGACTAATGGGGGATTAAAGAAGCGGGGAAAGAAAGGGGGAAAGAACTTGTGAATATACTCGAAGGCCAAGTCGAACACTTCATAGAATAGAAGCCAAATGTACCATTTCATGGTCTTAGAACTAGAATGAACAATACATCAATAAATCAGAGTTCGAAGGTGAGATTCTAAGATGTCTCACTTCACAAAAGAGAAGCACCTACATCTCGTCTCGGCCTATAGGATTTTCTTAATCTACCTCGGCTTACTACTCTCAGAGTTTATTTATTCTCTTTATTAACTTGGAGAAATTCTATTTTCTCTAACTTAAATATTCGGGCACTTATTAATAAGAATAGGAATTCTTGGAAAGTCTCTTCTTAAATCCTTTTCTTCGGATTTTCTTAAGGCCGCTCATGGCGTCGCGGGGCCGGCCTGCCGCTTTGCGTCTCCCACTTTACTACTTTATTTTCCGGAATCTAAATAAATTATTTGGGAATTTATTCCTCGGCCTTGAGCCCAACTCTATTTTTCTCCATCTTTGGAAACTTAGTAAATCATTGGGGAAATTTAAATTTAAATTGAGCTCCAACTCTTTTCTTAAAATTAAATCCCAACCTCTCATAATTTAACTCTCCCAACAATAAATCCACTGGCCCGGATCATAAATTCCTTGGCCCAATTCTTAATTAACTACTAAGGCCCAACAACCATTTAAAACAAATTGGCCCAATCCAAAATTTAGAAATGGGAGCCCACATTATACTCCCTCCCCATCGGTTCTCTCTTTCTCTCCCCATTTCTCAAAATCATTCCCAAATGACTCTCTCTAAAGAAGAAAAAGCCGGGCGACCACTCTTCCATCTCGGCAAATCGCCATCTCGTCCCCGAGCCCCCCTTTCCCCTTATACATCTTCTCCCTTCGACTCAATTATCTCAAAATTAGAAACCCTCGTGAACAAGGGGACCGCGGCTTCCCCTTCATCGCCGGGGGTATTCCCCGTCCTCTGTCGCCGTTCCGTCACCTCTCGCGATTTCCACATCTCTTCTCCAAATTTCTCCCGATCGTCGAATTTCAAAATCCCTAAATTGGGAATCACATCGAAGAACCGGCGGCATCTCCTTCTCGTGCTAGCGTGCTCGTCGGCCCTCCTCGTCGCCGGCGGCGCTAGCCCCCCCTATGCTCCCTTCCTCTGGGCGGGACGCCTCCCTAGTCGGCGTTCGCCTGGGCGTTCTCCGGCAGCTCTTCGTCAGCCCCAGCGTCCTCGCGAACAGCGGAGAGGAGGCATCGCCTCTTCTCCTCTCCCCGCGACTGGGCTGCTCCGCGGAGGTTTCGGACTCCGTCGCGCTTTTCCCGTGCCCGGCAGCCCGTCCCGTCTTGCGCCGTGATCCGGAGCTTCTCGTGGAAGTTCTTCGGCTCCGTCGACACTCGCCGTCGCCCGGGCGCCCCTCCGCTAAGCTAAGTCTCATCCCCCCCTACTCAATTTCTAACAATAAAAGAGCTTGGGGCTCTCTAACGCTTATTGATTCGAACTTGGCTGCACTTAATCACGGAAGGAGCTTGCTATTGTTTTTGCTACACTTAGTCTTGTTTATATGATTGTCATCTTGTGGTTTTGTTGGAGTTTCCCATACTGACTAAGCATTGGTATCATGTGTTGGTGTTTGGCTTTATGCTTGCTACGTTATGACTATTCTATTGAGCTTCTATGAATCTAAGTTATTGGTATCTATTGGTTGATCTACATAATGCGATGGAGATGGTGTTGAGGTTGTTTACCTCACTTTTTGAACTTATCGGTGGTGGCTGTCCTTGCCGTCACCACTCGCCCTCTCCCTCCTCCCTGGCTCTTCCCCTTGGTGTTGTGTAGAATTTGTGGTGATGGAATGTGGTGGTGGAGGAGGTGAGGAGAGGCTGTATATGGTGCTAAGCTATTGAAAGCTAGGTTTGAGACTTGGAGCCAAAGACTTATTTTGGGCTTGTTAGCTCTCTTACTTTGAGCTTGATGATTGTGAGATTCTTGCCCTTTTGGTGATTGTGGCTGATTCCCTTGGCTGATTTCTCGGCCTCGATCGACGGGGAGATGAGAGTTTGTCTCATCTTCTATTTTTTGGGCTTGTGTAGGAGCTCGCTCTCCAATGCCTCTTTGTCTCGACTCCCTTTTGATGTTAGAGGAGATGGTGACCAAGATTTTCTTACCTCATGCTATACTTAACAACTTGCAACACATGAGCAAATGATCCAGGGTCTCAAGAGGCAATTGGGGTTAGAGGACTAGTCTTCCACGTGTGTAATTTTTATTTTCTAAGATTTTAATTATGTATTTTTATTTTTTAGTATTTTAATTATGTCATTTTTATTTTTTAGGATTTTAATGTAATTTTTATTTTTTAATGTATTTTTATAATGTAGAAATGTTTTTAATAATTGAGTATTTAAATTGAATAATAGAATGGTGGGACCCTTGAGCTTGTCCTTAGCTAAGAGCACGGATGTGGGTGTTGTGCTTTCTTAGCTAAGGACAAGGAGTAAAAGTAGGTCCGGGACCACTTCCGTGCTCTTAGCTAAGAGCACGGATGGGGATGCTCTAAGGAGACCTCACATTCCACTAACTCATTCTACTCACATATCATTTAAAACTAATATATACAAGTGGGACCCCTATTCCACTAACTTTCTTCCACCCACTTTTATTAACATTTCTTAAAACCCGCGCCATTTAAAAATGAGGCTCTTAATCGTGGATGGAGGGCACATTCCACTAACTCATTCTACTCAGATATCATTTAAAGCTAATACTCCCTTCGTCCCAGATAATTCGACCCAGTATTCCATTTCGGACAGTCCCACATAATTTGTCCCACTTAACTTTTACCATTTTTGGCAGTGGACCTCATATTCCACTAACTCATTCCTACTCACGTTTTATTATAAAATTAATACTTTAAAAGTAGGACCTACATCCCACCAACTTTTTCAACTCACTTTCCATTAGATTTCTTAAAACCCGTGCCGAATCAAAGTGTCCCAAATTATCTGGGATGGAGGGAGTATATACAAGTGGGACCCCTATTCCACTAACTTTCTTCCACCCACTTTTCTTAACATTTCTTAAAACCCGCGTCATTTAGAAATGAGGCTCTTAATAATCGTGGACGGAAGGAGTATATCTCAAAATTTGTTGTTGGTAGGACTTGAACTCATGACCTCTACACTAGATACCAACACCACTCCACCATATGGCCATTTTGAAATAGTTTGAACATCTTGTACACTAAAAACGAAACTTTTATCCACCTAAACTAATAATTCATTTTAATTTTATATTCTTTCAAGAGATTGTTAATTATAAGTATATTTTAATTATGTTTTTACAAACACTAAATTTTAATATGAATTTGTAATTATACATAAATTTAATATTTTTTATATGTAAATATAATTTATTATTACTTAATATTAATAACTTCATTGTATATATTTAATGTATACACTAACCATTAATATTAATATTTTTAAGTAAAATAACTAATTATTCATGTGTAATTATATATTTTCGTTCAATAATAAACTTTTTTAATTATAATGAATTTATCTAATTATATATTAAATATTAAATTATTTTAACTACAACAACTAATGAATCATATATTTAATTTTATTTACCAACAAAAATATTTATGAAATTTTGTGATTTACTACATAATTTTCATATTTATATTTAGAACTAAAATATAAGGTTAATATTTTTGATACATTATTAATTATATGTAAATTTAATATATTTTGTATATTGTGAATTTAATTTTGTGTGTTTGCAATAGTAAAACGGTTCAACTAGTGATTGAACCGGTTGAACCATGAACCAGTAGATTCGCCGGTTCACTGGTCCGGTTCTTAAAACATTGGGTAGGATGAATAAGTGTGTGGTATAAAAAGAAAAAATGTGTTGTTATGTATTTTAAATTGGTAAAGTAAGAGAGAGAGATAGATAGAGAAAGTTTTTTTTTAATACTGTTAGTGGAGAATGAGTCTCACCTCATTAGAGTGAAAAGAGTTTTTAAAATTGAAATGTTCATATTTTTTTGGACGGACGAAAAAGAAATAGTGCATATGATATAAAACACATATGATATAGTATTTTATAAGAAATATGGTTACTTAAATTTAAAATAGTAATAAGTGACTAAGTGTCATTAAGATGTATTCATTATTGCTATCGATTTAGTTATTGTTGGGATATGTACATTTTATTAGTATATACTATTAAGAGCATTAGCAATGGAGGGCCGATGGGAGGGCCTTCCCCATCGGCCCACCATAGTGGAAAAGGGGCCGTCGTGCGCCCCCTCCCTCTCTCCCCATATGGCCGATATATCGGCCCTAGCCGTTGAGAAGGGCCCTCCGATCGGCCCTCCATTGTGGAGGAAGTGCCGCCGGTCGGCCCTCTCACCTATTTTTATTTTTTTTTTCATTTTTTTGATTTTGTTTTTTATTCCATTTCTTCCACTATAATTACAACCTACCATTCTTCACGTTTCCACACCAACATCTTATCTTCTATCTATTTCAATACATTTTCTCTCTCTAGTAAATTTAATCAATGTCTTCCGGTAGCGATTCCGACGATGAAGTCATAAACCGAGTGGTGCCGCGCGTGCTTGCAAGGGCAGCCCGACGTCAGGAAGAAGCGAACCAGGAGGCGATTCCAAGGCCAATCCATCGCCGTCAATCGGTCGACCATGACCACACTGAGGCACACAACTGGCTCTACACGGATTACTTTGTCGAGGACCCATGGTGGGGCCCGACGGTTTTCCGTCGGCGTTTCAGAATGCGGCAAGAGCTATTCCTGCGCATCGTTAACAGGTTGTCGGCGCGTTACCCGGACTTCCAACAGCGTTGGGAAACCATCGGAAAGCCTGGATATTCACCTCTGCAGAAGTGCACGACTGCAATTAGGCAGTTGGGATACGGAGGATGTGCCGACATGTTCGACGAATATCTTCTCGTCGTGAACACAACTGGTCGCGATTGTTTGAAGAAGTTTTGTAAAGGCGTGATTGAGACTTTCGGCCCCACCTATCTGCGGAAGCCGACCGCACAAGATTGCCAGTTCTTGCTTGATTTGCACTGGAGGGTGCACGACTTCCCGGGTATGTTGGGAAGTATAGATTGTATGCATTGGCAGTGGAAGAACTGTCCGACCACTTGAAGAGGCCAATTTACGAGCGGGTTCAAGGGCACACATCCAACCATCATTCTGGAAGCCGTTGCCGATCAGCGCCTATGGATTTGACATGCCTACTTCGGTGTGGCCGGGTCGAACAACGACCTAAATGTCCTGCAGTCCTCGCCTCTGTTCAACGACCAGTGCCAGGGAATAGGCCCCTTGGTTGACTTCACCGCGAACGGCAACCGGCATCAGATGGGGTATTACTTGGCGGACGACATATACCCAAGTTGGCCCGTTTTCGTGAAGACGATTAGTTGTCCAACTGAGGAGAAAAGGAGTTATTTTGCTCAACGGCAAGATGCGCCGTGAAAGGATGTGGAGCGGGCTTTCGATGCGCTCCAATCGCATTTTGCATTGATCAAAGGTCTGGCGCGATTCTTCTACAAGGGTGATATCACTGATATCATCTATGCCGCTATCGCATTGCATAACATGATAGAAGAGAGTGGAGATGAAGATGTCGCCGATGTCCCCGTCGAACACATTGCAAGCTCCAGCCACGGTGTCGCTAGAGAGTCCCACCGGCAGGGTGTCCCTCACGGATACGCCGAGCGTCTTCGGGCATTTGTTGATATACGCCAAAAAGAGGCCCACAATCGTCTACAACACGATATGATTGAAGAAATTTGGGGACGGAGGGGTAGGCACTGATGCTTTATTTTTATTTTTAGTTTTATGTAAAATTTGCTTCTCGTTGTATTCTATTTTCCAATTTTGAAATACAACAAAAATTTGCGTATTAATATTTTTGGTTCTTATTTATTTAATTTGATAACATATTAAATATAGAAGTGCTAAAAAATTAAAATAAAATGGTGATAATGTGGAAATGAAATGGAATGGGAGGGCCCTTCCATTGCAGGGAGATAGGCCCTTTGGACAAATGTTGATGTAGAATGGGAGGGCCCTTCCATTATGAATGCTCTGACAATTTAACCTAAATGAATATAATACTAATGAGATACTACACGATTATTAATTCAATTGTAAAACAAAATTATTTGAATTATTTTTATAAGGATTAAAATAGTCATAAATATCATGTTTAAAAAAAAACATGAAGCTTAATATTATTAATTTTGATACCCCAATTTGGTTAGTAAAACTACATCCGCTCTAAAAAAAAATAGACTTATTTTTATCATTTTGGATGTCCACCAAAATTAAACTAATTTTAAATATTGAAAGTTTTATACAAATTTCAACCCTACACGTCATTCTAAATATGGATCCCACAATCCACTAACGCTACTTCCACGACATTTTCTTATTTCATACGTATATAAAGTAAACTACTCCCTCGGTCCCAGTTTCAGAGTCATGTTTTGCCATTTTTCATCCGTCTTAGCTTAAAAGTCCCATTAGAATTTGTCATATTTTGACATAAAATTTAAGCTCATTGTTGATGAAATTTACACTCAAATGCCATTACTTTCATAAAAATAAAACAAAACAAAATCTTAAACTTACAAAAAGTCAAAATGGTCCTACTTTCAACTACCTCACTTCAATTATTACACACTCAATAACCACTATCTTACTTCAATTATTACACGCTCCAACAATTTCTTAAAACCTGTGCCCTAACGAAATTTGCATCCTAAACTGGGACGGAGGGAGTATCACTTAAAATAACGATAACATTTTTGTGCATCTTATTTATTTTGAATAATGTGACAATATACACTACTCTTTGTATTATAAGAAGCAATACAAATTTTATGAGTTTAAGTTTAATTTTAAATAATTTTTATTTCATTTAATTCCATATTTTATTCTATAAACTTATTAGTATTATTTAATTAATTAAAGATTAACTAAAATATATTAAATATTGATGAAAATTGAAAAAGATTACTTCATCCTGTTATAATTGAACTTGCCAATTAATTTAGAGAAGAAGTATTTCAACAATAAATAAAATTTCAATTTTGATCCAAATAGAAGCCATCATTTCATTAAATAGCACAATTCCAATTTTAATTGAAGTAGAAGGCAAAATAATTGGTGTACTAATATTCTCCATAGATTAAATTTCCCTATAAACCCTAGGTGAAAAGCGGCGTCTCCTCCTCCTCTTTCAGTCTCTAGCCATCTCCCTCTCTCTCTCGACCGGCGGAACTTGCCTTGCATCAGCCATCCTCGCCGCCACGCCTTCCTCTCTTGCCGACGGCTCTGAATTTTCATATATAACAGTAAGCTCACATTTCTAAAGCTTTCACCTTATTACCTGCTTGATTTGGGGAATTTCGATTTTGTTGTTGTGGATTTTTATTATCCACCCATGTTATTTTGGTTTTGAAGGATATCAATGAGTAGTTGAAGGAAAATCGCATCAATCAGAATATCAGTCCACAAAAATAGTCCCCAAAATTGCAGCAGATTTAATTAATGGTGTGTTTAATACCCTTACAGACTTAATTAATCGCATCAAATTTTATAATTTTTCTAGAAAATAAGAAAAAATTAATTTGAATTTAAGATGATGCGCAGGCTAACCTCCATCGCCCTAAACCCCAACACCGCGGTGGCGGTCGGCGTCCGCCCTCTCTCGACTAAACGACCTACCAAAACCGGCGAGGAAGAGTGGAATGACGCTTGGGAAACTGCCTGGCTTCCTGACGATCTCTCGGGTAAATCCTCCCGCGCCCCATGGGAATCTGACGTCAGCTTCTCCCTCCCCACCGCCGCCGAAAATCCCCAAGCCGCAATTTCCTCTCCGCCGGAAGAAATTGACACCGAGACCAAGGCTTTCGTGGAGGATATGAACGATAATTGGGACCAGAGGAAGGGCAAATCGGCGAAGAAGGAATCTGATCGGATTGCGGCTTCATCTTCATCTTCTCCTCTCTACAGCTTGGACAATATTAAGAGGGATTATCGCCTGACAAAGCAGAAAATCCACGCCGGCCTGTGGGCCAAGGAGATTGAGAAACTGGAGGAGGCTAAATTGGGGAATTTCGTCTCCGGCGCCGACGACATCGAGAAATTGCTCGATAGTGCCTCCGAGTATGTTTTAATCAATTCTTCGATCATTTATTGAATTAAATTTGTCAGTAATCGGTAGAAATTTTGCTTAGGAATTGTCACTGTATGTTGATCTGAGCTACTTTGTTGAGTTACTTTATCTGCTAAAAATGCAATGAATTGTTGATCTACTTTGTTGAAATACGTTATCTGCTAAAAATGCAACGAATTGTTGAAGATATGATACTCCTTGTTAAATTATGTTTGCTATTGTAGACTAATTCTGGTTGATTGAAATTGAATATATGCAGGATATTTGAATCTGCAAATAATGATTTGGGAAGATCCACAATTGCTAGCTCCGAGCTCAAAAACAAGCCGGATGGATGGGAAACCACCTCGAAAAATCCAGAGGGTAATGTGTGGGACATGTCACAGAGGGAAGAAGACATCTTGGTTCAAGAGTTTGAGCGTCGCATTGCCTTCAACAAGTTTCAGGTTGTTACCACCATTGAAATACCAAAATATGGTTTAGGATTTCATGTTTTTTTGTGTGTTGTTACGTCATTTGATTTCCACTGTCTTTGAATGGATTTCAGATTGCAAGCTTCATAAAAAGGCACATATTTAGCCGAAGGAGGCCTGTAGATGGATGGAAATACATGATTGAAGTTATAGGCCCGAATGCAAAGAAAGGGAAGGGGAGTGTCGCAAGGATTCCTAGTGTCTCAGATGAATCAACCCAACCTTACAGAGAGGAGAAGCTTCCTCTTGCAGGTACTTACACCTCCCAAAAAAGACGATGAACTTGCATTCTATTGCCAAGTCCGGTAAGAGCTTGCAGTTACAACTTAGAAAGCAAATAGGAGGAAGATTTTGATAGTGGCTTCATCAATGTGATATGCTGTTTCTATAACAATGTGAGTTTGAATGTTGTCCAGATAGAAAAATCATAAACACCAATTGGTAGTGAAATGAAATTCATTCTCGAATTCCCAAATTCCTCCGGTTTTTGTTGGTTAGATTTGGTGTCTAAGACATTGACAATGTGATGGATTATTGTGTGAAAATTAATTAGACCTACTTTGTTGAGCACTCGATTCTAGTTTATCAAAATCTTACCCACTGGCTATATTAGTATAAAGTAAAGAAGTAAGAATCGAATCCCACAAGAAATGATGGATGGATGGATTCTGAACAGCATGTACAAGAATATTGTACCTACTACAACTAGAAATGTAAACATGGTGTACGATAAGGGAGTTGGTTTTTTAATTGACATAAAGTTAATGACTTAATGCTCATTCGGTTTCATAAGAATATACACTTTGACACTTCTATTGGTAGGATGAATAAGTGTGTGGTAAAAAAAGAATAAAAAACGTTTTGTTATGTAATTTAAAATATTAAAATATTAAGTAAATTTTTTTAAACCAAATTCCATTTGTTATGCAATTTAAAATTTTAAAATATTAAGTAAATTTTTCTAAACCAAATTCCAAGTGTGACGTCCAAATGGAAAACTTATGCTACTTTATTCGTCCCATAAAAATATACTAAAAGGGATGAGATATGTTTTAATACATAATTGATAAAGTCAGAGAGAAAGAGAAAATATGTTGAAATAATGTCATGAATGGTGAGGCACATACTCCCTCCGTCTTGGATAATTCGTCCCAATTTTCTATTTCGGTCCGTCACATAATTTGTCTCATTTTACGTTTTATCATTTTTGGTAGTGGACTCTATATTCCACTAACTCATTCCTACTCACATTTTATTATAAAACTAATATATAAAAGTAGGACTCGCATTCCACTAACTTTTTCCAACTCACTTTTCATTACATTTCTTAAAACTCGTGTCCGGTCAAAGTGGGACAAATTATTCGGAACGAATGGAGTAATTGATAAAGAAAAAAAAGGAGAAAAATTACCATAAATAAATGTGGAATATTTCTACGAGACGCGGATGAAAAAGGAAATTCAGTATATTCTCTGGGACAGAAGGAGATATGGAGTATGTCAAAAACCAAATAGGTCAAATTCAAATCAAAGGCATCTCAATTAAAATTGATCGAAAAATTAACTTCACGAGAAACTAACATATAGTAGTTCAAAATTTTTGGTATTTATACCATTTTTTATTAATTTTGGAAAATAACAGATTTTGTAGAAATTTCATAATTTTTGTGGTTTTTTTCCTCCTTATCAAAAATAACAGAAGTGATTTCAATACATATAAAAATGAATAATGGGATAAAATATGTTGGGTGGCCCCCCTAATCAATTTTTATACGCGCAGATTAGTATGCTATCTTCTGTTATTATTAATTTATTCTAGCATAATACTTCAAAATATATTTCCCTAAACAAAATTAGGAACATGGTAAAATATAGCCGATAAAAACGTCCACATTCAATGAATCTGCATAAAACACCTCTTCTTAGCTCCCTATTAAATCCAATATAGTAATTCAATCTCCCGCAGACTCAGAATCCAAAATTAACAAATTTACCTCCAAATTTCATTCGCGTTAACCAGATACGACAATGGCATTTGCTGTCACATCTTCACCTCTTCACACTTCTTCTTCTTCTATTGACCAAGCTAAAGGTGACGTTTTATTTTATTCAATTCCTCCCCAATTCTCGTATTTTTAGTAGTACTAACACTTGGTGATCCTTCTCCACAGCCGCGCATTTCGGTGCATTTCAGCCGCTGGATCGGCTCAATTCCGCGGCAACGGCCCTGAATTTCTCCACCAGGCGCTGCTCCGTGACTCCCTTGAATGCCGAACCGAATCGGAATGAGTCTATCGTCTCCGCCGCGGCAGCCGCATCTTCCACTCCTGGTGCGTGCATTTGATTTCCTAAATGCTGTAGAGTTTTGATTTGACGAATTCGCATTTTTTATAGGTCTATTGAATGCAGCAGAGGTTGCCGGACATGTGGAGGGAGAGGACTATGGAGAATTGGCGAAGGAGCTCCAGAATTGTTCGCCGCTTGAGATTATGGATAAAGCCCTTGAGAAATTTGGAAACGATATTGCAATTGCCTTTAGGTAATACTGTTATTTAATTGAGCGGTTAATTTGATTGTAGTTTCCGATAACTATTCAATTATCAACCGTTTTTTTTACCTGAGCATTGCAATTTTCATGGAAATGTTGAAGCCTGTTTGAGGATTTCCAGATTTTACTTCAAATTTGAGGTTAGAACTCTTGATACATGTTTTTGGTGATAAATGCTAAATATTGCGATTGCCTTATGGGAAATGGCAGTGTGAATCTTAATAATCTGACTTCATAATCATGTAGATTTAGGAATTGTAGACTGTTTCTACACTAGAATAAAAAGCTCAGGCAAAATTGGAGTTCTGAAGCTTTGATCCTACAGTTTCTTCTTTGGATGCATCACTCATTTGTTCTCAAATATCACTAGAAGGCTAGGTTTCTGTTTATTGCGTTTATGATCTTGAGGAGGTCTTGTTTGCCAAGACACCCCATTACAGGTCTGAGCTCTGTTTGGTAAATAACATGTATCATAGTGAGATTCTTTGATGAAGTTGAGAAGCACTATGGCATCCGCATTGAGTACATGTTTCCTGATGCTGCTGAAGTTCAAGATTTGGTTAGGAACAAGGGTCTATTCTCGTTCTATGATGACGGGCACCAAGAATGCTGCCGTGTGAGGAAGGTTAGACCCCTGAGGAGGGCCCTTAAGGGGCTACGTGCATGGATAACTGGCCAGCGCAAGGATCAGTCCCCAGGTACCCGGTCAGAAGTCCCTGTAGTCCAGGTTGATCCTGTTTTTGAGGGGCTGGATGGTGGGGTTGGCAGCTTGGTGAAGTGGAATCCAGTGGCAAACGCCACTGGTGACAGCATATGGAGTTTCCTCCGTACCATGGATGTGCCTGTGAATTCCCTGCATGCGAAAGGGTACATCTCAATTGGATGTGAGCCGTGCACAAGGGCGGTGCTGCCTGGCCAGCACGAGAGAGAAGGGCGGTGGTGGTGGGAGGATGCCAAGGCCAAGGAGTGTGGGCTGCACAAGGGCAACATCAAGGAGGAGAATGTGAACGGTGGTTTGCAACCTAATGGAACTGCGACCCATGGTGATCTCTTCGAGAGCAAGAGTGTGGTGAAGCTGAGCAGGCGTGGGATCGAGAATCTGGTGAAATTGGAGAAGCGGAGTGAGGCGTGGGTGGTGGTGGTGTATGCCCCTTGGTGCAGATTCTGCCAGGCGATGGAGGAGTCGTACGTGGAGTTGGCAGAGAAGCTTGCAGGTTCGGGAGTGAAGGTAGCCAAGTTCAGGGGTGATGGAGAAGAGAAAGCATTCGCGCAGGAGCAACTGCAGTTGGGGAGTTTCCCTACGGTGCTGTTATTCCCTAAACATGGTTCGCGTCCAGTAAAATATCCATCAGAGAAGCGGGATATCGACTCCTTGCTGTCTTTTGTCAATGCCCTTCAGTAAAATTTTGTCTATGCTTTGTAAGAGAGAGGGCATGGATTTGGATGGTATAAGCTTCTGTACCAGTCTGCTCACTGGTAGAATACAGTAGTTAGTATTTTCAAGGCTCATTTTTGTATCTTGTGATTCAGGTAGCCAATGATAAAATCTCACTTCACATTGTGAAAGATTCATTATTAATGATTTCGAAGTAAAAATATAAGTTTTTTTTTTCAAATTAGTATATCACTCACGAAATTTCCCTTAAATCTAAATCAATGAGATAGTTAAGAAAAATATCAAAAATATGATAATTTTAACTACAGTATTTCTTAATTACAAGATTGACCAAAATTCATACCGCGGTCATGGCCATCTTTTCAAATTTCAGGCCTCACATCATCTCAAAATTTGATGATTTCAACTTTGGGACAAAATCAAAATTAATCGAAAATTTATGAATTGTCCTATCAAAGTTTTTTAAATTTATGTACTACTCTCATTCATGCATCAGAATATAATATCTAAAAATAAATACTCCATGCGAGGACAAAAGTTATCTCAAGGATCCAACCTGGAATTTCAGTAGAATCCCAGGGCTAAATTTCAAATTTTCAGTAATTAAAATCCCCCTACCCCACCCCCACCCACGTAACTCCAAAATATACTCTACCTTTTTCACCTCTTTTGGAAAGTACTATTTTCTCCTTCTAATTTCCATTTACTTTCGGGACACAGTCCAAACTTTACGCCGACTTCCTCGTGGAGTGTATTTACAGAGAATATATCGTTGTCGGTAGACAAGGTCATTATCGTCATTTCCAATTCAAAAAGTTACCATTTTCAAATCTACTACTAGCAAACTTCACTCCTTCCTCTCACTCAACAATGTCACTCCAAATCACCCCCAAATTGCTAAATCTCTGCAAAAACCCTAAATCGAGCTTCAGCTGACACGGAAGCCAGAGATGATTCAAGGAGCTCATTCATTTCTGCAATGGAGAATCACAATACACTTGCTCATCTCATTCCTCTCCTCTTCCTCCTCCTGTCTCTAACTGCGCATCTCCTGCCCAAATCAGCATCTGCAGGTAGAATTGAAAATCGATCTCATCGATAACGAATTTGCGAGACTAATGCGTTTCCGTTTGCAGAAGTAATCAAGGCGCAGCAAGACAAGGAGCCGTTTGTGGGGGTGAACATCGGCACGGACGTTTCGAATCTGCTGCCACCTGCGGATTTAGTCGCGTTCCTCCAGCTGCAGAAGATAACTCATGTGCGCCTCTACGATGCGAATGCGGAGATTCTCAAGGCGCTTGCGAAAACCAAGATTAGAGTCGTCGTCAGCGTGCCGAACAACCAGCTCCTCGCAATTGGCTCCTCCAACGCCACCGCCGCCACCTGGATTGGCCGCAATGTCGCCGCATACTTCCCCCAAACCCTAATCACCGCCGTCTCCGTAGGAGACGAAGTCCTCACCACTATCCCCGGCGCCGCTCCTTTGCTAATGCCGGCAATTGAGTCTCTCTACAGCGCTCTCGTCGCCGCAAATCTCCACACTCAGATCAAAATCTCCACCCCCAATTCTGCCTCAGTGATTCTCGACCCCTTCCCCCCTTCTCAGGCCTTCTTCAACCAGAGCTTGAGCCCTGTTCTGACCCAGCTTCTGCAGTTTCTGTCGAGGACGCAGTCGCCACTGATGATGAATCTCTACCCTTACTACGTCTTTATGCAGAACAAAGGCGTCGTGCCGTTGGAGAATTCTCTCTTCAAGCCGCTCACGCCGTCGAAAGAGATGGTCGATCCCAACACGTTGCTGCACTACACCAATGTCCTCGATGCCATGATAGATTCGGTCTACTTCTCTATGAAGAATCTCAATGTCACCGATGTGGCAGTGCTCGTCTCCGAAACCGGCTGGCCTTCGAAGGGGGATTCGAAGGAGCCCTACGCCACAGCTGACAATGCCGACACGTTTAACTCCAACTTGATCAAGCACGTTCTTGATCACAGTGGCACGCCGTTGCACCCGGAGATCACTTCCAGTGTCTACATATACGAGTTGTTCAACGAGGACTTGAGGTCGCCTCCTGTCTCGGAGGCCAACTGGGGTCTGTTCTATGGGAATTCGACTCCGGTCTACTTGCTTCACGTGTCGGGGAGTGGGACGTTTTTGGCGAATGACACTACGAATCAGACGTACTGCATAGCCACGGAGGGCGTTGATGGGAAGACGCTGCAGGCTGCTCTGGATTGGGCGTGTGGTCCCGGGAGGGCGAATTGCTCAGAGATTCAGCCCGGGGAGAGCTGTTACCAGCCTAACAATGTCCATAATCATGCTTCCTATGCGTTTGATAGCTATTATCAGAAGGAAGGGAGGTCCTCTGGTTCTTGTGACTTCAAGGGTGCTGCCATGGTCACCACAACGGATCCTAGTGAGTGTTTTTCGTCATCATTAATGTTTCATAGCATTTTCATTGTGTCACAAAGATGAATTAAGTCTATGGATACTCCACTTCTTGCTGGTAATGATTTGTGCTTACTTAGTTGAAGCTTGTGGGAAATGTGGATGAAATTGGGGAAACAAATTGCTGGTGCTATGGATTTTTTGGGTCTGAAAAAATCTTTATTATTGCTGCTGTAGTGGGAATTATTAGTGCAAAAGTGACCTTTTCCGCATCCTGTCTCACATAGTTCAAAACGGGACATATGTTGGGACATAAAATCACATGAAATCCTGCATTTTGTTTGGTCTGTTTTGTGATTCTTGTTGGCAAATAGTCCATTTGGATAAAATCTTGAATGGTAAAACACATGTTAGAATATAATCACATGAAATCCTGCGTTTTGTTTGGCTTGTTTTGTGATTCTTGTTGGCAAATATGTTCCTTTGGATGAATTCTTGAACGGTAAAACACATGGTAGAAATCGATCGTCTTTGCTGGTAAAGTAAAAGTAATATGGTTAAACGACATTTGTGGCTCCACTTGCTTCGTCCATTCTCAGTCCCATCGGTTCGTCTACTGAAACATACTTACACCCTTTTGTGGTGATGCTTGCAGGCAGCGGGAACTGCGTATTTCCTGGAAGGTATGCACTCTTTTTATATGCATTTTCGGTACTATATCTTTCGATTTTCCTTCACAATCCATTGATAAACAGCAATACATCCCTAGATACCAGTATCATACAATATTAAATCATGTGGTAATGACATGTATGTGCAACTGCTGCAGCAAAATTGTGAGTAATAGGACAAATGAGGTAGTGAACTCAACGCAGGCAAGTGGTGGTGACAGGGTGGTGGGCTTGGACTTAACTGCGGCGACAGTGGTGCACATGCTCTCTGGTGTCCTCACCTGCTTGTTTTATTGCTCATTCCTTTGATGGCCATTTAAGTGTAGAGAGGGTATAATAAAACTAGTTGTCTCTTCTGCCTTTTGCTCATAATAAGTGCAATTTTTAGAATGATTCTTGCTAGCTATTAGTACTACCTTTTAGAGGGTAGTCCCTTTAATTCTTTGATGCTTCTTTTGTAAAAAAAAAAACTATTGTAACCTAGTTTAATTTATTTGGAAAAAGGTCGTTTCTTGAATGTTTCATGGATTTGGATTAGTGTTGCCTTTGTCTTGTCAAGTCTTTTTTTTCCTAATGTTTTGTTCATGGATTTGTTTGTTTTAGTATTTTCGTAGTGAATATGAGGAGAAACTGACCCGTGTCGGGTATGGTTTTCTCGTATATGTTGATTATATATTTGAAAGTGATGTCTTAACACATGAATTTTAATGTATTTAAAATTTTCCAAGAAATTTACGATTTAGTCCAGTCTAGGAATACATGGATTTAAGATAAGATCTCTCTGATTCTGCACGATAATTGATTTTCCCCAAAATTAAAATGGATTGATTATATTTTAAAATTTGAAATTCAACAATTTCAGTTTATAGTTTCAATTTGGATTTTTTATAGAGCATGAACTTTCATCTTTTTTCAACTTTCTAGCTTCAGTTTTGATTTTTATTTTTTATAGGAGCATCCACAATATAATGCTCAACTCTAAACTTTTTAGTTTATAGTCCCAACTTTTAGAAAATTTTCATTTTTAATTGTTTATAAAATAATTTTGGCGCCAAAAGCATGATTCAAAGTCCTAAGTATGTATGACATCATTCACATCCACATCATTAAATAAAAACAACGTAATCATTCTTGTAGTAGTGTATGTATGATGATTGAGAGTTGAGACTGTTTATTTATTAGAGTGAACCCCATAAATGGTCCCTGGACAATGGGTTTATCTTGAAAATGGTCTATGGACTTTAAAATATCATCAGTAGTTCCTGAACTAAGGGTTAATATAAAAAACGGTCTTTTTGTACTGTTTCGAGACAAAAATGCCCCTTTGAGGGGTTTTGGAGGGTTTGGGTAATTTGATCTTTTTACACTTTTAACATTTTAAATCTGATATTATTTTAGTTATTTACTAAATCTGATATTATTTTGAAATTATCATTCTTCTTCCCTTTTGTCATCCTTCACTTTGTTTCTTTATTTCAATATTAGATTTAATTTTAAAAAATTAAATTTTAAATTTATGTTTTTAAATATATATAATTTTTTTTAATTATAAAAATTAATAAATAACAAAAATTAATAGTCATAATCAATATTTAATAATGTCTAATATTTAATCAATAAGATATGACAACGCCTTAATTTTAATCAATATTTAATAGCTTTAATTATAAATAGATCATATAACACGATTTATTCTGAAATAAATATGCATCTAATGTAAGACTAATATAATTTTCCTTTATTAATTTGAAAACAATCAAAATGACTAGAAAATTTCAACAAAAATACTCCTATATAAAATTTTTAGTCAACTTCATAAAATTCAATCATAAGCAATTATAACAACCGAACGAAGGCTAAATAGCTCTTATTTTTCTATCATGATTTATATTATTTTTCTGTACTTCTTCAATTCAGCTGAATATTATATTAAATAACAAAAATTAATAGTTATAATTAATATTTATAGTGTCCATGAATTAATAGTTTTAATTAAAAAAAAATTGATATTTAAAAATCAAAATTTAAAATTTAATTTTATAAATTAAATCAATATTGAAATAAAGAAACAAAGTGAAGGATAACAAAAGAGAAGAAGAATGATAATTTTGAAATAATATCAGATTTAGTACATAACTGAAATAATATCATATTTAAAATGTTAAAAAGTATAAAAAGATAAAATTGTCCAAACCCCTCTAAAGGGCATTTTCGTCTCGAAACAATGCAAAATGACCGTTTTTTACATTAACCCTTAGTCCAGGGACTACTGGTGATATTTTTAAAGTCCAGAGACCATTTTCGAGATAAATCTATAGTCCCTGGACCATTTTTGAACTTCACTCTATTTTTTAACAGTAAAAATGAGTTTTACTCAGATTTTCACACCCTTTATTGGTTTTCATTCATTTTGATGCAAAGAATAATCGATCTTCATTTTAATTGAAGTAAAAACGAAACTGAATTTAACTAAATTATGATTAAAAAAATTCTACTAGTTTTTCAAAGTGTACAAAAATAAATTGAAAATTGATGTTTTAACTGAAAATAAATTACTCCTTCTCAACCAATTTGGTGAAAAAGAAAAAAATTATATGAACCCAAAATAAAATTTAAAAGGGAAAAGGGAAAAGGAAAAGGAGAAATTAGGGAAATTAAGAAGAAAACAATGGCGCTTCCAATTCCAAGAACACAGTGGCAAAATTCAAATTCAAAATGGTTATATCTTCATTGCCAAAGTTAATCGCAGCAATACCAAAATCATTTCTCCTCCAATTTCGACAACCCCTCAAAATTTCCCAACCATTCCCCAAAACCCTCTCTATAATCACAAAAATGTCATCTTGGACATGCTCCAAGTGCACGTTCATCAATCCCTCCGCCCAGAAATCGCGCTGCGAAATCTGCCTCTCCGCGCCGCCTCAGCCGCCTGTATCACCATCGCCGCCGCCCGAATCCATGTGGTCATGCGCCGCTTGCACGTTGCTGAACCCGTATTCCAGCGCAAATTGCCAAATATGCGGCACTAGGGCCACCTCGACTATCGAAATCGACGACGATGATCTCGATTTCTCCGTCGGCAGCGTTTTCATGCCGCTCAAGGCTTGTAGCAGTGCCAAGGAAGACACTACTCGCGCCGATGGTTGTTCTGCTGAGTTGATTGTTGGTAATGGTGGTCGTGTTGATGGAGGGAAATTAGGTTTTTCTGCTGGATTGAGGGTTTGCAGTAATAAGAGAAAAGTTAGGGAGGAAAATGATGATGCAGGTGGCTCTTCAATTAGGGATTCAACTATGGCTATTCAAGCTAAACCTCTAGGTATGATCCTTGATGTTCTACCATTTCAAAATTTCACCCAAAGTTCTTATGGTAATTGTAATTTGTAAATGTCGATTATATACTATGCTACTGATCAAAATTGGGAGGCAGGGGCAACGAGATCATTGTATTGTTTTGGTTTCAGTTGATTGGGGTGGAATTGTTAAAGAGGCTTTGTTGTTGTGATCTTCTATGAATTGATGGATTGCTAGCTTATTTATCGCGTTGAATTTGCTCAACACTTAAGATTTATGGTGGCATTGTTTCTGCTAATTCAGTTTTGGTTGAAATTTCCATTGTACAGCACCTTGTGAAACTGATGTGAGCTCTGAATCCAAAACATGGAAGCTTCTGAGCTACAACGTTTGGTTTCGTGAAGATGTTGAGATGCACAAGAGGATGAGAGCAATTGGGGACCTTATCGAGTTGCACGCACCGGATGTTATGTGCTTTCAGGTGGTTTTTGATCTTGTTTTCATTCTTGATTCGATGAAGTTGAGAGTTCTTATGCTGATGCAATGATGTAGGAGGTTACTCCCAATTTGTATGACATCTTCCAGAAATCAGGCTGGTGGAAGGGGTACCGATGCTCGATTCCAGATGAGAATTCAATCACAGCACCATACTTCTGCATGCAGGTGATGTGATACTGTTAGCTGAAACTTTTATTTTGGTATTGGCTTTAAGAAATTTATAGTTACAGAATTGAACTTATCTAGGACTTAATAGTGATATGATTATTGTAATGCAACAATAATCATATGTGATGCAACAATAAACAATGCAAGAAAAGAGTATTATTTTTGGTTGTTGTTTTAAAAAAAAAATTCTACATCGTTACGGCCTTCATAGTATTGGAACGTCTTGCAGCTATCCAAATTGCCGGTTAAATCCTATAGCACCAAGCCCTTCCACAATTCCGTCATGGGGCGAGAACTCTGTCTCGCAGAAGTAGACGTGCTGCCAGGAACGACAATGGTCATTGCCACAAGCCACCTCGAAAGCCCCTGCCCAGCCCCTCCGACTTGGAACCAGATGTTCAGCAAAGAACGCGTTGTGCAGGCTAACGAGGCCGTGAGGTCGCTGGCGAAGCACGAGAATGTGATATTCTGCGGGGACATGAACTGGGATGATAAACTGGATGGGGCTTTTCCCCTAGCAGGTGGATGGGTGGATGCGTGGACAGAGCTGAAACCCAGAGAAGACGGATGGACATACGACACAAAGTCGAACAAGATGCTGTCTGGTAACCGGAGTCTGCAGAAACGACTGGATAGATTCATCTGCAAGCTGAAGGACTTGAAGATAAGGAATATTGAGATGATCGGTAGGGATGCGATTGCTGGTGTATCGTATATCAAAGAGAAGAAAGTGAAAGGGCAGGTGAAGGAGTTGTCTCTTCCAGTTCTGCCTAGTGATCACTATGGTTTGCTCTTAACAATCTCTACCTCTTAGCACAAATGCACTTCCATCATTTTTGTCTTTTCCCATAATCTTGAGATGAAGGGCCTCAAATATTTTGCCTTCACTGTTTATATCTCAACTTGATTGTGGAGTAGTAATCAATTTTCATTTTATGCCATTACATGACATATCTCAATCTGTTCATTTTCAAGAAGTGTCTAAACAGCTGAAGAAGAACATCTCACAAATTGGTGAGATGCCTTAAAACAGCTGGTTTTCTTTATGAGTATTGCATGTTTTGAAGATAAAGGGTTACAATATTATTATAGTAATAAGGTGGAGTAAACAGTAAAATAAGGCCAATTTGGATTTATATGATTGTCAATTAGGAAAGAAGACGAGAAAAGCTTTAGTTTTCAGAAGTAGGCTGAAATCTCTGCTAAATTGTTTTTGTGATGTTGAGTTGACCCACATTTACAGAGGCAACCACAGCTGTTATCACATGAACTTATTTATTTTAATTTATTAAATTAAATTTTGGGAGGGAATAAACTTCAGAGCTTCAGTTATGGCGCCTCACGAGAAGAGACAGAGGTGCCTACCCATGATCAAATACTGCCAAATATCACCCATTCTCAGATTGGATAAACCCTAAACTGAGATAATTTATACTGCATTACTCCACTCCTCGGAGTTTGATTGAGTAGTCTTACCAACTGAATCATGCTTCATCGTTCTTGAAGACCCAAACATAAAAGAAATTAGTATTCCATAATCCAAGCAGTGAGCAATTTAGGCAAAATGTGGATAGAAATAATGAATATGGTGATTGCATTATGTTTTGATTATTAATTATTAGTACGATATAAATAAATGAATAAAACATAGGGATATTGCTCCCTAAAACTATGAAATTCAGTCTAATTCAAGTAATTTCTATGAATTTTAAAATTGGTCTCAAATATCAGAAATTTTAAATTTCGTGTGTTATTTTTAATGGTAGGTCAATCACCATTTTCAATTGTTGTATATGCCTTTTTTTTATCCTACTTGACACAAACTTAAAAATTGGTTTAAAATATCATAAATATTTGATGATTATCCACGTACAATAAATTTTTGCTGAAAATATATTATTTGTAATCTAGTTGGGAAATAATATACTACTAAATGTAAAATTTGCAGTAATTTAGACCAATTTTAAAGTTAGTAGAAAAATGTCAGAATCTAGCCAAAGTTCAAATTTAATGTACCAATGTTTCGAAAGAATATAGTTAATTATAACATTTTTTGACTTGGGTAAGAAATTATAACTAATTAACGCGGTTTGGCGGTCTCTCCACAAAATATGGGGGATGACAGCCAACCGTCGCCTTAATAATTACAAACATGTTCTAAATCAGTCATCAATGTAACCTCGTCTCATAGTAGTATTATTTAATTAGTAGAAAGAAGAAGAAAAAATCGACAATAATTGCAATCACATGCTTTTTCACCACTCTACCTCTAATCAAGGCTGAACTCCGTCAACCGCGTTTTGTAAATTCTCCACCATTTATGTTTGAAGGTGCTTTAATAAGTCTAATTTTAATGCATGTAGAATGTAGCACTTCATGTGGCCAAATTGCAATTCTTCTTTATTTTAGTCAACGTGCAATGTCGTCCCCATCTCCTTAGATATTCACACATGAAGATTGATGGACCGTTCTGTTTTTGTTTCTATCAAATTGGGCGTTAAAAGCACTAGGGTCGGGCACAGTGAAGAAGGTTGTTGCCAGTATATCGGAAGACAGAAGCGGTGCAACCTAATGAAGGACAAACAAAATCTAAATTTAATGAAGTTTTCCTGCTCTCATGGACCGATAGTGAGGTCGGTCGACCTGCACCCAACTGGGTCCCCCATTGATTTGTATCCAAATTCCAAAATACTAGTGTTTGTGTTGTAAAGACTCCCCTTTGGTTGTAGTATAAAATTTCTCGTCATAGTTTTTGGTTAATCACATTGTTTATAAATTATGTACTCCCTACTTACTACTCATCCCAACTCCTTAGACATGAAAATCTAGGAAGCTATGTACAATTTTCTACAATCCCATATTTCATATGCAAAGTCCAGCATCGCCAAAACTTATAGCAATTCATTATCCAATAAATGTATTTTGGTTTTTAAATCTAACCCGAGTCTATACTTTCCAATAGTTCCATTGCAATGACATTAAATTTCATTCACTTATTAAAGCTACTGAGAAGTCATATTAATTTGATTGCCAACATGAATTCATGATTATATGTCGTCCTAGTCTAGGTTCCAAAATACTCCCTCCGTCCCCCATTAGCAGTCATAGTTTGACCGGGCACGGGTTTTAAGAAATGTAAAGAAAAGTTGGTTGAAAAAGTTAGTGGAATGTGGGACCCACTTTTTTATATTAGTTTTATAATAAAACGTGAGTGAAGTGAGTTAGTGGAATGTGGGACCTACTACCATTTATGGTAAAAATGAAGTGTGACTCTTAATTGAAGACGGACCGAAATGGAAAAGTGTGACTCTTAATAGGGGACGGAGGGAGTAAATTATAGTGTATATAAATAAATAAGTTAACATAAATGATAATTATTATGTTAGCAGCAGCAGGTGAGAGGGGCAAAACCGTCATTTCAGTACAATAAAGAAGGTGGTCATCTCTCTCAGCTCAATTAGTTGCAGTCACACTGTATATTCAAATTCACAAAATCATACTCATATAAGTATATATATATATATATACGTCCCTCCCCTTCCTTTCCCTTCCACTTTGCATTTGTTTTCTCCCCTCCTTTCCCTCCCATTTTTCAAGAAAGGAAGAAAAACGCAACTCCATTTTCCCCCATATTCCAAAAACACAAAGCAAAAAACTCTTTCACCATGAGAGGAGCCCACGGCGGCGCGTGCTCTCTCCTCGCCGCCCTCTCACTCCTCCTCGCCCTACATTCCGCCAACGGCGACAACCCCTACCGCTACTACACCTGGAAAATCACCTACGGCGACATTTACCCCCTCGGCGTCAAACAGCAGGTCCCTCTCTCATCTTCTTCCTCTTCTTCCCAAGCTCTCACCTTTCTTGGATTTTTCTTGAAGAATGTGTCTGTTGCAGGGGATTCTGATAAACGGCCAGTTCCCGGGGCCGACGATCGACTGCGTCACCAACGACAACTTGATTATCAGCGTCTACAACTACCTCAACGAGCCATTCCTCCTTTCATGGTAGCTGCATTCTTCATTCCTTCCTCTTCACCAATTGCGACCTTCTGTTTCATTATTGTCGCTGACAGGAATGGATTGCAGCAAAGAAGGAATTCCTGGCAGGATGGAGTGTCTGGCACAAACTGTC
>NC_062965.1:15127280-15205111 GCF_023119035.1 Salvia hispanica | reverse complement strand
CAGGATTCTCCTCATTTACCGGCTCGCCACGAATCGGTTTAAGGGAGATATCGAGCTATGGTTTCAGTACCTCGAATTTTGCAGGGCGCGAGGTCACGGCAGGATGAAAAAAGTAATCTGCTGCATTTGCTTCAAATTATTGCTTTTACTTAGTATTATAGGTGTTTAGGAACAGATTTTCAATAGTTTAAATTTTATTTCTGTTTACATTTATGCATAATCCTATTTGAATTTGAATGATAGGGTTTTCAGTTATTGGATATCTTATCGTGGTGTGATTATGTTAGGCATTGGCTCAATTAGTCAGATTTCATCCAAAAGTGCCTGGTGTGTGGATATATGCTGCGGCTTGGGAGTTCGACAACAATCTGAATGTTGCTGCTGCCCGTGCTCTGATGCAAAATGGTTTGAGGTCCTGTCCAGCTTCTGAGGATCTATGGGTGGAGTATCTTCGCATGGAACTCACGTACCTTAACAAGTTGAAAGCTCGAAAGATTGCCTTAGGTGAGGGTAAAGCTAGTGGCAAGAAGAATGCTGATGAGCAACAGTGGAGAGAGGAGAACCAGGACTTGTTCATGTCTTTGGATGAGAATGTGGATAAGATATCTAGCTCTCAAGAAAAACCGGATGTGTTCAGGGAGCATGGCTTGACCCTCCTTGATACTGTCTATAGTGGTGCGATTGAAGCCTTACCAACTTCCTTCGGTCTAAGAACTCGGTTTCTGAATATACTTGAAGCAACAGAGTTGGTTAATTCAGAAGAAATGCGAACAAAGATACACCATGACATGAAAAGGGATTTTTCAAAGGATCCTCAGTACTGGGACTGGCTTGCTAGAGTTGAAATAGCTGATACCAAAGGAGTAAATTCTGTGCAGTTAGGCAGAGCAGTTCAGGTATTAACTTTTAGCAATATTTTGGATTTGCAAAATTTTGAAGCTTATGCGTGGTTGCTGGTCCTGATTCTTGATTATTGCTAGAAATGTTGAAGTATGTAATCGCATATGCTTTTTTTTCTGATACTCTTTTATACTCTTAGAGGGCGTTTACTTTGAGTAATATGATGTAGATAGATAAAAATAATCCAAATTAATCCATCATTTACTTAGATGGATTGATTAATTTTAAACTTGTTTCACCATCTTATCTTGAAATACTCAGTCCTATATTATACTAGTCTGTACTATCAGTCTATCACTCAAAGTAAACACCCCCTTTATCTCCAGTTTTAATCAATACTCACCTTGTACATATGCCTCTTCCTAGGTTTATGAGGAGGGTTTAAAGTCTACGCCATCACCTATCATGGCTGGACTTTATTTAAAGTTCCTCATGGAAGCAGTTGATAGGGATGGAGAAGGTGTCATTCAATTCGACACTCATGCTCCTGCCATTGAGATTGTTTCACATATTTTGGAAGTATTTGAGAAGGCTGAGAGCCTTGGCTGCATTAATGAAGATCTTGCTTGCCAACATGTTTCATATCTTTTACACTTAAGTAAATTGGTTGAAGCCAAGATGCTCGCAGAAAAACTCTGCTCTGGAAAGTTTCCAAATGCAGTGAATTTATGGACTTTACGACTCACCATAGAAATGAAGTGTATTCAGAATAAATCTCTCACACCGAGCAAGGCTGATCTGCTCTATATCTTCGAATTGCTGAGAAATATTCTGAAGAAACTTAGCGTTTCAGAAGCAGAGAGTTTGTGGATTATGGTATGCTTAAATTTTCTAATGCTTTATTTATGTAGTTTTCCCAAAATAAATACTACTACTTTAAAAATGTTAATGCCACCGTTCCTGTTATTCATCCAGAGGGGTTTTATTACATCAAGTCATTATTTTTTTTCCTTACTTTTTAGCTTTTCTAGTTCTCAACATAACTTGGTGGACTTTACTTATGATTGTTGCTGTAGGGGCTGAAATATTTTGCAAATCAGAGACGTCATTTTGACGAGCTTGTTGAGATGTCAGTTCTATTATTGGCCAAAGATGGTGGAAATGATAGCGGTTTTTCACTCTCATCAACTATTGTAAATTATGTACTTCAAAGGGATGGAGTTAAAAGTGCAAGAGAGATGTATAAGAGGTGGTTTCTCATGTAGTATTATCTTTGATTCTTTTTAGTACTACTATTTGTATATGTAATGACATAGTATTTCATAGTATGACGCTGATATTGTATCCTTTTTCTCAACTGCAGATTTCTTGCTTTACCACATCCTGGACTTAAACTATACAGAGATTGTATCGAGCTAGAGTCGAACCTTGCATCTGCTGGTGATAAGACTGGTCTGACCAATGCCCGGAAGCTATATGAATCTGCGCTTACAACTTATGACCAAGATGCAAGCCTATGGCGTGACTATCACTGCTTGGAGATAAAGGTAAATCCTGAGTCTCTTATCTCAATAGTCAATACACAAACACCATATGCAGTAAAAAATGCAAAATAGGTGTTAAATTGCTAACTTTTATCAACCTTTTCATTTGTTTAATGCTCCTATTTGGTACTCTTGTGGACATGGTTTTAATATAATTCTACTCTTCATTTACCAGATGGGAACTTCAGAAACTGCTGCAGGTGTTCATTGGCGTGCTAGAAAAACCCTAAAAAACAATGCTGCCCAGCTCTTATCTACAAAATCATGACGACTTATGTATATCTTAAATCGTTAGCTTTGAGCTAGTTGTTTGCGTTTCATTTTGATTGTTGTATTGCAATATATAAGGAAACAAAGAGCTAAAGCTGTAATTCAATTTTGTTTTCATTTTTTTGGAGGCAAGGATTTGAGTTAACACAATCATTTCATCACATTTATTCTTGTGTATCTTCACCGGACAATCTTACTTCACTTTGAATACAAGATAAGTAGCTGTGATATTGTAGAATAAGGTAGTATTGAGATAAAATGATGTAAGATGCATTTTCTAAGCTTGTATTATTGTTGCTAAAATGTCTCAATAGCTACCTGTTGGCAATATTATACATAATATTTTTGATAACTCTCTTCACACTCTTGGCCACTGTGGACTCACAACCTGCAATAACAAGAGCTGAATAGACTAAGGCAACATTTATATCACAGTAAAATCAGTTTAGGCTGATTTGTTATAAGCTAGAAGTAGAACAATTCTCTAGAGATGGCCGCCCACCTCAAGTGTGCTAAATACAAGTCTCATTCTGCTGGCTACGAGCGATGGCTCTTCCGCGCAGCCCATCACTGCCATTTGCTCCAACTGGAGAGTTTTCACCGGGAGCCTTGATTCCAGTCGTATATGCACGGAAAAGCACACCATTCTTAGTGATAATTAATCAGCGGAAGCTATACAAAGGGGTACATAACATATTCGGATTGCAGAAACGCGCGATGTCATCAACATGAAGACATAAAAAGTTGACATCATCACCACTTACCAGGCCATTCCTCTCATGTAGTAGGCATTTGCTATAATTGCACAGAAGCCCTTCCAAGAGATCAGCATTTCTTCCGACACCGGAGGACTGGATGACCATCTGACTACGGTTGGTTGTGGTGTGCAAAGAATAGTTATGAACACAATGCTCAGCCACATTATACATTCATCCACCTGAAGCAAGTGGCATTGGTCATAACACATAGTGCCGGAGAAACAGGTTTTGTTGCCACCCTCGGCCATGGAAATGACATAAGAGTATTCAAACAAGAAAACGAATCAGCATATGTCGATGAAAAGCAATGAAGCTATGTAGGGGCTCACTTCCTGGGAGATAATGCTGGACCTTAGACCAGTATTTCCACCATAAGTTTGCATTGCCTCAATCTCAACACCAGATTCCTTCATATCAGTCAGCTCTTTCCTCAAGCCCTCGTCCGTGCATCCCAATTCGTATGCGTTTACACCAGCGCTGATGAACTCCTACGAATCATACCATCAGCATCTCCTTCACTAATGAAATAAGCTAACAAGGGGCCAAAAGCTAACTATAGAATATACTTTCAAGTTGTCACCTCCTCCACGCTCTACATAATTCCTGTACCGCCTCAACAAACTGATTGCTATATTACGTGATGACCGGTACTCATTTTCTGGAGAAATAGAATCTTGAGAACGGCACTAGAAGTAGACAGAAACACCGCATAATAAGTCAATCACAATCAAATATATCTACTTATTCATCAAGACTAGATGTGTGTGCTTTGTTGCTGAATAATGGCAAGAAAAAAAACTCACCAGCCACCTTCTTGAAGTGATTTGGTGGGAGAAACCGTGTAGTTTGAGTTGATTACTGAAATTTTGAGGACAAGACCAGTTCGACCGGTGAAACTTGGAATTGCAAGTATGAAACAAGGGCTTTATTATATGTATGGATTTGGAGTTGGTAGTCTCTTGAAGCACATTCAAGTCCATAGGTGTTTGGCAAATGTTAAAGGTAACTGTCAACATAGTTGAATCAAGAGCTTCAACCTGAAACAACAAATGGAGTTTTGCTTCAACATTTTAGCTCAAGAATCACTGAATTAGGCAACAAACCAAGAACAAAATCAGCATGCTTAGTGCAACTCAGTATCACATAATCAGCAAACTTGTTTAAAGATATACCCACAAATAACCATTGAATCTTCCTATGTAAAAAACAGCATATGAAAGGAAACCACAACCCAACTAACTAGAGCTTTAATTGAATAACTACTAGCATGTTTTAGTAGGATTATAACCCAATAAAAACTAAAAATTAACTTATGATCACATGATTGGCATCATCCCACCCAACAAAGAAACAAAAAAAATAAAAATACGAACTTTGAGGAGAACTTAAAATAACCTTAAAAGGGTCTAGACACTTTCATCAGCAACACAAGAAATTGACTGCTTTATCAGAAAAGGAAATTGAACTTCACAGGATCAATTCTTAGGAGATAAATACGAAAGTGGATATAGAAGAGATATGAGAAGAATCTGAAATAATTTCGATGGGGGCCACGAATTTAGTGAATGGCTGTGGAGATTACGCAACAACGAATTATGAATCCCCAGAAATTTGAAAATCACACGCACTCGATTTTTCTGGCTGCGGGAGTTTTGGAGCTTCCAAAAACAGATTCATCCGACGTCGTTTGGTGGAACTAATCCCAGTGGTCCTTATGCTTTTGAATAATCCCATTTCAGTCCCCGAAATTTGTTATTTTTGATGAATTAGCCCTCTTTCTTTATTTGTGTTACTATTTTCAGTAGTCAGCCAGTGTCTGTCAATTGGTAGATGTTTCAGTATTACCATGGCCATGAACTTTGCTGTATAATCACCTTACCTAACACAAAATAGTGTGGTTGGACTATAAAAGTGAAATCCAATTATAAAAAATGATTTCTTTTTTGGTTGGTGGATCAGATTCAATCTTTTCATAAACATAAAATAGTGGTGCAATTTACACTAGAAGCAGACAAAGGGGGAAAGGGTAATTGAATATCTATCACCACTCACTCAAGATTGGTCTTGATCTTGCTGAGAGAGCCTCCTCCACCCACTAAATCCTTTATTTCTTTTACCCATTTTACCCAATTTCAATCAAATAACGTAAATTATACCGCAAATCGAATATATATGCATCGTATAGATACTTGACAAGAAAAAAGAATCCTTCATCAGTTGTTGAGGTACTGGATTTCTTTCTCTGTTGATACTCAATGCATTACGCATTGCATTTCGCAATGGGTTTGCTCAAGATCGTGTTTTTTTCTTCTTGCTAATTCGCATTAGTATGTCGATTTTGTTTCTTTTTCTAACTCTAGGTTGGTTGGTGAGATAATCTTCTTTATTACGCTAATCCGATCTGGTTTCATTAATTCCAATTTTTCTCTGTTTTACTACATTCGATGAGATTATGTTACAAATGTTTTATATTGCTTGGTTGCCGATTGTGCTATTGATGGAAATGTTGGATTTTGCAGTTATTCTGTAGGTTCAATTTTGTGTTAGTTGCGTTGCTTACAAACTGTATGATAAAAAGCCTCGCCGAGCTTTAACTTGTTTGCCTCTGTCTTTTCTTGATGAGTTATCGTTTGAATTAGCCCACCTTTAGTGAATTTCATCATTTTCTGCAATTAGGTGCTTATAAATATGAGGGGAGGGGGATTGTGGCAGCTTGGTCAATCAATTACCCGTCGCTTGGCTCAGTCGGATAAGAAAACAGTTGCTCGTCGATGCTTTGCATCAGAGGCGGACCTCAAGAAGACAGCTCTGTACGACTTCCATGTCGCCCATGGTGGGAAGATGGTCCCTTTTGCAGGCTGGAGCATGCCGATTCAGTACAAGGACTCGATCATGGACTCCACGCTCAACTGTAGGGAGAACGGCAGCCTCTTTGATGTTGCACATATGTGTGGTCTGAGTCTCAAAGGAAAAGACTGCATCCCCTTTCTTGAGAAGCTCGTGATTGCTGATGTCGCTGGCCTTGCACCCGGAACAGGGACTTTGACTGTTTTCACTAATGAGAAAGGTGGTGCGATCGATGATTCAGTTATCACTAAGGTGACTAATGAGCACATTTACTTGGTTGTGAATGCTGGATGCAGAGACAAAGATCTTGCCCATATCGAGGAACACATGAAAGCGTTCACATCGAAAGGTGGGGATGTTTCTTGGCATATCCACGATGAACGATCTCTTTTGGCCCTCCAGGTCAGTCTTTACATTTTAGGCTTTCGATATTCTTCGAGATGTTGTTCTTTTGAGCAGCGTCTCATGATAAGTCGAAGGAGCGACTCCAATAACATTAGTACATGTATTAGGTTTCTAACAAATCAGAACGATTGAAAACATTATGTCGATTCAACTTAGTAGTACTAATTACCTGGTGATTGCTGTACTCACGTGCCTCATTTCTCTTAATATCTCGGTGCAGGGACCCCTTTCTGCCCCGGTTTTGCAGCACTTGACGAAAGAAGATTTGAGCAAACTGTACTTCGGTGAGTTCCAGGTGTTGGATATCAACGGGTCACTTTGCTATCTCACAAGAACAGGGTACGTTGCTTTATTTGGCTCGTCTTCATAAATGTTTACTGAGTAATCGGTCTTTAAGTGATGGCTCGAACTATTAGAATTTTTGCATAGTCGATACGCAGTTCTCTGCAACAGTTGGTTAAGTTGGTAAACTCTCAGGTACACCGGTGAAGATGGTTTTGAAATATCAGTCCCGTCTGAGAATGCAGTCGATCTGGCAAAAGCCATTCTGGAGAAATCCGAAGGCAAAGTGAGGCTGACAGGGCTAGGTGCTCGGGACAGTCTTCGTCTAGAGGCTGGCTTATGCTTGTACGGAAACGACATGGAGCAACACACAACCCCTGTCGAAGCAGGACTCACATGGGCCATAGGGAAGCGGAGAAGGGCAGAAGGCGGATTCTTGGGCGCAGATGTGATACTGAAGCAGATTGAGCAAGGGCCATCTATCAGGAGAGTCGGGCTCTTCTCTGCTGGCCCGCCTGCCAGGAGTCACTGCGAGATTCAAGACGAGAAGGGCCAGAACATAGGCGAAGTCACGAGTGGAGGATTCAGCCCTTGTCTAAAGAAGAACATAGCCATGGGGTATGTGAAATCTGGACACCACAAGAATGGCACCAAACTGAAGATCGTCGTACGAGGGAAGGTCTACGACGGATCCATCACTAAAATGCCTTTTGTTCCTACCAAGTATTACAAGTCACCTTGATTTTTTCTTATTTGTTCAATAACTGTTGCTTCTGAGGTACTACTTTTTCTGGTGAACTCAAAAATGGTGCAAATCAACTATCAAATTTCATGTCATGGAATTTTTTTTAAACTCTTTTCCTTTTGTTTTGCGGTTGGATTGATATTTTTGTAGGAGTTTGAAGTTGATAAAGTGCCTCTGCAATTTGATGATGTTTGTGAAATATAGGTTTGCTTGGTTAAGAAATGTTACCACCCAAATAAAACTTTTGGCATACCCAAATGAGTTATTATCTTGCCGACGACATCTATCCAAAATGACCGTACGTTGGCCAAGCCCATTTCGTGTCCAACTTATCCTAAAGGGAAAAGTGCTCATAATGGACATGAAATAAGCGTTCAGTGTTCGCAAGCACAGTTCATGATCGTGAAAGGTCCGATGCATATTTGGTACAAGGATGTACTCATCAATATCTTGTATGCATGCATTATATTGCACAAAACGATAATCAATAACTATTGCATAACATGGTAATCGATACTGAAGGAGCTAAAACCCCTATTTAGAAGACGAACACACATGCAGTGCGTCAAGCTCTTGGATCGCAAGTGGAAACCCATCTCGAGTGTGCACTCAAGCTCAAACATTCCGAGATTATCAGCTTTATCATTTGTGGTCAATCACAAACCAGAACCAACTCCAACACGATTTAATTGAAGAACTCGGGATGTGCTTTGGTTCCCTCTATGAATGATTGACATATTTTTTTCTTTTTAATTACGATGCATTTTTCTTGTTTAAATTACGTATTTTATTGCTAAATAAAGATTGGGGAGATTTTGATATAATAAACCAACCAAAGATTATTTATAAGTAATACATGATGCATAAGTAGTTTCATAACAATTCTACCTGCATTTCCAACAACCCAATATTTTAGCTTCCAATGGAGGAGGATTCAATAGATTTAAAATAGTAGTATGAAAAAATGTAAACTTTTAAGATGAACGAATAAAAATTTCGGAAGCTGTTGCGAAGATACAGAGAAATTGATTTGAAGGTGCGAAATCTTTTACACGTAAAAGTAGTTGAGTATTGAAAGAGAAAATAAGTGAATTGTGGGTGGCGGCAGTATAAATGAAGGCGGAAATAAAAGGGGATATTTGTGAAGTAAAAGAGGGGAATATTCTATAAACCGTTGACAGTTGAGGAGCAGATTTTCGTAGCACCCGCCCTTCCCCACCGGGCCTCACCTCTATTTACTCACAGTCCTATGATTTATCTCATCTCACCACATTCAATTCAAGATTCACACTCTCTAGCTGCAACTGTGGAGTGAGAATTGAGAAAGAAAGATGGCGTCAGTGGCCAAGCAGTATCTGGCGCAGCTCCAGCAACACCCTCTCCGAACCAAGGTCACCTCACCTCTCCTTCACTTCCCCTTTCCTTGAGTATTTGATTGGATTGTCTTGTATTGTATAATCTGTATTGTTTCCCCCTCCGATTCTAGGGTTGATTGTAAAAAGATGTGATTTTGAATTGAGTTTTGCAGATGATAACCGCGGGAGTGCTGTCGGCGACTAGTGATATTGTGGCCCAGAAACTCTCTGGCATTCCCAAGCTTCAGCTCAACCGCCTTCTTCTTAAAGTGGTAATGTTTGATTCCTCAAATTTTATCATTCAACAACCAAACTGTGGAATACTTATATGATTCTTCAACTTTTCAAATACTAGCTTATTCTTGAGTGATGCTTTTTTGATGTGATGGATTATTGAGATATCTAAGAAATAGCCAGAAAATCCAGTGTGATGATTCTGGTAGTTGTGTGTGTCCCTTTTACTGATTTGTTAGGCAGATGAGGTAATAGATGGCCGCCCTATTATGTTTAGCCTATGGGGGTCGCCACAGATTTATTGCTGGTTTGGTACTGATCTTGAACCGTCCCTCCCGTTTCTTCTTCAATATCGTGTGTTTGCCTAATATTCCCTACTTATTTCGAAAATTGAAGGTCGTTGAGTCGTTTCTAATAGGCTATTATATGAAACATTCTTAGTATCTATTCTGATGATACAAGCAACTCGTTCCGTATCTAGAAGCTCTGGTGGTCCTAAAGACTGATGCTAAGAATGTTTTAGACACTCTTACAAGCAAATACATTGAACATTTGCGGATGCACTTATTGACAGGTTTTCATAGTTTTCAGACATTTGCATTAGATGACAATAGTGACGAGTTCAAGTTGTTCCAATACCGCCATATTTCTGCAGTTACTCGTTATGATTTAAATCCATAAAATGCAGATATTCGGGTCAGCTTATTTGGGGCCATTAGGGCATTATTTCCACATATTGCTGGATAAAATTTTCAAAGGGAACAAGGACACCAAAACTGTAGCTAAGAAGGTACTCCCGATTCTTGTGTTAGTAAGAAATACTTCTATCAGCATTTCTGATGCCTCGATGATTCTTCCTCATAAACAACGAAACTAAAAATGACAGAATTGAATCCTTTCAGGTGGTGCTGGAGCAACTTACAATATCACCTTGGAACAACCTGATGTTTATGATCTACTACGGCTTAGTTATCGAGGGTGAGTCTACACCACAGCTTCTCTCACTTTTAAGTAGTACAATTCCCCGTTGTTATGGCTCCTTAGCGAAATACTGTCGAATTGCACAAGAATCAAGTTAGATGGTAGGAACATACGAATCTCACAAAATGGTGAACGAGAACGCATATAATTTGTATTCCGTGTACGATTTGATTAACTTGTATTTATAATTTGCACAGGGAGGTCCTGGTTCCAGACAAAATCTAAAATCAAGAAAGAATATCCGACTGTCCAGTATACTTCGTGGACAGTAAGTGAAGTTTGAAGTTAAACGTTTTGGTTTTAATGTTATGCTGTTAATTCATTGAGAAAGGCTTAAATATTTGATTTATGCAGTTCTGGCCTGTGGTTGGATGGGTGAATCATCAGTATGTGCCACTGCAGTTCCGTGTTATTCTCCAAAGTGTCGTTGCTTGTTTCTGGTACGGTATATTTGCTCGTCCGATCCCGGAGAGGGATGTGTTTCCATCAATGTTTCTTATTCTCATTTTGTTGTATGATTTACAGGGGAATATTTCTGAATCTAAGAGCCAAGTCTCTTGCAATTGCTAAACCTTGAGGAGATGAGGAAGTTATGTTGTTTGGTTTGGAAATTGTCACCTTGTTTAGCGTAGTCTATTATTTCTGCACTGAAAACTATAATATGTATTGTTTGAGCCATGGTGTTTTAAAACTAATTAAAATTATTCCTATATTATGTTGAATCGATCGACTATGAAAATTGCAATATTCTTGAAGCAAGAACAACACATCTTATGGAAAAAAATATTAATAATCTCTCAAAATCGCAACCTTATTATATACTATATGCAAATTGTTTGTATTTGTATTTAGGTTGTGATTTTATGACATTAAATTAAACTATGCACGTAGTTGTTGTTTTTTTCAAAATTTGACATGACTTTTATTGGATAAAGAATAATTACATATTGAAATGCAGAGTATATTGTAGTAGTATTCAAATTATGAGTTTAAATTGAATAGTAATTAGTAAAAGAATAATGGTGAAGTTCTGAATGACCGAAATCCAATTAAAATATAAACACCAAACGAGGGAAATACTAGAATCATAAAAAATTATTAATACGGGGATGAATTTGCAAATAAGAAGAAAGAAAGCCCCAATTCCCAAATAGCATAAAGAGGGCAAAAACGAATTTCAATTTTGAAACATGGATCCGTCTAATCAAAACCCCATTTCCCTTTCTCCGATTCTCCTCTCAATATGACTTTGCTGAAATTCGTGTGAAAATTGAAGAAATTGCAGAAGAAAAAGATGATCCAGTTGCTTTTCGGCCTTATATTTGCGGAGATGGCGCTGATCGTGGCGTTCGTGTTTAAGACTCCGCTGAGGAAGCTGGTCGTGATGGGGCTGGACCGCCTCAAGCGCGGCCGCGGACCGATCGTCGTCAAGACCGTCGCCGCCACTGTCTTCGTTCTCATGGTGGCCACCGTCTACAATGCGGTTGCGATTCAGAGGCGTTGGATCCAGGATGAGGCTGAAGTTAATCCTACCGATCAGGTCATCCTCGCCACGCGCCTTCTCGAAGCTTCTCTCATGGGTGAGAATTTCCTCTAATTGGATCCTTCTTATGTTTTCTCTAAAATTCCCAACTACGAACGCTTTATTTTCTGATTTGGATTTCGTAACTTTGTACGATTTCTCGGAGGATCAATTTCTGGGAATGGCTACGCTGAGGAAAAACAAAGAGCATAACTTATTGATGTTTATATTCAATTGTTCTTTTCTGTATGCACACTTTGTGAACCGGATTTCCTGTTCATCAACATATATTGTGTCTTTGTATGCCGTGAAATAACTCATTTTTCGGAATTGGTTGTGATGGTCTATGATGTTTTAGGTATAGCAATGGTTTCATGGTGCATCCTTCGAATTTCCTTTTTAAGGTTTTGATTTTGAACTAGAGTGTAAGATTGTGGATTTTAGAGGTCTCGTATGAGTGGAGGTTTTCTTTGTTCGATTAAGACAGTGTGCGGGTGTGAATTTGTATAGCATCCGGCCTTTCGGTAATAGGAAATGCCTTAGTTGGACTTTTATGGAAAATGTCATGCAATGACAGTTCAACTTAAACTGGCATGTGATCTGAATTGGTATACGACGTGCATTGTTTCATTAGCATAATGTAATCTAGTTCATTAGAGCAATGGCAGATGGCTAGCATGAATGTTTCTTATCCATGAATTATGTGCATGGATTGGGGGGACTAGGTGCAATGCTATATGGCTAATGATGTTGAGTTGAATAAAAACTTAATCTGGTTAGGGTCATCGATTTTCCTTGATGGGATCTTTGGCAATAAGTTTAAGTAACCAGCCTGCTTATTTTTATTCACTGGAAGTTGATATTAGCATAAGATCAAAATAATCTTTTGGTGCATACTGGAAAGTGGAAACAGAGTGATGTGAAGATGTAGGTGCTTAATTTATTGGTTAGTTTGCAGTATGCAGTTAACAGTAATCCAATAGGCGTCATGAATGGCTTGTTTTCAATTTGAGGTACCTTGACTTGTATTCTGATCTTGAAACTGAATGTTTTAAGCCGGGCATAATCGTATCACTATGCTCATATTTAGTTAATCTTAAGGACCTGAGAATGGACCTTGTATTTGGTATGCTCATCTTTACTTTAGGACCCAAATACTGACGATATAAAATTGATATTCTGAAAATAAACTCACTGTTTTATTGGTATTCGTTAGTTTGGTAGCAGTAAATATTGCCTCATAATTCGTGGAAGTGTATAATTTTGATGTTCTTAAATTTTTAAATGTTCTGAAGGTTCTTGGCTAATCCATGTTCTGGGACCACCATTATAAAAAATGGTGAACTTTACCTTCCTTTAGGCCTACCAACCTGCCATTTCAATTCTCTTTCACTTGAAAGCTAACATCAACACATTCTCCATGTTATTGTGGAAGGGTTTCTATACTTTTCACTTTAAGCATGCTCTCTTAACTGTCTTAACACATGCTATTACCTGGTTAAAAATTCATTCCATATTCTGGAATTTATTTACTTTCCCAAGAATTTAATATACATCAATTCTGGTGCAGGATTCTCCCTATTCCTCGCCCTGATGGTCGACAGGCTGCATCACTACATCCGGGAACTGCGTATAAGGAGGAAGAGCGCGGAAGCTGTTAAGAAACAAAATCGAGTGTTTGATGATAACAGGTCTCCAGCACCCGAGGAAATCAAAGTACTGGAAGACGAAATGAGTAAACTGCGTGGGATGATAAGTAGGCTGGAGAAACATCTTGCTGAAAAGAGTAAAGAGGCAAGCAGTGCAGAAGCCAATGCGGTGGCCTTGAAGAAGCAATCGGAAGGCTTTCTTCTTGAATACGACCGCTTGCTTGAAGAAAACCAAAACCTTCGAAGCCAACTTCAGTCTCTCGATCGACATTTTTCCTTTTCTGATAGCAAAAAAGTGATGTGAGGCATCGTTCTAGATATTGTGGCTTTCTTTTTTTTGGGTTTTTGGCACGCACTTGTGTTATACTATAGCAGCAGTTTCCCTCCACCTTCCAAGAAAGAGTCTCCAGTAGAAGAGGCTCCATTTTTTGTTTACCTTTTCTTGTTTTAGTCATTTCTACAATGAACAAATACAGATACCCAAAAATGTTAAAAGTCTTTTTATGAGATATCTTTACAATCAAACAATTTTATTTTGTATTAGTATATTTCTATAAGTGCATATGCAACGGCATAGGGCCAGCCAGTTCCGTGGGGACGTAATGAAAAGGCCATGATCAATTAAGGGAAGTGGCGAGTAAGGGATGCACATTGTGGATGAGTAGTAGGTTATCTCCAACCATTTTACACCAAAGTCAAACTAATTTTTAGTACATGTCACATTAAAAAGTGGTTTTACTCCAAGCATTTACACTAAATTCAAATTTTACATCATTTTTTAGTATGCATTAGCACCACCATATTTGGTGTTGTTCTATAAAAAATCCAAAATGGGTTTGGATTTGGTGTATGGTTGGAGAAATTTTCTATACCAAAAATGAGTTTTGGTGTATGGTTGGAGATAGTTTAACTTTGTAATTTTTAATTTCTACATTCTTAAGCTCATTAGTGTAGTAGATTTCTCTTGTTCTTTTGCCGTTGCTTGATCATCAATAGCAAGTTTTGCTATATTTGATTTTGTACATATTCAAGATGATGGTTGGATTTGAATGACACAAATATAGTATAATACTACTATATTATTGATTGTGTTGAGTGAATAGCATACGGATGTGTTATTTGCCTTGTGTGATTATTGTGATATGAGCTGGAATTTCAGAGCTGTTAACATGTTTATGGCCTAAGAATATCAAATAATGCAATTCTTGTTGAAATATCCAATGTATGAAATAAAACCCTTTCATTCTTTTTATAGGAGTAGAAAATAATAACATGTCTCTTTGATTTATGTACAGATTTTTGTAGTTGGTCTTTGGAGGCATGAAGAGGTGATTCTGCATGAAAAGGTGATTCTCCAAGTGTGAACATGAAAGTGTGTTACTGGTGGAAAGTAAGTGGTGATGACATTACACTTAATTTCTTATTAATTAACAAAATTTAGATAGTCAAAGAGGTAGGGCTAATCAAAGTACATGTTGATGTTCAAGTGAAACTGAGAGAAGAATCATTTTGTCTGAGAAGCCTATCAGTATTTAGAGCTGTGAGTATGAGCATTGCCACAAAAACCAACAAAGAGAGTGAAGAAAGTAGTAGCATAAGCCCACCCGCCGCCACACCCGTCACTTCTTCCGCGTACTGCGTTGATGCCACCGCCACGAAGCTAATGGGAAACGAGTACGCCCACCATGCCACGCTGAACTTCTTTATCGATTTCTTGAAATACGCCGGCCGACACATCTGTTCTCAGATCACACATATACGTACGAATTAGCAATCAGTCTCGTCTCTCAGTCTATGATATGATATGTTATGAGCACGAATGGACACATTGTACATACGAGGTCACGAGGATGGGCTTCATCTTTCTTTATATTTTCTACTATCAAATTTGGTAAATTTTTATATTCAGTCCTTACTAAATTGACGTAACTGAAGACCAAATTGCTAGAGGTTATAGGATTAAAAAGTACTGAAATTGCACGGGGAAAGAAAAAATAAAGAAACTTCATTGTTATATGAGTTTGTCTGATGAAGGAAAAGAATAGACGCAGAAAAAAATATTGGCAAATTGTCGGAAAACCCTCAAGTTTGTTTATTCGCAACTTTAAAAAATACTCCATCCGTCTGCGAATAAGAGTCTCATTTATTTCCATCACGGGTTTCGAAATATGAATGGAATAATTTAGTAGAATGTGGGGCATAGTAGCATTGTAAAAATGAACAGAGATTCCTATTCGTGGACGGACCGAAATAGAAAAATGGACTCCTATTTGAAAAGTGGGAGGAGGTAGCCAATAATATCATTATTTGAAAATTTTCTCGATCATAAATTTGCATGGCGCCGGATTTTCGATTTTCGTCATGGAATAATTGAGAAAATTTTCAAAGTTATGATATGTAGTAATTGATTATTTTTCAAAAATGGGAGGATTGATTTGAAAATTTTTCAAATTTGATGGTTTTTCCGACAATTTTCCCCAGAGAATGGAGTTGCGACAAATATTTTTTCATGCGAATGCGACACTCACCAACGACGCGAGAAGGAAGAGCGAGAGGAAGAAGAGCATTTTGCATGCCACCCCAAACCCCCCCGAAATCGCGCTCCACGCCAGGCACGCCGCGCTCGGCGTGCCAAAAAACAAAAAGGAAACGGGCCTCAGCGCGGCCCGAAACCCGGTCAAACGCTGATACAGCGTTATAAACACGACCACATAATGCACCAACCCGACCGCAAAGAGGCAGAGCGCGGTCTCCCTCCACCCGGCCGCGGCCGCGGCCCACGCGCCCACGAAGTTCCCCACCATCGGCAGGTGGCTGGTGGGGTTCGCCACGGCCGACAGCGGCCGCTTCTCGCTCGTGAACCACTGCCCGTACAGCTTGATGTCAAGCGCCACGATGGGCGCCACGAGCGCCCACAGCAGGGCCTCGTGCGGGAGGCGCACCAGGACCCGCTGTGGCGTGGCGCGGAGGAGGAGGAGCCACGAGATCCACGGGACGAAGAGGAAGTTGACCGCCACGCGGTCCGAGTACTCGGCCTTCACGAGCCACAGATGGAACACACACCTCAAAATGTAGAGGGTTGAAATTAGGGTGAGGGTGCATAGAGAGAGCCAAGTCATCAGCACGGCCCATGGGCCAAGGATGCGATCCGCCACGACGAAATTAAAATTAAAATTTGATTTTAATTTCGTCGTGGCATGATCGTCGATTAAGGTGTTGAGAAGCACGGCTTGGGCGCCGAGGGAAAGGGAGATTGTGAAGTAGCCTGCATTGACTCTTGTTAGAACTGACGAAGCCGAAGCAGCTGCTGCTTCGGCTTCGTCGCCTTTGCGATTTTCGACAACAATGTCGATGGAGTTCGGCATTGGAGCTCGATTAGTGTTAGTGTTGTTGCCCTAATTGGGAATTTATAGCAATGTTAGGTTTAATTTAATTGAACGAAATGTATTACGTATGCGATTAACTCATGGGAGAATCCACTAAGATAGTGTGTTTTGATATTGGTACAGTTTCTTCGTTGCCTAATTAATAAAGTTAATTAAAGGTGTGATAGGAGATAAGCCACTAATGTCGCCATTACCAACCTAGCTTTTTTACTTTACCTGAATATCCACATTATCAGCATGATTAGGAAATAATGTTTTTCCACCAAAATGGAAATGGATATAATGGATGTTAGACTTTCCTGATTTGGTCATGCATATGCTTATCCACTTATTAGGATAAATTAATCGATTTTTTGTGTCTCGCATACCACTATTACTATATTTGTTTAGTTTTTTTCCGTCAATTTCAATTTTTTGGATTTAAATTTACCTTGCAACGATATAGGGAAATTATATCCAAATGGAATTAAGATTATTTAGTTAAAATAATTAGGCTGCGTGAATTGATAAGATGTGCTTTTGATTATTACTCCTACCATCTAATAATTCTATTGTGCTTAAAATAGTGCGTCATAGTTCAGTTTATTTCCATTTGGAATGAAAAAAATAAAAGCACTCGCACATTAAATGTTCTTCACAATATTACTAGAAATTAGTGGTTAACATAAAAACCACTTAATCATCATAGGAATTTCATTTTATTGTAAAATGTAGATATGGAAAAAATGAAGTACTCAGACACATTATAATTTCAACACATATATCAGAAATTAGCGGTTAACCCAACCACTTGAAACAATCATCATAGTACTTTTGCACCAGCCGGGAATCGAACCCGGGTCTGTACCGTGGCAGGGTACTATTCTACCACTAGACCACTGGTGCTTGACGTTTTCATGCCTCTGTATATGCTATTTCTCGGATAAACCATGGCTGTTCAACACTATCAATCGTGTAGCTTGATTACGAGCCGCTGTCAGGTTTGAGTTCAACATCGAATATAGAGGTTTTACAAGTAATTATCACCATGATAACAATAGTAACTATGAGTGCTCTCTTATTCCGACTTTCCGTTAGCTTCCAATAGCACAACTATGAATGCTCCCCTATTCCGACTTTTCATTAGCTTCCAGTAGCACAACAGACACACGATGGTTTATCTACCCCTAGGCGGATGTATCGACAAAATTATGGAGAATTCAAGTGAAGGCCATTGCGAGAAACAGAAAATGACCAACAAACGTAACAGTAATATACGGAAACAGAAGATCTTCCATACAAGGTTTTAAGCAGAGAGCATGCATTTTTTTTTTACATATTCTGTTCACCAGTCAATCTATGCGATGTCCGCTCTTGGATGTAAAAAAACAAACCATATGTCCATATTAACATTAAAGAGATGATGATGCATGGCTGCTCTAAGCAGCTTCAGCAAATCCAACTCTCTGTTTCCCAAAGTCGACCATATTAACATTAAAGAGATGATGATGCATGGCTGCTCTAAGCAGCTTCAGCAAATCCAACTCTCTGTTTCCCAAAGTCGAACACGGTGTGGTAACGCCCCATAAACATATCTCCCAAGATCCTGCACATCAGTTTCATACCACAAAAGTCACCATCTTGAATCAACAAATCACAAAGAACGTTAATCAATTGGTTGGGAGGAAACGTACCAAAGAGGTCCACGTGGAGGAGGAATGTCGATACCGGTAAAACCACTTATGCACTGAGCTTCATCCCCCTCGCCTACCTTGAGTATGTACTGATTATACCACCATAAAAATACCAATAGTTAGCAACAATTATTCCAAGTGTAGAGAGAAACTGCTAGACTGTTACACTAGCAAAAAAGGCCAATACTTGACATTGTGTGGTAATTACTGATCAAGGATGAAGAAACATAACAAGCAATCATCATATTTAACTAAACACAGAGAGTGCTATATTTGAGAAGCAACTTAAGCAGATGTATACATACCTCTGCTGGAGAGAGATCAAAAACTTTGCCACCAATTGTGAAGGAGATAGTTGGCATGGAGGGAATGGTTGCACAGTCAACAGCTGACTCTCCCATGGGACTTGGGAGTCGCTCGCAAAGCTATGGTGTTATCATGACACAAGTTAACATTAGATGAGAGTAAAAATTAAACAACAAAGTCAACGAATACACAGGCGTACCTCATTGACATAGTTCAAGATGCGCTCTTGAGTTTGGTTTTGTCTGAGTTGATTTTGAATCCAAACAACAGTCATTTCACAGACAGAGCACATTGCATCATTCAAACCAGATGATTTGCCATCTTTTTCATCCACCACACTCTCAATTCCAGCACTATACAGACAAGTGTCAAGAACTTGAGTAAGACACAAAGACCTAACACACTCAAAAGCACTTTCCAGACCAGTAGTTCACATTTAGAGTCAATATACTGGTCCAACACAAGAATGCTCAGACGGGGATGGGGTAAGATGCTAAGCACAAAATTAAAATGATTCACCTCACACCACGGGTTCCATCAAATGTGCATAGACCCACTTGGGAGCATACCTTCTTTGGTTCAGTCTGTCAAATTGAGCAAAGTACATGTGAGGAAGATATAAGGCCCCTTAGGAACTTTAACACTATGTGAGAGTGAGACTAGAGAAATTGCCATGTGAAACTAGATACTTGTTCCTTACCTCTGCCATAAGAAGTTCTATGATCATTTGACCATATTGTCCAACAACAGCCTTGCACTCCTGGCTAACAACTCCAGCAGCCCCAATGGCATGGTTAATCATTGCCACCACAGTCTACAAACATCTCAGAGAACAGAAGCAATCACATGAAAAAGTCCAACAAGCTTCAAACCGTTAAACCAAATTCATCTTTCTCTCGTACATTAGAGAGAGTAAACCTAAAATACTAAGTCTATGGGCTGCAGTGTACTAGCCAAGCACAAATAAAAATTTATCTCTCGATGCTGGTATTAAAAACTGGTGAAGAAAACTAGTAATCTTGCAGCTCACACATCACCACCAAGTGGATCACTGGATATCAAGGACAAACAGAAGCAGAAGAGTAACATAGCCATAGAACACATCAGTTTTCACTCAAACGAAATATACATCACATTTAGAAGCACAATCAGAATGTAAAGGTAGTGCATCTAAATAGATCCAATCATCCAATATTGCAAGAAGTGCAATTTATAATGGAAGACAAACAAAAAGATCAAAATAAATTGTTTGAAACAAGCATACCGTTGGACCAGCAAAGAGAGAAGTTCCAGAGTCCGCAATTGCAGAACATCCACCATTACAGTACCCTATGACACACAATAATAAGCTAAAAGAATTATTCATTGGACAAACACACAATATGAGATTATGCCTGGAAATGGCTGCATAATATCTGTATCATATTCTTTCTACCAAAATGGCTAATGCTGTAAGGGACCACTGAAACAGTACATACCACTTTCTTTTCCATCAATTAGCACATCACCCATGTCAAACTGTAGACAGGACAATCCAGAGTGAAAAACGTATGCAATATCCTAATTAAGCTTTAAATAACAAAACTTCGTGAATAAACCAACCTGCCAGTACCCTTTCTGAGACACGGGAACATATGTATGTTTACCAATATAATGGTGTTGATCAACTCCACCAAAAACTAGTTGACCACCCTCCTCCTCCTTCAAATCTCGGTTGAGCCAAAATGAGAAGACTGGCTCTCTAACGAGACCTTGCTTGACCATGTTGTACCTGGAAGAGATAGAAATAGTTAACTTTAGCATCCCTTAAATGAACGTGACATTGCATAGATGCCAACTATCAAAACCTTATCAATGGGAGCTGAATGACATAGTAACAAGGAAATCCTGGCTCTTGAAACAACCCGTTCAATCACCATAATGCAACCCCAAGCAAACTCAAATAAGAGTAAACAGCAAAATATCATACCACACTGGAGTTGAATTTCCAACTGAGATCTCTTTGAAACCAAGTCCCAGGATGCCATCAAACTTGGCCACCAAAAATGTAACACCAGGTTCTTTCGTTGCCTCAATAAACTCCTGGAATAAGTCAAGGACACCACTGTAAGTAACCGAATCCTACTACCCTCTACAACATAAACTAAAAGAGTAGGGAGGACCTGGTTCTTCACAACTAGGTGGCCGACTTTGACGTTGTCCTCACTGAAGAATCCAGAGATAGCCCCAGTCCCATATTGGATAGCAGCGGATTTTCCTGTAGACCAAAAACAATACAGAAGATTTTTATTTTATCTCTGTGCATAACCTACATTATGTCACATTGCAGACTAATGCATACCAATATCATGATAAAATCCTATTAACTGATACAAATCCATGGAACTTGTTAATAGGTCGAAGGGAAATAGCAATGGTACAATGCAAATAAAAACAGATTACCAAGTACAAAGGAATGAAGGATTCTCCAGAAATAAGTACATGCCATATGTAGTTACATCCAAAGAAAATTTATCAAGTATCAACAGCACCATGTTTTAGTCCGAAAATTAGCAATGCATCAGAACAAATTAACTTCTTAAAGTATCCAATATCATATGAATCTTTGGCTTAAAAGCACAGGAGAAATACGCAACATGATAATATGAGAATGAAAAAGCAGGGGATAACACACCATTCTTCTTGTAAGTACTTGACTGGCTGGACTTGTACTTGGAGTGGAAAAAACAAGGAACCTACACCAAGTAGCAAAACCCTTTTTATATAGGGGCGTGTTTTCCCTTCTACAAAAACCACTTCAAAATTTTCAATAGTAAAGACTTACAGAAAAGTAACATTTGGCAGAGGGAACCCACAGATTGGAGCTACCCGTGTCAAAGATCACAGTGAATTTCTGTGGGGGAGTACCAATACCAATCTCTCCAAAATACTGGGCATCCATATAGTTCTTCAGCGCAACAATGTCAGTATCTGCAGACTCACCATATTTACCCCGGAAATTGTACTTCCTAATTGTGGCTCTCAATTTGTCTGCATCCTTCGACTCAAGACGAGCAGCAAGTCGATTGTTTTGATCAAACTTCATCTTTTTAAGTCCTATTCTTAGCAATCCATCATCCGATGCAGAAAATGCAAGAGAAAAGAACAGGCTTGAAAGGAAAAAGGTGAAAGCAACAGCTTTATATCGGGTCCCCATTTTACCTGTAACACGGATTAACAAGTTATCTATTGCTCTGCTAAGACGACAGTTATGTAACCACTAGACGATCGAAAAAAGGCCCAAGCAAGCTGCAGCATGCTATATGACGACTGTGTGTATAGTGCATACTCCCTTACAGTTTAGGCTAGTTTTATCAACTTGATAAGCACTTATCTTAGATTCCACATTTCCATGAGACAACTATCAAATCAACCATTCCAACCTACTTTACTCACCATTCAATCAAAGAATTTGTCAATTTTATGAATTTAGTCAGTTTCCCCTTTCACCAGCATACATAAACGCATCAAATAAGAAAGAGTAACAAACTACTACTCCAACATAAGCTAAATTTAGAAAGGGTGAAATGAAAAAAATAAACACTACGACGAACAGAACATTCAAGGACAAAAAATCATAATCCATCACTCAAAAAAAATGAATAATCCATCAGTCCATAAAATCTGTATAATCCATCAGTCCAAATAATCTATAATCAATATTCGTAGTGCATGCGTCGTTTGAATAAGGAAAATCCAAAATCAGAAGGCTGAAATGATCACAAATCGAAAATGGATGATTAAAACCTAACAAAAACCCTTGGATCACATCTGTATTTCTTCTCATTTTCGAAACAGTAACAAAATGTACCTCGCGTATTGAGCAAAATAGAAAAGATAAAATGAAGAATTCTTAACAGAAAGAAGGCATACGAAATACATGAACACACACACTCACCGAGAGGTTGAAGACAGACGAGATGCAAAAGCAATCTAGCAGTGACGAAATGGATGAATGGGGAGGGTGGCGAATAAAGAGGAAGTAACCAAAATATATTTGGAGAAACAGTTACAGTTTCTCGAAAATCGCAGCCGTTAAGAGAAGGCCTCGTACTTTTCCACAGCCGTTGGATTGTTATAGTAAGCTCGCGTGTGTCGCGGCGCATGAAGATTATGATGCGCAGCGCGATCAGAGGCGTCAGATTTGATCGGACGGTGGGAAGTGGGCATGGCACGGGAGGGCCAGGTAGGCCGGTGAAAAGGATGGAATAACGTGAGAGAGGACGACGTCGCATTAGTGGGGGTTACGTGTCACCAAAGCATGCTACGAAGCGTAACACGCGACACTTGGTTTTGGATTTTGGTTTATTCTCTAATTAAGAATGATTTTTCATTTTTGATAATAATTTAATTTTTTTTTACTTTGTTAATTGGGGTATCGTCTAAGTTTGGGTTTGGGGATTCATCTTTGTTTATCGTTTTAGTTTTCACTTTCTATTTAGGTGGGGTCGTGGGGATTGGGAATATCATTACTCCCTCCGTCCCATAAAAGATGTCACACTTGTGGGACAGTACAAGATTTTAGGACATTTTGTTTAGTGTGTTAAATGGAGAGAGAAAATATAATTTTTAAATTCATGTGAGAGATAATTTTTTTCTAAAAGGAAAATGTTATGTCTTTTGTAGGACAAACTAAAAAGGAAAGTGTGAAATCTTTTATAGGAGGGAGGAGTAGTATTTTGCATATAGATAAAAGCAAGAAATAATTTCATTTAGTATAAAGATTCAATTTTATTAAAATTGATTATCAGTTTTTCTTTTCAAGTTACACTGACGAATTAATATTGACGATTTAAATTTTGTTTACAGTGAATATTAAGAATGAATATTTTTTCTTTAAGAGAGAAGATCATGCCAATATATTATACTCCATCAATGATAGTGAAACAAAATGCCACCCATCTCTTTAAAATAGACGACCCGAAATACAATCTTTATATCATTAATTAAAAATGTACATCTTTAGTTAATATTTATTATTTTTAAACTCAACCATATTGTAGTTAATCTGATAAATATTCAGAATTGCATATAATTCCTATATTTTTATACGCATGGCTCATTATCTCGCTATTTTGATCTTTTGATTCTTCTAATCAAGTTGATCATTGTAGTTTATAATGTTGTTGAAAAAGTGTGTTCGTATTGAATATTGATTTTAACTTAAGCGTTGGGCTTTGTAACATTAATGTTAAGGATCTTTGCCTTGTATCTTAGTCGAATATTACTTCAAGTTGAGTTTTGGACTTTAATCGTTAGGCTTAGATATTTTATACCCTACTATTTACATCAAGAAGTCTTGATTTGAATTTAAACTTGTATGAGTACATTTTATGATAGTGTGATTTAATTTTGAATTTATATAGTACTATATTTAATACTCGTGTAAAGAAAGTTTCACTTGAATGTATTATATTGACATTTTATACTAGATGTCTTCGCTAATAATTTAAGCTTTTATCAATAAAAATTATTACTTTTTAGTATTTCTTGTCAATGACAATCATTACTAAATTAAACTCTTATCCTTATCAATGAAAATCATTTCAAGTTTATTATCAATGATAATCATTACTAATTTAGACTCTTATCAGGAGTCGATGATTTAGACTCTTATTAAGATGTAAATTCATGGATTGCATCATCATATAGTAGAAGATGGGGTTAATGATTAAATGTGCGATGCCTCTCCATTTAAACATTCTTAAATATATTTTCCCCCCATCGGTTGTTAATCTTAGAAGATTAAATCTAGTTGGGCTCTGTTAGTGCGAATACACAGCAATATTTGGGCTAATTCACATAGTTAATTTAATATAACTTGGGCCTCAGATATAGATTTGCAGTTTCAATCGTTGCTTGTTCTTTTACTTTAATCTCGTGCTGATATTTCAGTACAGCCCATTTGAGCCTTATTCGGGTCTGCCGTCTTCACCATTTGGACTCTTACTAGCATGAACTTTTAAAATTTTGCAATTTTTTGTAAATCCTTTGATTTTTATCAAATTAAAAACTTGTCATTTGGTTTAACCACATTTATAACTTCTACTAGAGTGATGATGTCTTCAAAATCATTTAGGATTTTATAAAACTCATCCAATTTCTCATTTGCTAGTATACTTGAAGAGCCTGAAATATTTCAACAAATACTAGGGTGATGAGCACCATAATAGAAAGCAAGTAGTATTCTCTCCTACTACATATGTTCTACAGTACTTTTTAGTTTAAACTAGTACGTTTTCACTTTTCTCTGCCCTACTTTGATGACTTCTTATTCTTCAAAGTATCCGCTATTCTTTGTTGTTGTATCAAGATGCTTCCAATTCTTTTCGATGAAGTTCTCGGTATCATATTTTTATTATTACTTTGTCTGAAGTGGCACAAGTAGATTCGTTTACCTAGATTCTGCAATTGAGTCTTCCCCTTTATATGAAAAGTTCAAACCACCGAAATTCCAATGAATATACGATTTATTGGCATAAATTTGAATACTCAACAACAATTAACGTAACTCAATTGAGTTAACAAGCATAGCAAAACTTCATAAAAATGCATTTCAGAATCAAACAAATATGATTAAGGTTGATGGATTTCTGTTGGACTCCCAAACGTGATTATTGCACTAAGTTAGTTTCGTTGCCATTGAATCAAAAATGGGGAAGTGCAAAATTGCAATTAAAGAACACAGAAAAATGGAGAGGCGGCGAGCACGTGGGAATATTAATGTGTAGGTAAGTGGTAAAAGATACTCCTTGTACGGTTGAAAAAGTACGGTAGTATTATTCAAACTTTGAAAAGTGCATTCTTCAACCACCTCCACGGCTCCACCTCTCCCTCCACTTTTTCAACAAGATGCAACTCTTTTTCTTTTCCTCTTTTGAAATACTTCCTCCATTCCAATTAAATTAAATCAAAATATTTGGACATTAAGATTATAAAATTATGTTGAAAAGTAAGAGTTAAAAATAAAGTAGAAAAAATGAATAGAGAGTAAAGTAGGTGTAATGGAATAAAGTAAAAGTAAATGAATTTTTTTTTTGTTAAAAAATGAATTATCCAGCTTAGTTGAGACGTCTCTAAAAAAAATATGACTTAATTTAATGGGGATGGAGAAGTAATTGGTAAATACAAAGAGGTAGAAAGAAAAGCTACTGGAGTATACTAATGGAAAATGAGGTCCACCTTATTACGGAGAAAGATAGACCAAGAGAATAAGTATTGCTTAATTAGTTGTTGGTGACGTCCACATTGATTTGTCGACTTTCATATAATAGAAAAATTTTAAAAATAAATCCAAACTTCATATTATTTGTAATTTATATTCAAGTTACGATATAGACCCGAATTTAATTAAATTTTGCGATTTTAAAAACTATCTCTAATAGTTAATAGATCATACCCTACGCTTCTAATTGACACCACAACCTTTCCACCGATCCGCCGAACTCCTCGACTTAATTATTGCCTCTTAGTACATCTTTCACCAGCTATCAAATCGCCATTTATTTAATTACCTAATCACATGTATAATATTGAATCAATTAGTTTATCACAATCCATTTCAATTTTCAAGTGATCCATGATTATTTTATTTCCTAACAATAAGGTTAGCCGCTAGCTTCGGAGCGAAGTGTCAACAGAGGCAGGAATGCTCACGCCAACACAAATTAAACTAAATTTTAGTCCAAAGCACGAGATTCTCTCTGACATTATTGGATTGGAAAAATTAAATCAGAAGAAGCTACCTTGAAAATTCTCCATAAAAAGTCTTGTTGTTTTGAAGTCTATCCAATTTTTTTTTTCAATGACATCGTTTACGTGTCAAAGTTATGTGGCCGGGAATTTTGACTCTATTCCATTCGATGCAAACAAAATTCCACAAGTAATCCAAAACAAACATTTGAATGCTTTGTTGTTTTGTATAATTTCGATCTCTGGTGGGTCGCACGTATTACCGCGTGGTGTGTATTTGTTCAACCAATCATATATTTTGTAATTATGATTGATTAAACATATTATGTGACAATTTGTTCCGTGTATTGAATTATTACGTTAATTACAGTCCGAAAGTTTGAAACCCATAATATTTAGAGATAAAAACGAAATAATAAGGAAAAGAATGTATTTTTGTGTCCTAAACATTACAATGACAAAACTAATATGGACATGTTAATTCCAGTGTATCTACGCCCAGAATTCTATACCCGAAACAAAAAAAGGAAAAACTATCTGACACGAACTCGGACGAAATTATGACTGTGTAACAACAAATGAAGAACTCGAACACTTCGATTAACTAACACCTTGTCGAAAAAACTTTCTAATTATGTATTTACGTTAGGGTTAGCTATTGTTGTTGTTGTTGTTGTCGTTGTTGCTGCTGGGAGTGTGGTTTCCGTTATTCGCCATGATGGAGGAGATCGCGGCGGCGAGGGCGGCCGTGAAGTTGGGATCGGCCGTGATCGCGGCCGTCGCCGCGCTAACTGTGTCGGTGAAGGACGGCTGAGCCGGCGCCGGCAGCTGCGGCGCTTCGTTGGCGGATTTGGGCATTTGGAGGCCGGAAAACTTGGACTGGTTGTACAGGGGTTGGGCGAAAACCGGAGGCGCGGAGACGGGGAACGGGACTTGGAAGTGCGGCGGCGGCCGTTGGTATTGTAGAGCGTTGGGCGATTGGGTGAGGTCGAGAGTGACGGTGGGGAAAGGGGCTGATGCGGAGATTGTGGCCATGTTTGAGGAGCAAGGGAGGATGGTTCGGGCGAGAAAGTTGGGGTTCATTAGCCCGTCGGCGCTCGGCATCGAGCCGGAGAGGAGCATGCTCGCGGCTGCGGATGTGGTGGACGCCATGGCCATGGCGGCCGGTGGCAACGGGTGGTTGTGCGTTCCCTCGTACGTTGTGATTAAAATTGTCCGATCCTCGGCGCACCTTTGCACTTGTTTGCGGACCGGACACCCGACCGCCATCGTGCAACGGTAGTAGGCTCGGGGGCACGGATTCCCTTTCGCCATTTTTTGGCCGTATTTTCTCCACTGACATCCATCAGATATCTGAATGGCACGAGATTTTAAGAAAAATTATTTAATACATTAAAAAATTTATTTAGAGATGGAAACTTTTAACTAAATATGAAATAGAACGTTTTGAGATAAATTTAAAAGGAAAGATGAATATTATACCATGGGGGCTTCTGAACGAGCTCGGACTGAGACACGGGCCTTCCTCATGGTGGCCTCGATGGATTGTTGATTGGCGTTGGTCGGATTCAATCTCTTCGCTCCCGGGGCCCAGCTTTCGGATTCGGGGCTCTCCTCCCGGCCGGATCTCTTACTCCTCGTCGCGTCGATATTATTCTGAGGCGATCCCGACACCGTTCTTTCTTCCGACACGGAATTCGATTGCTCGGGAGCTAGCTCTAGGAACTGTCTTGCGCCGCCGCCATTCTCCTTCTTCTCTTCGGTGATCTGGGAGAGAAGCATATTTACTATAATTAGCATGGCTGCCATCATCAATCTATAACAATCAATTTTATTTGATGAATGATGATGATGATCACCTCTTGTTCTTGGGTGCTAGCCTTTTGTTGCATCATCGTCATGAGATGCATCTTCAACGATGCGTGGTTGCTGCTGACCTGACTAAGCATCCCTCTCAACCTCTGATTCTCCACATTCATCCTCTCCAATTCAGCTTGAAGCTGTGCTAGCTGAAAAAACACATACCAAAAAAGGAAATTCTCTTGTCAAAACCAATTTAGTGAAGTTGGATGCAATATATACGTGTTATCCAAAAACAAATCCGTTCAGAATATCAAACTAATGTGGAATTGACGATTCTAACAAAATCAAGTCATATAGATCGAATTACCTCACTCTTGGCTCGCTTATCTTCACCCTCGCCATCGTCCACCGTGGACTGGTCGCTTCCGGTATTAGCAGTCACAAGTTGCAAACCAATCTACACAAACGCTTAGACAGATTAGGGGCTGTTTGGTAGAGAAGATAAAGATAAAATTAAAAAAAAATGATAAAAACCATTTTTTTGTGTCCCTTATCTTGGAGTTATCTAATATAGTACTTACGTTAACGTCGAAATCTCTAGCGGCCGACGGTTCAGGGTTCGAGTCTTCGTTCTTGACAAGCGGCTTCTTCGTTTTCTCAGCGAAGAAGTCCACTTCCCGGTGGTCGGGCGACTCTTCTCTGCGGCTCGGAAACATAACCAATCCGCTCCTATGACGATGATCGAAAACGGGCTTGTTTGCAAAAAACTCGGAATTCTCAAGGGTGAGGCCCCATCCTCTGTCCATAAATATAAAATGAGAGAAATATATGTGAGGAAATTAGCTAGAGAAGTCTTTCAAATGAGTGCGATGCACGAGTCTATATAAAAGGATTGGGGGCAGCTGGGAAAGTTGAAAATATGAAGGTGTTATTACGTTGGACTAGAAATTTTATTGGTATGGTTTGATTTTGGAAGATTGAAATGAATGTGAATTGTGAAGTGAGAGTGGGAAAGGGTAATAAACGTAAGGTGGTGCGTCAGTGGGGCCCACGGGGGAAGACTTGGCGAGAGGTTTCGTCCAAATTTCGTCAAGACCAAGTTTGACTCATTCCAATTAAAGCTAACTAAATAATAGAAATGTGGTGAAGACTAAAATGGCAGTAATAAGAATCCACCGGCCCGACCGATGCGGCACTTTACACGTGATGATAATGAAATGAGAGAGAGACAAAGTCAACCGATTTGACCAACTCACCCATCGCCGGTGACTCACGAGTAGTACTACCTAGCTCACTTTGCTCTCTCTTTATGTCAATTATCTAAAGAAATAGGAGTAATAAAATAGATGAAGAGAATAAAAGGGAAAATTTTTGGCAAAATACGAAATGTATCAAACGTTTCAACAAAGAATATTAATCACTTACATTGTGGTAGTTAGAATATTAATTGATTAAATTTAATTAACTAATAAGAATTTCTAATTAAATTTTCAATGGAGAAAATAATAATACAACATAAAGTGTTTCATAACTATAAAATTAGATTAAATTTATTTGGTAAATTTTTAATAATAATAATAGTAGTTATTATTAAGCATGATTTATAACTTAAAACAAAATATATTAATATTTTCTTGATAACTTATTGATTAATAATAATAATAATAATAATGTAATACAATAGCTAAAATAATATTAATAATATGATCATTATAATATGTATTAATCTTGAAACTATAAAAAATATTTAAGAAAAGTTAAACTATTTCCTTTTTTTCAATTCTTACTACATTCATTGTTAGACAAAAAAAATTAATAAACAAACAAACACATGAATTCAAAATTAGGAATCGGATTATTTTTCAGTGTATCAAGATCATGAAAATTGAGGTAGTGATTAATACGGAAATGACCTAATTAAATGTTATAGTTTTGGGTTTTGGCTAATGTGAATTGTTTTCTTTCTTCCAAACATAAGCTATTGAATCTAAACAAATTCACACGCCTAACTCTAGTGCACCACACGATCAATTCGGACAAGGCGGATTTTTTTTTTGTTTTTTTGTTTTTTTATAATTCCCACTTTGGATAAATTAGAATGTCGTAACAACTTCCACACACTTCAACACAAAAAGTCTAATTTCGTAAAATAATTCTCATTATAGATAAATTCGAATGTCGTAACAACTTCCACACACTTCAACATAAAAGTCTAATTTCTTGCGTCAATGAGATACACATACATATCCCGAATTTCAATACATATTATCTATGACATTGTTTAATATAGTTGGAAAATCATTACAACTTTAATTTAAATAAAAAATGAAAAATTGCGTGTGTTGAAATTAATTGATATTATTAAGTCTTTAGTGATAGGTAGTAGTGTGCAAAGCGTAGGTAGTTTGCGGGCAATTAGTAATGTAGCCACTGGTCCACCTCCTTACCTAGACCTCAAATTAAACCTATATATTTAATATTTATTACATTAATTATTCAACTCATGTCTTGATTTACCAAGTAAAGATCTTTTTGTTTTTTTTAATCAACACAATTATATGAAGAAATTTGAAAATAAAACAATTTGATTTCTCATTCGAAGAGAACATGCATTTAAATAGTTTTTAAAAGTTCCATTGAGTTACTTTCATAAAGAAAATGAGAAAAAGCTAGGAAATGTTTAAGAGACATGACATCTTTTTTTTTTTTTGAATTTTTGCTATCTAAGAATTTTGCCAAACTGACCTAGTACTACAGCCTATATAAACTATATATATAGGGGAAACTATCACTCAACACACTAAATTAGACTCCCTAGCAAATAAACTTAATTAGTAATTAATGAAATAATTGAATATTCGATTTTATAAACACTACAAAAAAAGTGCTAATTAGCTGCGGAATTCACCAGCGGAAAATATATGCCGGTATTTGCGGCAGATTGCCGGCAAAAATTCCTCTAGTAAAATTACCTACGGATCACCTGCGGATTTACGGCGAATTTCGGAGGCAATTTTGCGCGGTAACATTACCGTCATATTTACTTGCGGTTGTTTTGTCCGCCAGTAATGGCGGCGGAATATATTCCGCAGTTGAATATTTTTCACATTATTAAAATAATAAAAAATTAAAATAGTGGCATAATACCAGCTGAAAAATGGACCGACAAATATTTCTTAAAAACTAATTAAATTTTCTTAAAATGGACCCTAAACCCTAACTTGAATAATATTTCACCATTTCACAATTTTACCGTCTCTACTCTCTCACTTTCACTCCTGTCGCCGCTAGCCCACCTTCCGCCGCTTCTGTCGTCTCCTCCTCCACTGTCGGCCCCGCCTCCTATCCCGACGCCGGCGCACCTTGCTTCCCCGTTCCACCAACTTTGTAAGTTTTTTTTCCTTTATAATCTATATTGCCGATTAACTTTTTGTTGTACTCACTTTTGTTTCGTATTCTAGGTAGTGGCTGAATTTGATATTGTATATAAACTTTAAAATCATTAACAAAGCGTGCCCTCACTTTTGTTGTACTCACTTTTGTTTCATATTGAATTTTTTGAAAAAGACGTATACTTGAGGAAGAAGAACAACTAGGATTTAGGGCTTAAAGACAAAAAGTAAATCATTACTAGAACTACATAAAAAACGTGTGTCAGGGCATGTTAACGTTTCTCTCTAATTTTTACTATTATTAAATCATATAATCATTACTAATTTTTACTATTATTATATTTAGCCTACCATTCAAGTATGCAATTCATCGTATTACTAGATTATTCCAAATAAATATACTGTACCACTTTTTTTTTTTTAAATTTTATTATTATTATTATTATTATTATTATTATTATTATATATTCATTGTTTTTGGAATTATTGGTTTTATAATGATTTTTTTGAATTAAGTAGTGATTAGTGGTGATCATTCTAAACATGTAATTAACAACTGACTTTATACATGTGCACTTAATGTTTAGATTCTGACTTTCAATGTGTGCAGTGTACTATTCAATATGTATCATCGTCGTCGTGGTGGTTGCAGCCAACCTAGCTCGTCCCCTCGTGCAGAACCAGTTCGAGAAAATGTGCATGAACAATCTTCTGATGATGTGGATCTCGATGAGGATGGACCTGATGGTGATGATGGACCCTTACTGCCTGATGGGAGGAAACAGTTTCAGAGGCATCCATATACCGGGTTTGTAATTGATTATTTATTATTAATGGGGCTTTATTTATTAATTAGTCAATATTATTTGAATGTTATAGGGCATTAATGATACATCCTTCGATGTCGAGGGAGATAACCACAACATTTAAGCGCATTCGACATATCACTGGCTTTACTTGGAAGTTGACACCAAAGGAGATTAAGGATGATTATTATCAAGAATTTCAAGTATAATTTTTAAAAGTGTTATTTGTTGCATTATTAAAAAATGCGTGTGCAATATACTTTGTTTTGTCAAAGGATTTGATTTTAACGAGTTTTTAATTTTCTACAGAAAGCTTATTCCTGGCCTAACTCCTGGGAGCACGATGTTTATAAACTTTGGAAAAATAGGGCAGCAAAAAGATTCTTTCATTTCAGCTCTAAAGAAGATGAAAAATAACAATGTGGGGAGGCCGAGTTATGTTCCAGAAGAAATGTGGAATGGGTTAGTTGAACACTGGAATAAACCCACAGTTAAAGCTAAGTCGGAGGCTGCACGAAGGGCCAGATTTGCAGAGCCTAATGGACCTGGTACTGGATATGTCAGACATTATGGAGGATCAGTGTCTGTGGTTGTAATAGCTCAAAAGATTGTAAGTGTCATATATACATCTATCAAACTTATGGTATATACTAATGTTTGTTTTATTGTCTTTTGATTAATAGGCGAAAGAAAGGAATATTCCCATTGATGAGTGTATGCATGAAGCATTCCTGATACTACACCACAAGAATGGAGAATATACCTACAAGAAGGCTGCTGACTTGGATGTAAGTTTATATACTATGTTATACATATATTCAATTGATTTATCATTTAACATTGGTATCATTTATATTTATTAGGAAAAAGTGAGAGGGATTGTTGCTGAACAAGGCGAGGGAGCAAATTTAAATGAGATCTTCTTGCAAGAGGTTATGAAAGACATGGACAAGAAGAAGAGGATGCTTGGAACTGGTATCCTTGGACCAACCCTCTTGGAGAGTTTCGCTACAAAGACCACGGGTTCGACCAGCAGTCAAGCTGATGTTGAGTGGAAGATTGAGTTGGAAGCTGAGCGCGAGAAAAGAATGAAGCTAGAAGAGGATTTCAAGAGCATGCAAATGATAGTGGAGGAACTCAGGAGCCAACGTTAGTCCCACCAGACGAGTTTATCTATTGCTCGACCTAACTATGACTCTAAAAAAGATAGACTTGATGCATCCCTTATTTTTATATTAACTAAGTATTAGTTTCAAAATTCGCATAATATTATCAAACATTTATGTTACTTGAAAAATTCATTATTGGTTTATCCATTTTGTTTTTGCGTTAAAGGTTGTTAATTTGTTGGTTTATTGGAAACAGGTAATCGGAGTAAAAGGTAGTTGTAACTAGGTAAACAAACAAATAATTAAAATCATAATATGAAGAAATAATTAGCAGCGAATTACCCTCGAAAATATTAATGGCGGATTATATTCCGCCGCTAAATCTAAACTCATCGGTCCAGTTTTTCAGTGACGGAAAACTATCCGCTGGTATTAGCGGCGACAAATTATGCCATTAAACCGCCGCTAAAGTCAAACATTTACCGGCAGAATTTTACCGGCGATAATTACTGGCCGCTAATTTGCCGTTAACAATTAGCGGCAGAAAATATTCTGCAGCAAATTGTTTAGCAACGCAAAAATAGAGGCAACTTCATTCCGCCGCTGATCTGCCGGTAAATCGTTTTACCAGCGGAAATATAAACTTTACCAACGGAATATTCCGCCACTAAATCGCTATTTTTTTGTAGTGAAATATTTCCATGGTCTTCATGAATTTCTTCACCCTTTCTGCAATCGTGCAAGCACCAACCATCTCTTTATAACATATAACATTAATTGTGCATCACGTTTAATAATGTAGATCTGTTTTGTTACAAAGTGCAATGTAAACATTAATTCTATTTATTATGTGAATTGGTAAATTGGTCAATGACTTGAGCAGTTGGGTTATGAGGGTGAACTTAGACTTGTCCCTATTTTTATGATCTTAATAAATAACTTACATCGTTGTCACAAATTGTTTAAGTTAACTTCCATCTAATTTATTTTTTAATCTTCAACTTCTAACGAAATTCAAATTTTATTGAATGCATCGGCGTCCCATTCTGCTTAATTATATTTCTACATTTAATTTATTAATATTGATAGACACTAGCCAACGCCGTCTCGCCACCACCAAACATATGCATACCTAAGTTTTTCTAGGATATTTTCTATTAATACTAATAAAAGGTATTAACAAAAAAAAAATGAGAAGTCTATATAAATTAGTTAATCTATCTTCTTCAACTAAGATTTGTTTATAAATTCAAATTAAAAGAAACTGAGATTTGTTTATATTCAAATTCCATAAGCCATAGTTTGAACTTTTGCCCGAGGGTGCCACATAGCATAGGTAGTTTAATTTATTATATGACCAAATCATTCAACTAAATTAAATTACATTCAGTGACCAAGTAAGAAAATGAAGGTTTGATAATTGATTTATTTAATTTTATTTTTGAAAAATGGTAGAATAGCTGGACTAGTATTATCATTAGGTTGAAACTGATGTTGAAACTTACTCCATTTTATAAACACTTGAAACATCTCATACAGTAATTCGCTGTTGAAGTTTATAAATGGTCTTAAATATGCTTAGCCAACAAACCTCTAAATACTACTCATATAATCACATACGGACAGTTTTCGGGATCAACCCTACCGCCGATCCATAAGTTTCGTTAATCATCCTTCCATCCCATGGTTCTCCCGCCTCCACCCCTAGCCTACTCTTTTCTTTCTATTTCATGATTTATAAACTTTCGGTATGTTGTATGATCGAACTATATGTTAAACAGTTAAAGAACCACAATTTCATGATTCAGATAGATATTAAATCATATAGTAGTATGTTACAAGATCAACACATCTTTTTGGGGTCACTGCATCTATACCATTTAAATTGTGGGGGATTTGTACAATATAGATAGTACTAGTAATTAGATGATTTAATCCATAAATTAAACGAGTAGCACTGCTAAATACAGCTTACACCATGCAAATTATTGTTGAGTGCACGTGCTCGTGCATGTTTGATTAAACATGTTATAATTGATCAAAAGTTTTGAAAAACCTTTGTTCCCACTTTACTTTTGACTTTTGGTGCTTTATAATTAAAGCAATATTTCATTCATAGAATATTGCACAACGAAGATTTTTCTCCAACTTAGAACATTTTAACTGTTTTTTTAAAACTTAAAAAAATTAATGAAACCAAAAATCAATCATTCTTGAAAAAATTCTACATATCTACTTAAACATTTAAAGACAATTTTATAAAATATATTATTAATTTATTTTATTGAGCATTAATTTAAATCCACATTGATCTCATATTTAAATCTTTCAGACTGATTTCTGTTATATTCACATAACATTTTTTATTTGGATGATCATGGTTGATTGTTGTGTAAATGGATCTACTTCTACATAACCCTATACATATATATATGTAAGTCCATTAATCATTCTTTGAATGAAATCATTCAAACTTTCAACAAACATAATTATATGAGTTACATTCTTTGAAATGTTATTAAAATTTATTTTTAACTTATTTGTCATCTCTCCATATTAGGAGTCTCTTCTCAACAGTATTATCTCTCTTACTTTACTATTTCTCCGCTTTAACTATTTATTACTTCCTCCGTCTCAAGATATTAGACCCACTTCTTTTTGGGCACAGGAATTTAGGAGATGTTGTTTAGCGGTGTAAGTGGAGTTGGTAGTAAAGTAAAATTTTACCATAAGAAATGAGTCAAATATGTTGGGACATTCCAAAGTGGTAAATGAGTCTAATATCTTGGGACGGAGGGAGTATCATTTTTATAAAACGAGTGCACAAAAATGACCGGGACTCCCGACGGACGGAGGGAGTATACATTAATAATCATGGTTGATGTGGTGGTCCAACATCTCGTCCCTTAAGCAACATTTGTTTCCCCAGTTCGATTTTTAAAATATTGGTATTACATGGAGAAGAGAAAATTGATGAGCAATGGCCACATAGAACCTCTTATTAACTACTACTATAATTCAACAAAATGAGCTTTATTTTCGGAGAAAATTATGGGGCGGCTGTTAACTTTTAGTATTCGTTTCCACTATTATTCAACTTTCAAAACACACACACAAGTTTTTTTCCGGTGTCGGCGGAATCAATTCAAAAACCATCTAAGTAAACACTGTTTTTTCTAATAAAGATATGCGAACTTCATTGTTTAGTTAAATTTCTTGACTAATTAATAAAATTCTAACTACTATCATCGTTTTAGAATGGAAATGATGCCATCCGTAGCATGAATATATTCCTAATCTTAACTAATTAATTAGATGTATCGATTTAATTAGTGAAAAGAGAATAAAGGTTACAAAAGGTGGTTCCAATTTAAAAGAGAGGGTACCTTGATTGACCAACAAGATGACCTCATCATCCCCCATTTTCCCTACAAAAGCAATCCTTACCTTTTTCTCTTCTTTTTTTTTTGTTCTCATCATATTCTTGTTTTATTGTTCACACATTGTTTTGCTGTCTATTAATGCTGCTATAAACATTATTAAAATCCCTAAAATATTATAATAGTCACACGATATCTGAATCATGGAAAAGTTTCATCAATGGTCATCCCTTTTCACTAATTGGACTTGGAGTAAATCTAGTTCTCATACTGTACATATGAAATGAATTTATTCAAAGAGAATATTGCAAGAATAGCAATTTGAATTGTTACATTCGTATCACTTTTAAACAGAATTAGCACATATAATCGTATCATATTAAATATTCTCCCATCCAAAAAAATAAACACTCTTTTTATTTTAATTTGTCCCATTAAAATAGTTCACTTCTATTTTTGATAATTTCTTTTTCTATAATGAGGCGAGTCTCATTCTCCACTAGTGATGTTTTAATTAATTTTTTTTATTATCTTTCTTTTACTTTACAAATTGTGAACTAAAACTCGTGTTATCCCAAAAGCCTATTTTTATGGGATGGGTGGAGTATATTCTAGTAATTGCCCCTCTTAGAACATCTGCAACGGAGCCTGCATAGCAGCATCCGGTGGGGTTGGAGAGGGGTGACGTGCGACACCCTTGGCAATTACTACAGCTGAGATGGGTGGCGCGACCATTGGTAGGGACGGATTTGGAAGAAGGGTTGGTCATGTTATCTAAGAAGGGTTGGTCATGTTATCTTTTTCTTAAAAATAATTCAAAAATCAATTTTAAACAAATGACCAATAGGAATTAACATGAAGCCATAATCTAGCTACTTAGACATAAACTATAGTTAATTAATGAGTTAATGTATTGTTTTATATTTTATCAAGTAAATTTGAAATTTGAAATTATTTCATTTTTATATTTTAATTATGTAATTTCAGGAATTGAAAAAATTAAGCACTTTGAGTTCTTTTTAAATTTACAAATATGAAGTAGGAGTATAATTTAAACAAACAATAAATCTATGTGACCAAATTTTGTACAACCAAATTCTTGTTTATTTGACAAAAAAATAGGTTTATTTATGAATTTAATTAAAATATTAGATACATATATAGTACATGGAAAGTGCATGATATTGTAGTTATATATTTATGATTTTTTATAATTTTTTTATTTTTTTAGAATTATATATATGTAACTAGTGCCTACTTTAATTCAAATTTTAAAAATAATAGAAAGAAAATTCAAATATAAATATAAAAAATGAGGTTAAAGGCTAATAAGTCTTTTTAACTTATCCACTTACTATATTTATAATTTTAATATATAACTAATACATCAAATTATTAATATAACTTTATTTTGGTTGTACAAAATTTGGTTGTTTTTTTTTCTTAAACAAATACTCTATTTGGGATGAATAAGAATGAAGAATTGAAATTGTGGAGTTTTGGTTAAAAATATGTGGTGGAGTGTTGGATAAGACGATAATAATGGTTATTATAACGACTACATAGGGATCTGTAACAACAAATCAAATGATAATTTCAGCAAAACGGCGTTAATGTCAAATCAAAATAAAGAAACAAGTGGATTACAAAGAAAATCTCTCGTTTGAGACAAAAGGAGAGTTGACTGAGATTTTGGTTTGACCATAACCAAGCGCCCATGTGGATTACCCATGACGTAGAAAATTTGGGCGTTGGATTGGTTTGGACTTAGGTAGAATTAGATTTTAAAATAGAAATTTTTTTCTTTTTTTCTGTCTTTTAAAATAGAAATTTATATTTTTAAAAATTTCTTTCTCTATATTAAGATACGACTCATTTTCAATAACACACTTTTCTTTCTATTTCTTTCTTAATTTATTAAATTTGTATTAAAACTCATATCGTTTCAAAATGTTTCTATTTTTAAGGGACGAAGGAATATGTGTGTCAATGTACATGTGTAGTGTGTGTGTGTGTTCTGTGTATGTGTGTTTATTGTATGGTGTGTGTAGTGTTTCAAGATGTCCAATATTATAAATATTCAGATTTTCAATCATCTATTTTTGATATGGAATTCAAATCGTGAACTTGGAATTATGATTCAATTCCAAATCCAAATATTTTGTGGTACCAATAATTGGATTTAAAATCGAAGTCTCAAATTCTAATTCCGAAAACTTAATTCCATGATACCAAACGGAGCCCTTTAATATTTAACACAAGTTTCAGAGAAGAGTTTTAGTGTATTGATAGTTTTAACTCCCTCCGTTCCTCCTATTTGATTTGAACACGAGTTTTAAAAAATGTAAAGAAAAAGTGGGTTGAATAATTTGATGGAAATGACCGATCCCACTTATATATAGTAGTTTTATAGTTTTAAAATGTGAGTAGAATAAATTGATGGAATATAAACTCTACTTACTATTTATAATAAAAATAAAATAAAATTCTTATTATAGAACCGATGGGAATAACAATATAGAACTATTAGGGCTAGAGGAAGTACGTGATTAAAACCTTCTAGTAAGACCTTCATTTTAAAGTACAAGACATAATTAATGTTAAAACGCGTGAGGCTAGCTAAGACATGTGTCAAGGGGGAAAAAGGAAATTTATATCTTATAATCATTTCTACGTTTTTTTAAATTAAAAATAAAATGCTTGAAGCCAACATGGAGAAACGAGCAAAAAGTTAAAAAAAAACAGCCAAAATATGTTATTATCATTAGATAAGAACATGATGATGGACCATTAGATACTTTATTATCTTTATTTTGAAAACACGATATATTTTATTGTTAATCATAAGATTACATAACGTCAAAAAAAGCTTGGCGATATAATCTAAATCGTAATTACTAGTATTAATTAATGACTATGCTATGAATGATCGAGAAATTATTTTGGAGTCATGAATGAATGGGAAACTAATTTCAAGTGGCGCTTTTTTTTAATTAAAGCCATAACATTATGTTGGCAAAGTACTATTTAAGTGTGTGCGGATCAAACCCGACTTGGTCTAAAAGTTTGACTGGACTAACCCGATCCGAATTTATTTTTATTAAAAATATAAAATCATAGGCCAAGCTTGAATAATTCCACAAACTTCGATATCATTTCTCTCTATTTCGAACCCTACAAGACCTGAGTTGTTCGCGGATCAAACCCGACCTAGTCTCAAGTTTGATTGGACCAGTCCGTTTCAAATTTAGTTTTATCAAAGAAATAAAAAGAAAGGTCGCTACCTTGAATAACTTCCTCTATATATGACTTGCCAAATAATTCCACAAACTTCTATATCATTTCTCCCTATTTCAAATCCCTACAAGACCTAAAATCGATTTCGTTGATTTTAACTTTTCTTTGAGAGGATCATTATTTTACTAGCATTTTATTGGCCCATGCAATTTGGAAGTACTTAGAAAAATATAAAAAGGTTCAATCAATCATTTTCGTTTTCAATTTCCAACCTATTAATTAATTATGATGAATAATGGTACGTTATGTATTGCTGCTATACAATGTGTATATATACATTGTAGCATGAATTTGTTTCTATAATATAGTAAGTACTAGACTTCAGTGCTAAACAAAGGGAAAGAATTAATTGTAGTAGCATGTACCCTAATATGTAAAATGTTAAAATTTTAGATTTTATAATTGGGAACTTTAATTGTGTCTTTGTATATATATTTAATCCGACACGTTCAATTACTTGTATCCTAGGGCGTCTCATGAAAACAATGTAATTAGCTAGTTGAAACATGATCCCCATGCATTTAGTTGCATATTTGGTTTGATATTGTCCAATTTTAACCAAGTATGCACGTATTTGTTTCAGATCACTTTTAAAAGGTCTTAAATTAATCAGAATCGTGCAATATTTTCAACCTATTTTATTTTCAATGTGGGATGAATTTGCACCCAACAGTAAAGGTAAATAAACATTGCTAGTACTTTATTACACAAAAATCTAAAACCGCAAGCAACAAAGAGGACGACACTGAAATCGAATCATGACATCAATATTCTTCACTGTATCCACACATATTCCTTTTCCCAGATTCATCACTGACCAGAGAGAATACTATCTTATTGGATCCAAGTCAATAAAATAAATTGATTTTCATGAGAATACAACTATCTATGGATGATGGATCTATCCATTTGTCTATATGAATACATAAAATCGGTAGAGAGAAAGTCTTTGTTAAAGCAACTCCCGTGGTCCATGTGAAGAGGAGTCCAAATTGATGAAGCCATTGACTAGGGAGTTACTTTCCTGCACCTAACCTCTCATATTTAAAAAATGACTTTATGTAACTGGATAAATTAAATAAATTAGGATGATAAATGTATCAACAATATCCATTGAAATGTATACTTTTTTATTCGGAATTATTTGGAAATCGTGCACTTCTTGATTGTACATGTGCCAAATATAAACCCAAAATTATTCAATAAAAAAAAATTTGCAGATATTTGAAGCTGCGCTAATAAATCATGTACAAACGTAGTAGTCTAGTAGTAGGTTAGTAAACTATGAGATATTTAGATTTAGATCTATAGTGATCAGTGAAGGACTAATTTAATTTACAATTTGGTGCTGAAATAAATACAACTGCTCAAAATAGTAAATGCGTTTATATTTGAAGACGACGTTGAAATTTATTAATTGCATACATCTGCCACCTAAACTTGGGATCAAATTATTAAATTCTTGATTGGATTTATCTTCACCATGACCTCTCATGTATCTAAAGTCAGCTTTCATAAACGGCCCAATCAATACTACACAATTACTTAATTAAATCATCATAATAAATAGCATAGGCAGTTACTGATATTATTTTTATTGATGAGAAAACAAAGTATTAGTATGAATTATGAAGTTAAAGTTTTCTTTTAGTAATTGTATTTATATTTAATGTAATTTAAAATAGTAAAGATATTAAAGAATTATGCATAGGTATATAATACTCCATATTGCTAGAAGTTACAATGTAAATAAATTATTGTACTATGTTTATTAGCTTCTAGAGTTCTAGTTAATTAATTGGCAAAGTCTAGATTAAAGAAAAATAAAACTAGACCCCCTGAGGATTGATGGGGGAAGTCTTCGTGTGGTTAAAAAACTACTAGTACATAGGCAAGTTATTTTACACAATAGTACAAAATGTACATATTAATTATTTGATTACCACTAAACAAAGTAATTTCTTGTTCTATATAGACAAATGTAATGACCTCGACATATATAGTCCGTGATGGGCCTGTTGTCTCATCATAAATTTCTACGTGCTGTCAAATTACTACTCCCATCTTATATTAGTATATATGAATAACCATTTTCTAGTGACAATTTTCAACTTTATATGTCCAACTACAGTAATGAGTTTGAGTTTGAGTTTGAGTCAAGTCTTATTAAATTCTTATCCTCATTGATTGATACAGTACATTAGATACTCGATAATTTCAGGTTGTATTTGAGTCACCCACGAAATATAATATATTATTATTATTATTATTATTATTATTATTATTATTATTATTATTATTATTATTATTATTATTATTATTATTATTATTTCTTTTTTAAAAAAATTATACTTTAGTTATTCTCTATTGTTCGTGTAATTCAGATTTAAACCGTGTGAATGAGATTTAATTGTGTAATATCATATTTTAATGGTGTATATCATATTCTGGACGCTATCTTGGTATCATTGTGGCGTGTCAACTCATATTATATCGTGTCGTTAACGGATCGTATTTGGGTTTAAAGGTAGCAAGTCTAGTTCGTGTCAGGGTTGAAAATTTTATTAATAAATCGAGTTCGTGTTAGGTCTTATTTTGTTAGATCGCCATCAGATTGAACCGACAGCAATCCAACCCACACAATATGCCACCTCTACCATTTTCAATTAATAAATGAGAACCTGCCTAATAAACTTACTTTGTTAAGCCAGATTTTTACAACCCACATTTAGAAATAGTAATTTTTTATATTTTCAGAGTTTAGTATGGAATGGTGAAAAATTATGGTTTTGAAGAAATTGATTGTAAATTTGAAAGTGAAAGAATATCATGTAGGGTTAAAAATTCAACATGAGTGCCCATCAAAGACAATTTTAAGTAAGTGTTAGATAATGAAAATGATCGTTATTGAAGTTGAGCAATTTTCTTGCTTGAGGTCAATTTTGTACATAGAATTGGTAATATAATTCCATGCATGTTACCATCACTAAATTGACAACGTACCCCAAGATTTTGACTCACAAGAAAATTTGTACGTTATTTTGTCACGGTATTCAAGTTTAAAAAGATCAACGATTTATTTCAATAAAATAGAAAGAAAAAAAAAATCAACGATAAGAATTAGTATAAAATTAATTGCCTTCGGCCCTCTCACATTTATTGAATAGTTGAATCCTATGAATCGTGTGAAATCTTGAATTAATAATATTCATTACCTTATAATAACAATCACCACTTCTTATATCGAATATCACAAATTAATAAATGGCTAATAACTGGAAAATATATCAATTGTAGTTCAATTCAATGGGACTGTAATATATGCAAAAACTAATAGTGTCAAAACTGTTGAATTAACAAATAGTTCATTTATTAAAATGAATTCCGTATAAAATAAACTAAAATGGATTAAAACTGAATTAAAATTGTTCCAAAATGAACTAAAAATGAAGGGCTCGACTGTTCGCTAGAAATTAGTTCGACACGGATTATAATTCTTAATTGGGATCTTTGACATTAATTATAACGGAAATATTGATGAATACAGTGGTAAAGATTTAAATTGACTTATAATTATCCTTATATAAAAAGAGAGCGTAGTATTATTTTTTAGGTGGAGAGAGCATATTATATGATTCAAAAAGGACTAAATTGGAGATTTCTTTGGAGAGGAAAAAAGTCACGGGTTTAATGGGCCTAGGGCCCATCTAATTCAATGGTCAAACAAGACTAGCTTCAACTTGCCAACACTTGAAAAGTATGAAATGCTATTTTCTTTAGAAGAAAAGAGTTTTTTTCTTTTTTCTTTTAATGTAGAAAAATACTATAAAACTAGTGGTTTCTGGAAATATTTGGGGTGCTTCCAGGCAGTTGTGGAAAAAGGAATAATAATTGAGTACATTTCTTATTAATCTACTCTTGATAATTAAGTTTGTGGTCCATATATATGTCAACAGCATAATGTATATTTTTCTTTGTTTGGACTTTTATTATGTGGATATTTTTATTTTTCTTTGTCGTACATCGTTCTTCCATGAAGACTACGATTTTATATATTTTTGGTAACTTTTATTTGTCCATGAAAAGTATGATTTTTCTTTCATCGGATTGATTTATGAATTTAGGGTGCATTTACTTTTAGTAACAATACAAATTGATAAAACACGAGATAGATATAGTGTTTTAAGGATTGCTAAAATAAATGTAAAAGATATATTAATATAGTAAAGAAAGTGATGGATTAGCCAAAACTATAGTAGTAGTATTTTATCTACGCTTTCTATCACTCAAAGGGGTATGGATCAAGTAAAAATAGATCAAATGATAGGAGTTATCAAGGTCTTAGAAATTAGACTATCTTATAACTTCGATCCTTCAAAGTAAAATCAACTTCTTAAAGCCAAATTAGAAATTAGAAAATTCTCTCTTCTACCAATGTTTTTCCTCACTTAAATATATTAGTATATTTTTAGTCACACATAAGCACTAATCTTTTTATGAAAGCCTTCGATATATTGGTATGAGGGAAGTCTTAATACACCAATACTAACCACAAAATATTCACTTTTTCATACTATAAATTTGTAGTGAAGATAACAATCAAATACTACTAAGTATGTTTCATTAACATGCAAGTCTAGAATATCAAATCATCATCTCAGCAAAAACAGCCCAATAATAATTTAAATAAGGCCTCTTAAATGATGGGCTGAGACAAAATGTCGGAATTATGGGAGTATGTAATATTATGTGTCTCTGGCTGTTCCCTATTTCACATTCTCATGAAATCCATTTTATTATGCTACAAAAAAATAATACTATAGTACTATATGATATCACCAATCATGGTGGAATCACCCCCACGAACGAAATCGTTTGAGATTCTGATTTCATGTGTAATGCGATTATAATTAGTCGTGTAGTAGTATTCAAACATCCACATATCTATGGGAAGTAATAAAAAATAAAATGCAAAAGAGGGAAATTTGGCAAATAATACCTCGAATATCAAAGTATATTATTAAAGCATCTCCAATGCAAATAGGCTAGCCATAGGTCAGCCACTCTCTCTCCCTGCCACGTCAGCAGCATTAAAAATTCACCTGCCACATCAGATTTAGGCCAGCCATAGGCTAGCCATAGGCCAGCCGCAATAAAAATAATTAAAAATATACTACATTTACGGAATTAAAATTACGATTAAATTACCGAATTAAATTTACGAGACATATACGGAAAAATTCATTAATTTTATTTAAATAAAAAAAAAAGTACATTAACTAAAAATCAAAAAAATTACATAATAAAAAAAATCCGGGCTTCCACACACGAGCCACCGCCCCACTCTACTCCTCACTAATTTATTAAAAAAATACATTAAAAAATGTTAGTATGCCTTGAATCTGTTATAGTTTGCCGCTAGCCACCCGACGGTATGACATGTTTCTGTTTTAGGTCTAAATTTTGTATTGGGCTAGTTGTTGTTGTCCATCGCTAGATGTTGCTCTTGTACAAAAATTTAGAGATAGAGAAAATCGCGTTTATATAGTTTTTCAAAAATTAAAAAAAAGAATTAAAAAAAACATTTAAAAAAAGAATTAAAAAAAATAAAAAAACGAATTAAAAAAAATTTAAAAAATAGCACTTGGCCGATCGCTGGCCGAACCAGCACGCCACAATGCCGGCCTGCGCATCGGCCAGCGCGTCACGATCGGCCAGCCCACGCCGAAATTTTAGCCGATTTCCCGCTGGCCGCCTCCAATGGTTCGGCTAGCCGGTCGCTAGCCGACCATTGGAGATGCTCTTAGGGCGAATGTATGGTTTAAAGAATTTTATGTAATTATTTAAATATGATCAAATATAACTAGTGCTACATTTCGAGTGATATTAAAATTGGACAACTAATTAATTGACCAAATTACATTTATTTCCTTGTTGCGTTAAAGAATATAAATACCATTTCACAGAAAAAATTGTATAATGAAACATCATGCAAAAATTATTGTTCTCACACATGTATGAAAGTATATTGCGTCCATATAGAAACAATAATTCAACTTTATTATTTTGATTGGTTCATCAAAATTAGTAGTATGTTTTTTATTGATAGAAAATTGTATCACTAGTCTCTCTATCCACTTCATCGTACTAAAATTCATATCGTCTACAAATAAGACTATTTTAAATAGACGAGTGAAATATAAGATAAGGATATATTTTGTTTCATCCAAGGATATATTTTGTATCATCCCTTTTCATAAGGTATATACTTTTCTATTTTAGTACTACTTTTTTTATTAATAGTTCCGTTTCGGATAGTTTATCGAAGTGGTGTGTTTATTTTTCATAATTATTTTCGTAATGTCTGTATAATTAATGTTTTAAAAAGAATTAAATGTCATTATCCACTCATTAGGATTTTGTTAATCTTCAATAGCTAGGCAATAGCAAACAAAAGACAACTTAGAAAATGGCACCGGCTATCGAATGCTGTGTAACCTGTAAAGTGATTATTTACTGATCCATATGCTAAATAGTTTCGTTTATTAAACTGTTTAGTGGGCCAAATAAATTAATTAATGAAATTATATACTACTATAAGGTAATCATAGCAATGATCAACAAAAAAGAAGTAAGTGAAACAGACCCATTGAATTATAATCACATCCGCTATTTTAATAGTGTTAAATTTCGATAGAAATGAAATTTGCTGATTCATATGCTAAATAGTTTCGGCTTTAAAACTGTTTAGTGGGCCAAATAAATTTGATTATGTAAGGTTATTATATAGCATTATAAAAAAAAGGTAAGTAGAACAGACGCATTGATTTATAATCATATCCACTATTTTAATAAGTATTAAACTTGGATAGAAATGAAATATGCTGATTCATATGCTAAACAGTTTCAATTTTAGAACTGTTTAGTGGGCCAAATAAATTAATTAATCGAATTATATGTAAGGTAATTATAGCATTGATTAAAAAAAAAAAGTAAGTGGACCCTTGAATCATAATCGTGCTCGCTATTTTATTAAATTCGATAGAAATGAAATATGTTGATTCATATCATCATATGCTAAATAGTTTCATTTTTAAAACTGTTTAGTGGGCCAAACAAATAAGTTAATCAAATTATATCATTATATGTTAGATAATTATAGCATTGATAAAAAAAAAAGGTAAGTGGAACAGACCCATTTGAATTATTAATCATACCCACTATTTTAATACTCTTAATTTAATTAGACCAATTTCATTTTCTTGGATCTAGAAAGAATTTATCACTACTTCCGTTTCAATCTTATTGATCTTATATTTTATACGAAAACAAGTTATTATCCGAAGTTTGTAAATTGTATAGTTCAGATTATTTTACTTTGATTGAAACTAATTGTAAAAAAAATTAAGAATCTAAATTTATATAGTAAGTAAGTAGTAGTATTTAAATATATACTAAAAAAATCAGAAATAATATCAAAAGTTCGTAAATATTTACTTAATTAAATTAGACAAGTTTATATAAGGTGTACGGCTAATGCACGAACAATCCGAGTGATTAAAGTAATCCACATAGGAAAATCACAACCAAATCATACAATAATTTAAAATATTTACACCGGAAAATCCTAATTTAATAAATAAAAAGCGATGGCAGACATAGAGAACACAACACGCCTCTATTATAGCACCGGAAATCGCGGCCACTAACCTAACTAGATTGCCACTTCATAACAATATCTCTAATTACCAAAAAAATTTTAAAAAAATAATATTCTTAATAATTGTTTAAAACAGAATAAAATCAGCCTGAAAATGAATCTCATCGTATCAAAATGAATTCATCGTATCGAAATGGCACGTGGTTTGTTCAATGTTTTTATCGAAATACGAAGCAAATATTTGTATTTGCAACTTGCAAATACAAATCCAAATCATGCATAGTTGGCACTATCCTCTATTTTGATTCATGTAATCTCAGTGATTTGGTCTGTATAATTTTGACTCAATTTTCTATATTCACTTCTGAAATTCCATTACGCTTCCTTCCTTCCAACACTATAGGAGAAGAATATTTCAAACTTTCTTCAAGTGTGTCTCATATCATGTGAATCTAATTATAAAATAATTTGTTTTTAGACTAATCTTGATTTTGATTGCACATAATTCACATAGGATTAAGTGAACGGACCCTGATAAATGTACATACATATTTACATTAAAAATAAATTTATAAATGTGAAAATATATCTTTTTTCTAAGTGGGTGAGAATATAGAAAATCAGATGTAGAATTAAGTGAAATAAAAAATCTGATGAGCACCAAAAGTCAAAAAAGCTATAACTAGTAAGATCAGTAGTAGTGTTGGGAAATCCATAAAGATCATATTTCAATAACCCAAGAAATAACAGTTGACTTAGGTAGCATGATTGCCCCTTCTGCTGTATATAAAGGCAATCACTCAAACCCATTTTCCTATCTTCCTCATCAAAACAACTTACACTTCAAACCCAACTCTCCAGTTGCAGAAAGCACAAGATAACCAGATGATTTGTATGTATGCAGACTCCCATTTATGCACATTCACCTTCATCCTATGTACCTGCATATGGATCCCACTCCACCGTACGACTCAATTGCTCGCCAAAATCCTGGCCTTCCTCGTCAACCCCCACCATCAACTCCCGGACGAGACTCCTTCCTGCAATCTCGATCTCCCAGTTTCACATTTTCGCGATGTGGACAATGAGGAGGAGGTGGAGGAGGAAGAAATGTGTTCAATTTGCTTGGTGGAGTTCGAGAAGAAAGATTTGGTTAACAAGTTAGTGAGGTGTGGGCACACGTTTCACGTGGAGTGCATGGAGAAATGGCTCGAGACGTGTCAATTCACCTGCCCCTTGTGCAGATCGCGCCTGCTGCGCCACCCTAGTTCTACTCTGCCTCATTGCCATTCCTAAGCCTTCCTTTTATTCACATGTATATAAGCTCATTTTGACTAAGGAAAGGATGCTTTTTTTCTTCTTTATTCAATGTTTGGGCTTTGCATTTTCAATTTTGGTGAATATAGGATTACAACAAGGAAACATACACCAGACATCGTTGTAAATGGCGCATTAGAAATCAGCTACTGCTATTTTTGGGCTCGCCCCCTAAAGAAGTTGACAGTTCACAATGTTGCCTAATTACATACACATGCTAAGATATAGTAAAGGCAAAACCTGGATCCACTTGTTCATTCGATGAGCAAAAGTTCTTCTCTTGTTTGCATAATGTAGCGGAGTTGGAGCAGGTTCAAGCAGAACAGAGCACGCCAAATTCCTGAACCAAAATACAGTCAGTAACTCAAACAGAAACCACAAGCAAATCATACATAATCAGAAAACGGATTACTCTGTTCATGTATCATATACTACTTGCGCTGTTTGTATATAATTTTTACTTTCCTTTGGAATTATTTATATCCAGTTTGAGCTGGGATTATATCTCTTGTATGAAAACAAGAAACAAACCAAATAATAGAAATGTTTGATGCATATAAATGAGAAAAGGATGGGAGATCTAGTACCTGGGGTAAAGAAAAGAAGGCAGCAACCTACCAATTAATTTGAGTTTGCAACCTTGTCCAAATTTATGCTATTATTTTTAGGTCTTTGCATAATCAAATCTTGGTCTATTAAAGGATGCTATCATATACTCCATTATCTTCAAAACAGAAAAAACTTAATACAAAGTGACCAGATAGTTGTAAGAGACTACTCTGAACATATACAGCAAACAAGAAACTTTTTTATAAACAGAAAACCAGGTGTCAAAAGACTCTTAGCAAAGTTTTTCTGATAACGTCCTACTCAATCAGGGTTTACTGCAAAAACAAAGCAGCATCCACTCACCAAAAGCTAAAGAATAAATAAACATAGTGTACCACTACAGCGACAACGCACAAACCTCATCGTAATCCAAAAATCTCTTCAGGAGGATCATAAACACGTTGATCAGGAAATATTTCCTCAAAATCTTGCTTGACCTTGTTCCTCAACAAGGGATGCGGAAGTAGCCCCTTCAGTAATATCCTAAATGGCAACTGCTCAGGAAGATCTGGAGACTTTTTCATATCCTCGTAGACATTCATGGCGTCGGCAGGAGAACCATACTGTAAGAAACCACGAATAACTTCTGTATAAGTCTGGGAGTCAGGAAACAGATCTTCCTGTCTCATACTTTGCCACAAATCCATCGCATCCTCCATCTTTTTCCGTCTAGCCAATGCAACAATCAAATCCTTATAAAGGTAAACATCAGGTTTGTACCAGTCTTGTTTCTTAATCACCTTAAACATCTGAAAATACCACAAATTTCAGAGTGGTCAGACAAAAAGGCAGAAGCAGATGCCAATATGTAATGTATATGAGTTACCAAAGCAGCACATGAAATTCGAATAGAGTCCATGAACTTGATCAGTAGGACACATAAACTCACATAAGCAATGACAATTTCTATTCTGTTCAAATTCCTACTCTCTGTTTCCTCACTATTTGAACATGAGGCACACTCTGATGCATCCACCCTACTTAAAACCTAATTGAGGATTCATAAATCCTGATTCTGGTGGATGAACAGAAGTTTTTGCCTTTGAACATAACGATATAAACTTACATAACGATATTCTCCGTTTCATCACTAGTTGACCATAAACACAAAAACACACATACGAAATGTCATTTTCTATTCTGTTTTGATTTCCTATTCTCTGTTTCCTCACTATTCAAACACGGGGCACATTCTGGTGCATCCACCCTACCTTAATCCTAATTGAGGATTCATAAATCCTGATTCGGGCGAATGAACACAAGTTTTTGCAGTTTTTGCCTTTGAACATAACTATATAAACTTACCTAACCGATGCCTCAGAAATCATGATTCCAATGCATATTTAAGCAATCAGTAAAGATATTAACTTCAATAAACTAAATAGCTTCAAAATCAATAGATATATGTCAGGTCAGAGATACAACAAATGCAAGCCAATTGCAAAACCAAATTAAGCAAGCACGAACACAACCAATACAATAACATGTGAATTGCACATCACAATGCAAATAGACAACCACTTTCGCTAGGAAACTCGACGTATGAGCACAAGGAAACAGTGACACTACAATGTACAACCAGCAATGCACGAGGTACAACCAAAATCAAAATTCAATTCACCTTGACGGCGAGAGACACCTCCCCCTGGCGCTCGAGCTCAGTAAGAACGGCGACCATATCCATTTTCAGAAGCCTGAGCACGTGCGTCTTGATGAATTTATCAAGCTTTTCGTTTTCGTCTTTGAATCGTTTCATGCCTAATATGACGAAGAGCGCCTCCTTCCCGATGAGCTTCTTCCCTCTCCACAGCGGGCCTCTAGGCCTTCCGTCGTGGTAGGCCCGGCCGCAGCCCAATTTCGGCCCGAAAGCATCACTGATGGTTGATTGTGTTGGGGGTGGAGAAAATAGAGGAGCCGTAATGGAGCTGCGCAGGGATTTCGAGAATAAGGAGCGGTTGGAAAAGAGGTATGCGGCGGCGATACATCGCGCCCTAGATCTTGAAACTATGCCGCCGATTTGCATTCTCCGGTGGAGTAGCGGAGAAAGGGTTTAAGGGAAAGACCGAAATTGGGGTTTTGACCTTCAAATCGTTAATTCGATTTATTAATAAAAATAATGTAAATTGTTTTAACCGATTTACTTCATCCTTTATTACTAGGAGTACTATCTAAGAATTATTTAAAGAGTTTGCTTCACCATTTTTCCTTTGTTTTTTTTATTTTTTGCCAAATGTGGTTTTGAATTTTGATGCAATTACATTCATAATTAAATGTTGCAATTAAGCTTAAGAGAGTGGTGATACTAATCATACTACTACGCAGTGGTTCATCATATAAATCTCAAGTTCCTTTACTTGTAAAATTCCATACTAATAACTAGATAAAGTTCATGAATACATTGCAAATTTTGTTGAATTGAATGAAGATGCATAGAATAAAACTGAAACATCACCGTTTTCTACTCTCCTTAAATAAAAAAATACACTTTCATGCTATCAAATAGCAAGGTGTGAAGAATCTATACATATATCCATCTGAGAATCTCAAGAGCTAGAGCAATCACACCCAAAACTCCCAAAACAGCACCATAAACAAAATCCCATGTCTTGGGCGTCTTCTGATTGCCAATACCTTGAAATATATTTACAATGATGAGAACAATGAGGGCATAGCCGAGTACGTTATGATAGATGATCCAATATCTCCGGCCTTCGTGTTCCTCATCCGGCTGCAAACACATGCCTAACAACTGATCCAATGTGAACAAATGTCTCTGAATACAAGACTAACTAATGTTCATGTTTTTTACCTGAAGAGTAGCCAGTGCAAATATTAAAGTTCCAAGAATCCCATGGCTGCTCATATGGTGATGTTCATTCTTGATGGTTATTCCGATACCCCATCCGAGCGTGCCAAGAATGAACCCTGAGAACTGGGACATGATGTGAAGATTGTACCAATCGTTGCTTGATTCTTTAAAGTATCGTGCAATGATTGCGCCTATCGGCAAGAGGACTCCCCACCCCATGATGTTTACAGCTCCATGGATCTGTCATTGATTGATGTGATCAGATTGGAGGGGTTTGATAGATGTTTTTATCAATCAAAAGTAGCTTACTCTTCTCAAGGCGCGATGCTTGTAGTACTGGTGCTGCTTCGATGGCCAGGCTCCAGTGATCCCGTTGCTTCGATTCTCCAGAGATGCGTTGTTCTTGAGTTGCTCTTGGTGGTTGTGGTGAAGTGAAGGTAGAGCCTCAGCACACATTGTGGAAAGTAGTAGTAAGATACAAGGGAAATTCATGCTAATATGATTTACTCTGTTGTTGCCTTTCTGTAAACTTTGAAGTTGAACACAACTATGTATTGACAGCTACTGCTGTGTACAGTAGAGCCATCTCTTATGCTTTTGTAATAAAAATAGTGTGATATCCTTTACTTGTTTGAGAGGGAAAATGTTTGTCAGCCAATCATTTAGATCATAATGCTGTCTGATTTTATTCCAATCTTCAGCATCTCTCTTTTCCTACAACCTCCTAATATAGAAACTCAACACTTTTATCAGGTAACTTTTCACATAAGCACGGAAGAAATGAAACATATATTCTGTCAATCTTTTCATCCTCATAGTGATTTGTCTTATGTTTATAAAAAACCAACAACATAGAAAGAGATATTATGTCTTGAGCTGCGTAATACATCTCCGAGTTACAACTTCAAGCCTTCTTGAAGATTTCCTACCGGCCCTAGTCGTATATGTTCCTGAAGTTTTTCAATAGCTCCGGAATATCATAGCCGAGCATGTCGTCCACAGCTTGAATCATCTTTGGCTTCAACTTTTCAAAGTCGTCGATGTTGTAGCGACTCAAGACCTCCCTAAATTGTTCCACGTTTGGAAAGTCTCCGGCTGGGAGATGGTGTTCTCTTTGAATCTACACACAAGATTTGTGTCACAAAGAATTCAAGTGCATTTTGGTGGGAAGCAGAGAGGGAAAAATGGATTAGACGTACCTTTTCGAATTCACCCTCAAGATTATCCATTAGTCGTCGTTGAGCCTTAGATTTGCCCATTAACGCAGGCATCTCTTTCTTGAGATGGCTAATGATATAAGCATGGATCTTGGCCGCTCTAGCGCGTTTCACAAACTCGTTAATCTGGCAACATATTTTTAAAAGAAAAACAACTAGTGGTATTAGATTACATTACCAAACCAAAAAGAGAAATGAATTGAGGTATTTAAAGATCTACTTACCCGGCGATCACAAGCCTTTTTGGGTATATCGATCAAGTCTACAAGGAGGTCATCTTGCTCTTTCTCAAACAGTTCCTTTCCTACAGGGCCAGTAGCTGCTTCGTTCACAGGCTTGTCATTAAACGATCTGGTAGAATCATGTATAAAAGATCAATCAAGAACTGAAAAAGTGACATTTTGGTTATAGACCTAATCCAAGATGTAGAAGACGAAGACTTATAAGTCAATGAGTAGAAAAAAGAAAGACCTTTGGAAAGAAGAAGACTAATGTCAATGGAAGCATATACCACAGATGGACCAAAATGTAGTTTTTTAGAGAGCACAGACCACATAATATTAGTTTGCTGCGAGTCCAACCATTGATCATTTAATCGTATCATGTTTTTGAAATAAGATTGGAATTCAATAAGAGAGTGTCAAATTAGCCAAAAAAAAAGTTCAATAGATGACCCTACCCAATATAGACCCGGGATACTTCTGGAGTATTCAGAACTTTTCCAAGTGACCACATCAAAGCACCGTAGACTCGCATTAACTGCAAGTGAATCAAAAGGTTCTTCGGTTAAACTAAATGAGAAAAACATATATAGTCATAGTGAAACTTGTAGAAAATAATCAACTCTGATTAGTAAGAACTTGCCTGTTGTGTGTCAACTTGATCTGCTTTGTTCAGAACAACACGTATCTTATCATCGTGACCATGAAGGGATGAAATTACACGTTTGAACTCATCACTGATGTCAAGCTTATGGGGATCGAAGAGGAGGAGTATTAAGTCACATTTTGCGGCAAACCATGATATGACACCTGTGAAATCATAGCTTCTCTGTGTCCGTTGCTTTTCTCCAGATAAAACCCCAGGAGTATCCACAAATGTTATATGTTGAAGCAGCTACAACCAAATAAAGTTGCATCAAATAAATTGAGGAAAGCTTGATTTGATATAATGATACACATTAGCATGACAGAAAAAACTTACTGGATGTGGCATTTGGGAACACTCAAACTTGGACAAAAATGATCCACCGAAAGTAGTCAAACCAGTAAATGGCAAGTCAGCATGAACAGCAATAGTGTTTCCCGGGATGCTCCTCTCATCCGGCCCAGACTGAAGACATCAACAAGAAGTGTGTCAAACATAACACAAATTGAATAGAAAAAAGCAACTTAACAACACAAACAACATACTGCACCTAAACTTTAATTGATTAACAAAAATCTAGCCAAAAAAAATCAATCAATTTGAAAATGTGAACATACTCTATTAGGATCATGTTTCTAGCTGCCATAACAAATATGCATAAAAAATGAGAAACAGTACATTTTAAGATTACAAATAGAGAAACAAGCACAATTCTACTTTTGAAGAAGATGACCATGAATTTCAATTCTACTGTTTCTTAGCATGCATAAAATCACATCTTACACCAGTTTTAGATTCAATCAAGGAAGACATAAAAAATTATATATAGAAACAGATCATGATTTTCGTGTACCATGACAACAATAAATCGGTCAGTAGTCGGTTCAGGTCCAATATGAGCCCCTATAAAGAAAGAATAAAACATGTTTAGTAGAAATAGAAAGCATGTTTAAGCATAAATGAATAAAAATACAGGAGCAATTATAAATTTTATTAGTATCATTTACTGTAACATAAAATAAGCGTATTTAACCTGGGTAGCTGGATTGGAGCAGGTGCTTTATGAATGTTGTTTTCCCAGTTGAATACTGACCCAAAAGCATGACCATCGGTTTTGCATCAAAATCACTAGTAGTCTTGAAAGTAGAGATAGTACAAGCATGGTCAGCCAATGTCTCTCATAAAATAATGAATAAAAAACTTGCATACAAGAAAAGAAATAACAATGTGTATCTTTGTTGTATAAATGACTCACCAAAAGTGGGGATGCAAAATCATTAAAACGGTACATAGCTTCCAGTGGCTTCAGCTTCTCATTGTACAACATCTTCAAGCCATCAACCACTGAAGTGACTGAATTGAGGGAAGTATGGTTCTGTAACTTAATAAAAGCAACAAGTCAGCCTACTCTTCAAGGTTGAATGGGCATATGTGCACAAGCAAGACACGCAACATGATAGAAACTCTATACACACTTTAAGTTAATATTCCATTCACAAATCCACTATGACTTGAGAAATCAAAATCGTTAACTATTTCAAATTGCCTGTAGCTAAAATTGTTTAGCATAGTGCCATCACATATATGGTTATTCACCAGTTTTGATGCAGGAGGGAGAATGATAAACACAACAAGGTTACTCCAAATGCAGTTACCTTCTTACTAGACTTTGTGCCAAACGAACTCATTGGTTTTGGTGGAGCTTGATGGATGTTACCTGCAATATAGTGTTAGCGATATTTTTCGGAAGAATGCTAGTAGTATCATATTGACAAACTGAATTTAAAGCCGTCACTGACCATTGGTTTCAGAATTTTTGTTTGATGCTTGATAAGTCTTGTTCTGGGTAAGAGATGTAAAATAAATGTTATTGGAGCATACTACTTTCTATCACGAAAGCAAGAAGTTTAGTGTACTTACTTCCATAAAGGCATTCAAACCTGCCATCTGTGGAGGATCCAGTGTCTCCAAATAGCCTGCAAGAGCTGTAGGTAAGAAATCTTGGAATAATGAAAATGAGAAAAAGAAAAGAAGTTTTCATGGAAGATATCTCTTATCATCAATCATCACTTAGCAATTATATAACCAAAATTCAGACTGCTGCATCTATTAAAATGCAGTTCTCAGCAGAAAGAAGAAAGAATAAATACAAATAAAATGAATATAACGAATAACATAATGCTGGCTTAATTGTTCCAGTAGTACTAACTATATTACTTTGATGAAAGGTAACATGTTTCTCCACTTGCCTGTTCTTTTAAGGATATCTGAGTTTAGTTCATTTCCTTCTTGTGCAAAGGATATGAGCTGGCAAAGGAATCATTTAACAAAATAACAGAATATGAGTTATCAGGAATCATGCATAACTTTTTTAATCTCAAAGTGTTTTTCTTAATTGACTAGAACCTGCATTGCAGTGATGAATTCCTTCGGACCTAGATATCCTTGTCGCTTGGAATCAGCAATTGCCCAGACCTAAAATTACAACAATGCAAAATAATGATGATACAAAGAGGAAAACTGCAGGGTAGAAACACAGTAATACTACAAAAGACTGATGAGAAATGAGCAATAGCTGATCTCTCAGATACAGGCTGCCGGCTGGTCAAAAAAATTCAAAAGAAAGCGGATAATGTTTTCTTTCATTTATATAAGATAAGTGGGGAAACTTACATGATCATTTCAGAAAGAAGAAAAGAGCTCTACACATTCCGTATTCCTTACTGATATCTAGAGTATGCATATAAATACTATACCAATTTTCATCTCTAATAAATTGAAGACTAGACAAACAAACGGAATTTTCTGTAAATGGTGAAAGTAGAAGCTCTTTCAATCTGCACAAGATAGATATGAGAACTAATGCTTTTTTTGTGAAGTTCGTTCAATAGTTTCTAGAAAATCACAAAACTCTTGCGCTACATCCAGCAACTAAAATCGAAAATCACAAACTCTAGCGCTTCATCCACCTAAAATATTAATAATACCTAAAATCGATACTCACACCTCAATAAGCATAATCATTATTCACAATAAATCAAACAAAACGGAGAAAATTGAAAAAAAATGAGGAGCTCGTATCAGTATACTAAACCTGCTTGAGCTCAGGTTTCGCTAAACCCGACATGGCAAAGAAACTCGTCGCATCATTTCCAGTTAACCGGCCGTCTCGATCTGTAAACACAAAAAAACTGAATTACACGGCTAATATTCCATAAACGGAAACATTGCAACTAGGAAATAAAACAAATTTTAGAAAAGGAAAGAAGCAGAACCTGAATCGGCAAAGTTAAACCAAGTTTGATACATTTTGTGTTGCTCTTTGGAATACAAGTTTATCGAGCCTGAATCGATTTCCATTTCTCCGGCGAGAATTTGAATTGCTTGCTGGTGATAAAATTTGTGAATTTGAAAACCGTGAAAGAGGGAATTCAGTAACCAATATTATGGACCATCCTCTCTCTCTTCCCTGTAGTTCGATTAGTCCAATTTTATACAGTTTAAACAAAACTCGTGTTGCTAGCTATGATTACATAAAACTCAAATAACTAAAATTTTGAATTGTTATGATTATAATAATAAATTAATAATTATTTGTAATCGTGCTTTTATTATGAAAACCTTAATATAATTATTTCAATTACGAATCATAATAATAAATTAATAATTATATTCTCGATTAATAACTTAGTATTAAATAAATCTTATTGTTATTTTAATTAATAAACTTCAATCATTGTGTCATTTAGTTAATTAAATTTAATTGATTAATATGTGTTCAAAATTCAAATAACTTTCCTTCATCAATATTACTTTCTGTACAAACAAACAAGCTCTTATATAATGTATGTTGGAATCTTATCCTAATGTAAATGTTCCTATGTAAATTCACCTCAAAGAAAATCTGTATAACACATGTTAAAATATCTACGTATTAAAGTAATATCATGCGTAGTAACGCAATTACATATATTATATATAGAATTTTGTCGTGTATAGCATGAGATAAACTTTTAATTACTTGGAATATTTGAAAAATCTAAAGATTGCGATTCCCCCCACAATTAAGATTTTAAAATTTACTACTATATATCTTACGTATTTGGAGTAATCTTTTTGGCATGCCATTTTGACTTTTTTTTATAGTATCATTTGAATGTTGATAAACAAACATTTAAATTTGGATACCGTTAGTTTTCCACCAGAGTTAAGATTTTGATGCGAATTGTCTCTTGTCATTGATGATTGGTTTGTCAATTTTTTATTTTGGTATTACGATAAGTGTTTAATAAGTATTTTTTTGTATGTTTTTTAATTTTCTACAAATAGATACTATACCAATTTTAGTCTATTTGTAGAAATTTCAATTTTTATTTACATCTCACACTTTTATGAATCCCAATACACATTTTGTTATATTTTCTATTTTTCAATTTGTGTATAATATTTATATGATTATCATTTTTTTAAAAATTATAATCATCATACGTTGCTTAAAACAATTAAAAAAATGACATAGTATAATGTTTTGGTTGGATGATTGGAATAATAAAATGTGTCATCAATCATTTTATTAAAACAAAGAGAGAGATAGAAGGATAGAATTAATTAAATGGTAATAATTAGTATGGTCACTGTTTGAGATTAAAAAAGGTCTAAAATAATTGTATGCTTAAAACCAGTTTAATAAGCTGAAAAAAAATCAGACAGCTATGACCCACGTAAATTGGACTTTGATCAAATACAGTTTCTAAAAGAAAATTTCAAATTTGAACCGTTTCTGCAATAGTCCCTCAAATTTGAAACTTTCCCTCAACATTTGTTGCATTACAACACCAACATTTGCTTCTCAAAACAGCCAGCAAACATTTCTGCACATTACAAAAAAAAAAATAATTCCAATACTTATATATATTTGTCTTCTCATCACAGATATATAGTTGAATCGATTTCTTTTGTGGTAAACATGCAAAGAAAGCAATACCCTTCTCGTCTTCTTTCCCTGGCTAGCTTGGTGATTGGTGGTAGATTGTAGTAGCACTTGCACAAAGGGAAACTTGACTGGGGCTGTGTGTAATTTTTCCTCCTCCACTCTCTTGAATTTCCCCGTAAATATTTCGCCTGATCCCAGAGCATTTTCATCTCATTGCCCGAATTTCGGAACAAACGTTGATTCGTGAGACTGACGCAATAATTTAACTTTGTTAGATCAACACTTGCTATAAGAGTTATCAGACCTAAAATGTGTGCTTTTATTATTTTGTCTTATCTTATTAATTTGTTAGATCAACACTTCTCTGCCAAACGAATCCTAAATAAATGTATTTAATTTGTGTTTATGTTGTAGAGAAGGTACAAATAGAAACAAGAAGATCTAATACTCTATTATATTTGTCTTCTCATCACAGAAACATAGTTTAATCGATTTCTTTTTCGGTAAATATGCAAAGAAAGCATACCGTTCTCATCTTATTTCCCTGGCTAGCTTGGTGATTGGTGGTAAATTGTAGTGGCACTTGCACAAAGGAAAACTTGACCGGGGCTGAGTGTACTTTTTCCTCATTCACTTTGTTGAATTTCACCGTAAATCCTTCTCCTGATCTCAGAGCATTTTCTTCCCATTGCCGGAATTTCGCAGCAGTCGCTGATTCGTGAGACTAATGCAATAATTTAATTTTGTTAGATCAACACTTCTATAAGAGTTATCGAATCTAAAATGTGTATTTTTATTATTTTGTCTTATCTTATTAATTTGTTAGATCAATACTGCTCTGCCAAACAAACCCTAAATAAATGTTTAAATTGGGTTTTATGTTGTAGAGAAGGTACAAAGGGAAACACTTACAGCCATGGATCCTTAACTAATGATTGCTAATTTGCCTCTTGTTTCTGAGTTTGAGTCTAGACACAATTAACACTAATCGATAGAGAGAAAAGACGAAACAAAAGAAAGAAAAAACCCGTAGTTTGCAGGCGTTGGCTGGATGTTTTAAGGTTTTGTCCGAAAAAAAAAGAAGTAATAGCGGCATTTAATTACAGATTAAAAGAACAAGATTTCTCTGTATTTAAATAAATACTAAAGTACACCTCTATAATTATGCATGTATGGTAATTGGTAAGTAACCAAATAGTTTCACTTTATATATTCTTCTCCAAATTAATAGTAATGCAATATAGAAAAATCAAATATCATCTGAGAATTACGAGCACCCCACAATCATATGCATGTAATTTTATTATAAATAACCAATATTTGAGTACTATGTGGTCTAAATATATGTACAATATATTGGACAATAGTGTATCACATATCACACAAAAAGTAATACAACCATGTAATACAATTATCATCTTTAGAGAAAGTTAAATATACCATGTTATTTCACTACAAACAAAATCAAAGCCTCACAACACTTCTTCTAACACTAAGTACCCTTGAGAAATAAAGCAGTAATTTCACAAAAACTGAACCTCACCATTTGAAATAGTAACTCCTAATTAAAATTATGAAATCCCAATAGTCTTGTTCAAGATCCAAAGTGTGAGAGAAAGCTGTATGGCAAATATTGTGTGCAGCCAAGTTCTATCCAGCATAAATCCATACACTGTGATTCCAGCTTTATTGTGCTCAAAATATGTCACTGCATCAACATCATCAAATTCAAAAGAATCAAAACACACATGTATAATTAAATATTGTACTACAAACATACCTAGAGCTTGCCTCCTCTGGTAAGAAATAGTATTGACATAAATTGGAACCAAGTTGGTGTTATCCAACACATCATCCCCATCTCCCTCTTCATTATCCGTATCCCAATCTGCCGCGGCCGGAGCAATCTGACCAGGAGGAGTCACATCGTCCACTTCATCGAACGAGCTTATCGTGGCGCAGGCATGCCATTTTGCCGCTAGAGACGTAACTGATTGCGCCTTGTGCGTGATCTTCGCAGCACTTCGAAGGCAGATGAAGAGCCCCGTCACCAACGTGATCGAACACAGCTGCAACAATCAAATCTGCTACTATTAGATTTGTCATTTTCTCCCGTCCCTGAATAATTGTCCAATTTCTTCTTTTACTACTTTTGGTAATATACGTCACATTCCTAACTTTATCTCACTCACATTTTATTATATATATAAAGCTAATATATAAAAGTTGGACCCATGTTCCACTAACTTTTTACACCTGATTTTCGATCACAATTCTTAAAACCCGAGCAAGTTCAAAGTGAGCCTCTTATTTGCGGACAGACAAAGTACTAAAGAGAAGAAGACGTAGAGTTACCGAGAGTTCCCCTGCTGTGGCGATGTTAACGTTGGATTTAGGCTCTGTGATAACAAGCAACGAAGCGAACTGGCTTATGGTGACGAGGATCAAAGTGGATAGGATGAAGAGGCGAAAACGGTGGCTTATGATGCGGAGGTTTCTTCTGATGCTGAGATGCTCAACCAAGATGGCTGCCACGTCGGACTCTGTTTCGAAGAGCTGAGCGAACTCGTCGAGCCTGAGGAGCTGGAGATAGCAGGTGAGGCGGAAGAGGACGCAGACGAGGAAGCAGATTGAGACGCGGTATAGCCACGAGCACATGAGGAGGATGCAGATGATAAACTTGCTCAAGTAGATGTTGTACAGATATGGAATCTGGTTTCCTCCTGTGCTGAACCACCATATTTTGTATGCGGTATCCGCCATGAAACAAGGGAGCACGAACACCGATAAAAGCTTCATCGATGTCTGGTGAAAACCACGTCCCATATCAGGAAATAAGTAAAGCTGACAGTAGTATATAATTACTGTCTCAACTAGTAATAAATACAGTTGAACTGTATTTGACAGTCAAATTCTCAAAATCAAAGACTTTAGTTGACAGTCATACTGATGTGGAGTTCTGGTGAGACTTACATGAAGCTGGTGAGCATAGCCGTGGCGGACCTTTTCAGATTCTTCAGACAACCTAGTGAGGAACAGGAACCTGCGGAGGCCGTATTTTCGTGCGAAGGAAGAGATGCTGAGGAAGGAGATGGTGGCGAAGAGGGAGAGGGAGAGCTGAGTGATGGCATTGAAGGGCCTCTGGTGGCTGGGATCGCTGTCGGAGCAGGAGAATACCAAGTGGGATACGAGGGGGAAGCCGATGTTGAGGACGAAAAACACGGACCACGACAGCCAAGCTCGCCACAGACTAGAATAATCTAGAAACACCCATTTCAGACCCGATCCGTAGCTCTTCGTCTCGATATTCGCTTCGTTCCAGGAATCTCGCCGCGAGAGATTCGGTTTTGGTTTGTTATTCGGCAGTAGAATCTCTACTACTTCATCCTCCATCTTCCCCAACTATGGAAATATTTGTATTTTTTTAATGGATTCTAAATTATTGTTATTTAAAGCATTATGCTAATCAAGGTTTGTTTTGATCGACGAATGAGAGAGTAAAGAGAAATCGAGGTGGCGAATTGAGTTGAGAGTTTGTCGAGTTGATTGGAGTAAATGTTAGGAGTAATTTATTGCGTTTGGGGATTATTTGAAAGCTAATTTAATTATTTTCAAAGATGACATGAAAATGATGTTCAGTTTGTCTAAAACCAAGAGGAGAAAGCACTAGTACTATAATTCACGGATTGCATGGTGACAAAGATGAGAGTGGCGTTGGGGTAACAATGGTTAGTTGGATGATGACACGTGCTCAATTATTTAAGGTTGATTTTCCGACAATGACTACTGTTAACTTAAACAAGTGTATGGTCGCTGTATATATGAAATATGATCCACGAGTATAAATATCCAGGTGCCTGATATCACATAAGTATCATATCATGTAATCATGTTCATTATAATTGCAACATACTTTTGTTTTTAAATATTTTGCCCAAAAAATTGCAAGATTTGGTCAATTTAAGGTGGCATTTACTATAAAGTTGAAAATGATTCAATAGTATTATACTCTCATATTCCACGATAATCGTCACTCTTAATGTGGACACGAATTTTAAGAAATTTAAATAAAAGTTGGTATGAGAAGTTAGTGTAATATGAGATTCATTTTTTGCCATAAAATTCCATCCCACATTGGAGTAACATTTAGACTTTACCATATTTGCACATAAAATTTTACCCCATTATTCACTAAAATTACACTCAAATATCATTATTTATATTAAAATAAATCAAAACAAAAATAAAAAACTAAAAAGTCAAAGAGGGACTCACCTTCAACCAACTCACTTCATTTTATTACACACTCCATCATCTCACTCCACCATCTCATTTCATTTATTACACACTCCACCTCTCATTTCATTAATTACACACTTTACCAATTCATTAAAACCCGTACCATTACTAAATGTTACTACAAATGTGGGACGGATGTAATATTAATTTTGTAATAAAATGTGAGTTAAATGAATTAGTGGAATGTGAGATCTACTTATCAATTATAGTAAATATGAAGTATGACAATTATTATGGGATGGATCAAAATGGAAAAAAAGTGACAATTATTATGAGACGAAGGGAGTAACATATTGTATTTTTGCAATTATTCCATCTACTCAGTCACATTGATCAGAACATTTTGTCATTTAGACAATTGCGAAAAAAATGTACAAGTCATAATATAACCGGTTAATTTCCAAATTAGTAATTTTTTCAGTAATTTGTAAATAATCATATTTTTATTTCCATGCAACTCTTATCTTCGTACAATTAATAAATTAAGAAATCATAGTTATATGAACATTAGTGTTAAAACATAAGGCCCAGTAATTTCCAGATCATAGGCCAATAATAACCAGAAAAGCCCATAAGTGAAGCCTGAATTGGGGCTTTGGCGGCGATCAAATATCTGGATATAAAAAGACAAAAGTATAATATATTCCGAGGTGTCACCCCCAATATTCGTACTTCATTTGTGTGACATTGATTGAGCTTTTTTCAATTTTGGTAGCAGAAGCAGAATTGATATCTGATTCGCACCTCGCTTGAATATATAGGTGACCCACTTTAGATGAGCAAGCTAGGATAGACTCTAGAGGCAAGAAGCAAGGAATGGCGAATTCCATTTCTCCCCTCCACGTTTCACCAATTCCGATTTCGCCGCCCTTTCTCCGCAAATCCAACGCTTTCGGATTCTCTTCTGTTTCCGTAAACCCTCTTCGCCTGCCTTCCAATTTCAATCTTCGCTCTGCCTCGCAACCACGCCCCTCCGGGTATGGAATTTTAGCTTCCTTCATTTCATTTTTTGGTTGTGTAATTGATTTGCTCTAGTTGGGGTTTTGGGGGTTGCTGATTGAAATTCTTAGTTGACTGATTTGTAGCTCGATTTCCAGTTATATTAAACAAGGAAGCTTGATTTGTATATAGAAAGGGGAAATGAATCTTTATCATCTGATGTAGTATAATTCAATTTTGTGACAGTATCACTGATTGGCACTATGTGAACTGTGTGTTGACTGTGTCCTTCTTTATTTGAAAGTAGAAGGTTGGTTAGAGTTGTAGCTACAATATTGCAAGAGGATGAAGAGAAAGTGGTAGTGGAGGAATCATTTAATCCGAAAGGTTTCCCGGAGAAGGAAAAGGAAGGGACATTTGGCGCGTCGCCGAGTGATGGTGCCCCGCCCTCCAGTGGTTTGGAGAAGTGGACTATAAAATTGGAGCAGTCTATCAATATTCTTCTCACAGTGAGTATATATTGATATACATTTACTAATGTTTATGCTGTTGATCTGAATAATCGAAGATATGTGTAATTGAGTATGATAGTTGAATTATTCTTTTGAGCGTCATCTAACTCAAGTCTTGTGCGGAGTACTATTTATGGCATTGTTTTCTGTGTTCAGGTTATGATTACGTTCGTTTACAATTTCAGGAATCGGTGATAAAGATCCTCGACACTTTGTACCATGATCGTGATTATGCAAGGTTTTATGTTCTTGAAACCATTGCAAGGGTTCCTTATTTTGGTAATGACTCTGTGCACTTCATAGGTGTTGATTTTGTAGATTGAACTCTTTGGTTCAATTCTCAAAACGATTAAAACTTCACGATTTTGGTTGTTAGTGTCTCCTTACTTGTGTTTGACACTACTTAAAATGTGTCGGGATTCAGATGCTTGAATGAAGATAATATATCTATTTTATTATGTTCAGCTAAAGAGCAGAGTACTGAATATGCAATTTCATCAGTGATGTGTTAGAGATGGCACTCTTGACAACTTACATTACAAAAAGCAGTTTGCAGATTGTGAATATTTAATTTCATTCATTTTTCTTTGCCTAATGAGAAGTTGGGGATCTTCTGTTATGGCAGCTTTCGTGTCAGTGTTGCACATGTACGAGAGTTTTGGATGGTGGCGACGAGCTGACTACTTGAAAGTTCACTTTGCTGAGAGTTGGAATGAGATGCATCATTTGCTTATTATGGAAGTAATATTCCTCTACTTGCTTTCTTTATTTGTTATTTGCCATTTGGTCTTACTGTGTATTTGTTCGTCTTAATAAGATGCATCCATTGATATGTCCTAAGTGATGTTGAGAAAATGCACTTGTTTGTAGTTCACATAATTTTTATGTACAGCTTGTCTATTTATTTGAGTACGCTATCAACCTAGTCTCTCATTTATTACAGCTTGTCTATTTCTTACCTTCATTTTTCTGTTCACTATTATCATTTTCTTTGTTTGCTTGAGCCTTTTGGTAAGGTCAATTGGACAGAGTAATTGGTTTAATCTCTTAAGCCTCCTTAACTGAGTTAAAATTTTCTTTGTTTCTCTTCGCAGGAATTAGGGGGGAATTCTTGGTGGGTTGATAGGTTCCTTGCTCAACACATTGCGGCCTTTTACTATTTTATGACTGTGTTTATATACATATTGAGTCCAAGAATGGCATGTAAGTGTTTGATGCTAACAATTTGTTTATACCTGGCCATGAATTAGCTTCATGTCTAACTTTAATGTGCGAGCACTTGAACTTCCATATGATCTCTGAAAACATGTTTTAGTTTAGCGGGTTCCCCTAGAGCTCAGACCAGATGATCTTAAACGATTTATAAAGTCTCACAACCTTTCACTTACTCTCGACTCTCATATCTATACCCTCATATATATGACATCTTCTTCATTGAAAAGGCTTCTTGGTTAAGTTTTACTAACATCGGTTAATGTCTGCAGATCACTTCTCAGAATGCGTGGAGAGTCATGCTTTTGAAACTTACGACAAGTTTATCAAGAGCCAAGGAGGTATGCAGTCATAACAAGATAGTCTTCTTACCTCTGCTTTATGCTCCCCATAATTGTTGAGTAATTTGCAATACAGTCATACAACTGACGTTTATTGTCATATACGTCCATCTGTAGACGAGTTGAAGAGACTGCCTGCGCCTGAAGTTGCAGTGAGATACTACACCGGAGATGACATGTACTTGTTTGGTAAGTATACTTTCGGATATCCCTCCTTCGCAAGCTGCACTCATTAAGTTTCACCATTTTGAAAGTGTTGCGTCACTTTGTCAGATGAATTCCAAACCTCAAGACCTCCCAATACTCGGCGACCAAAGATAGGTGAGGATAGTAATACACGTTTTATGCTATTTTCACTGAAATTGTATACGTATATAAAGAAGCTATCTTGTTTCTTGATTCCAGACAATCTGTATGATGTATTTTGCAACATAAGAGAAGATGAAGCGGAACATTGCAAGACGATGAAGGCATGCCAAACCCATGGTAATCTCCAATCACCTCACTCTTGCACCGGTGATGCTTTGGAAGATGACACAGGCTGTATTCTGCCTGAAGCCGACTGCGCAGGCCTTGCCGATTGTATAAAGAAATCTATTACGGAACCACCACCTGCCACCAAAATATGACCTGCTAACCCGGAAAATCGGATTATTAGGATACAAATAAGTAAATCTTCATAGAAAATGATATGTACTTATGTTCATCTATCCTTTCATTATAGAAGAAAACCAATTCACTGTTCCGTCTCTGCTGCAAAACTCTTCTCTCACATTATTCATGCTCTCTGAGTCTTATCTGAGCAAAAAAAATTTGTCTAATAATGAGTGTTTATTTTAGAATTTTGTGAAAAGTTGCAGGTTCTGTCCATAACTAATGTTTGGTCTCTCCTTTTCATTTTGGTTCATTAAAGTATTAGTTTATTTTCAGTTTTAGTAACATGATCCACTAATTTGTCTCCAATCTGTCCATTCATCTCATAATAGCCTTAATTTTTTTTTTCTAATAGGAATACTTTATTGAAAACCACTCATCTAATAATAACCTAATTTTATATATATATATATATATATATATATATATATATATATATAGGGATATACTAAGATGACAACCCTCTTTATTGTAACACCATATCACCATTTTAGGCCATTGGATCTAAAAATCGTGTGCTTGTCATGCTGCCACGTGTAAAAATACGGAGGGGTAAAATAGGAAATTTTTAATTTTACGTTACCAGATTGCAGTGTTGTTCATTGAATATTGCAATCTTACTACAACAATATTGCAGTTTACCACGACTGCAATATCTAATACAGATATTTGCAAACCCGTGTTTTTTCACGAAACTTAATCCTAGGCGTCTATAGATGAGATCTAACGGACTATATTGGTGGTATGATGTTATCCTATCTATGGTGGCACCCTAGTGCACCCCTATATATATATATATTTAATACTTCATTAATTTTATGTTAAAACTTGTGCTGTACAAATCTATGCATTCGATGGTGCGCATTATTGCTCTCACGGATGCTTTAACTATGTGATTGTGACCCATCGACTATCTAATTCTATGCTAAATTATCACTATAATCAGTAAATGCACAATTAAATACGACATATAACAAACTATTTTCTGAAAAAGATACTACTACTCAGACTGCACTAAACTAAATTTAATTTGAGAAAGTATCACGAATTTAGGAATTCAAGTTTTAAGAGCAACTCAAAGCTCAGAGATATCCAAAACAATTTTTTTTTCACGTGGATAAAAACATCTGAAACATATAATATGAAATAAAATGGAGTATATAATTAAATAAATTGAAATTAAACCATAAATATTACGTTCCGTACTCATTTTGAAACAAAACATACTCTCTCCGTTGTAGCTCATTATTGACTTGTTTCTAGCACGTGTTTTGAGAAAATAATACTAATAAATAGTTAAAAGTGTAGTTTATACATTATTATTTTTCTCACTTTACTTTCTATATGTGCTGAAAACAAGTCAATCACTTGAGTTGGGACGGAGGTAGTGATTTGGGGCGGAGGGAGTACCTAATATAGTAACAAATTTGATACAAATACCATAGTTCGGTAACCAACTATGTAATTAACACTCCATCCAAAATAGTGGATATTTTGAATAAGACTGATTATCATAATAAAGTTGATTCATGGGATAGAAATTCAGATAAAGTTAACTCACGGATGTGATTTAGAGATAGGAAGCCATCTGTTAAAAAGCTGGATAAAGTTAACTTGAGGAATGTGATTTATTAGTAGGTATTCAACCATTGACAATGCCTTGTTCATAAAACCAAAAAAGTTGGATAAGAGTTACTATCCAAAAAGCATAGGTTGAATGGAATTGGACAAACACTTTCTGTTAGAACTTTGACCAGATACCCCACGAAAATGTTGAACAATATTTGAATTAGGTTTTTGACAAAGACAGGTAGTATAATATATTTGCATGTTTTGAACTGGAAATTAGTTCATGATGTATGTGTAACAGATTCAAGATACTATTCTTGTCAAATTAGGATTGTTGGGTATCTCTTTTTTTTCTTTTCTGGATCTTGAGTCGGTCACATGTAAGATTTCACAAAAAAAGAACCATATTATTTGAACTTATCTAAATCAACTACCTAAAATTTCTTCATTGAGGTTGATTCAAATTCATTGAGTCTGTTTTTGTACACAATATGAATGAAATATATGTACATTGTCACATGCTGCGATTTGGATTAATAACAGAACATTCTTAATCATTGCAGCACAGCTGAAAAAATGTGGCCAACAATGACGAACGGGATCAATGGATTCATTTTGATAGTAATGAGCTATATAGCCTATAACTCCCGAAAAATGGAGAAGAAAAAAATACGAAAAGTAGTATATCTCTCCTCTAAAATGGATTATCCCAGAAGAGTGGGGTGTTTTAAAGAAAGTGCATTGATCTCTCGCATCAGGATGAATCACGGTCTTGGGTAACGTTATATGTATGGAGGCGAGGTCGCCAGCTTCTTTATTCTGGAAATGTCGAACAACTCAATGAATCTCTGATCTGTAACTCTAGCCTTATCAGCAGCAAACCTCTGATACTCGTCAAAAATTGAAGCCAGGCACCAATTTTGGCACTTCCTAAGACATCCCACGAGGCAACCAGTCCGGTGCTGCATTCAACGAAGGCAGATACATTGAGAAACCAATACATCATGAATAGTTAGTAAGAGAGCTATAATATACAAGTACCTTTCCTCGCTTGCAGTGAATTAGGAGCGGGTAGTTTCTTTCATCTGCAGAGGATGTTTGATTGATTAAAGAGAATTCAAATCATTGTAAATATACATCTAGATTCAGAAGTAGACATACCTACTAGCACTCTCAGTGCAGAAAGAATTAAATCCTCTGGAATGTTTATGAATAGCTCCTGCATATAATAGTTGTATGTAAGAACAAATAATTACTCAAGGCAAATGATACGTGCTATTTAGGCTACTTGTGAATCTTAGAGACAATGTCTAGTTCGTACTCGTACAAGTCAAAAACATTTTGAATTGAAAACAATCTTCCTTCAGTATATAACCACTTGATCCTTGTGTCAAAGGGTTCTAAATAACCAAGAAAGCTATATAGTTGGATTTCGCAAATGAGAACAGCTAAACACAAATGGGGATAGACTGATAGCCAACATACAAAAACTTAGAAGATCAGAACCTGCACCATCACACCTTATTTCATCAGACAGTACAGAAGACATTTTGAACATATCAAATAACATTCACTATAGCACTCCTTCGGAAAAGAAACGAATTCACACATATTTTTCTGTATTTCTATCTTCAAACCAAATTATCCACCCCAACGACGCCCTGCAGACATAAATTATGTGCAATTTGAATAAAAACTACCTTAGATCCTTCAAGGCCGAACTGAAAAAGACGAATTCCGTTCGCATTGAGAAACTGCATATTATCTTCAGGATAAGGCTCCGGACACAAGTATCTTCAATATCACAAAAGTTTTACATCAATATCTATAAATAACAGTTATAAAAGAAAGCAGAACTGCTCATTTACCCACCATACCATAGGCACGAATTAACATACCTCCCACCGAGGTAACGAAACCTCGTAGGAGAATCAATCTACCTGAGCAACTACGTTATCAATTAAGTTAAACTTCCACATATACTTTCTCCCTTAGATATAATTAGATAAGCTTGATTACGTAACAGTGAACAAATTTTATAATCTACAATTTTTGTATATACATCCAACATAAACAAATGTAACATAAGAACAACATGTATATCTGTATACCAGGTTGTAAATTAGCACAGTTAAACAATAAGAGTTCCATAAAACTTTATAATATTAAGATCATTGCTTCCATGCTTTATTTTTCTTTATTAGTACTATAAAATTTAAGAAAAAAAACACAATCGGTTCAATTCGGATGAACATATTATTGTCGAATTAAGATGTTAGGAAGTTTAATTGGTCAAATTAAGATGTTAGGAAGTTTAGCTTAATCGAAATTGGGCGTTAATTCGTGCCCAAAGCCGGTAGGGCAGTATTCTGGAAATAAAAGAGGGATTATAATTGAGCTTACATGATCGATCGGAGGCCTAGGGTTTTGAGGAACGGAAAGTTAGCAGAGTCGGGGAATCCGGAGCGGTATATTCCGTCATCCACCATAGAAAAGTTGAGCGGCGGCACGAATAGGTGCTCTTCAGCCTTGGCGTCGGCGGCGGCGGATATCCCCGGCGGCATATCGGCGGCGTGAGAGGGTTGGATGGTTTTGAGGCACATTGGACCGCGGCAATTGTGGATGCTCATATCAGTCACGCACGCCCAAAATCGGTTGATCGGAGTGTGGAGAATAGGATGGACAGATCACAGATGCGTTGAGATTATGAGGAGAGAGAAATGAAATTGAGGAGGAATAGGATTTGGATTTGGGAAAAATATAGAGAGGGTTTGATTCGTTGGAATCTTTGAAGATCCAATCGTCAAAATAGATGACTACGGAATGTTCAATCGCGGCTGCGCCTCAGGGTCAGGGGCTTTTTATTAACTTTTGCTTTTTTCCGTGAGTATCTTGTTAATTTCTTAAATCTTGATTTTTAAATTTTATTTACCTCCTTATTTTATTCTCACAAACTTTTTTTTTTCACTTCTTTATTTTTTTTTCTTTCTCATATTTAATCTATCTTACTTAATTCTTTAATATCAACTTCTTAAATCACATTCCAAAATAACCTCATCACTCGTAATGAGACGAAATAAATATTTTCAATAAATCTATGGATAAAGTATAAACCACACAGATTTTAATGAGAAAATAAAGTGAATAAAGATTAACGTGTGAGTATGAGAAAAAAATAGATAAAATAAAAAAGATAAAATATGAATTATATACTATACTAATTTAAAAGAAATTTTTTATTTTTAGATGAAACTATTTTTTTAGAATATCTTAAATGAAAAGATTGCACTGATTTTAATGGATGGAAGGAGTGTACTTCATCAATTCATTTTACTTACTCCCTCCGACCCACATAATTTTATCCAATATTCTATTTTGGGTCGTCCCACATAATTTTACTCATTTCACTTTTACCATTTTTGGTAATGGATCTCATATTCCACTAATTCATTCCTACTCACATTATATTATAAAACCAATACTTTAAAAGTAGGACCCACATCCCACCAACTATTTTAACTCACTTTCCATTACATTTCTTAAAACCCGTGCCGGATCAAGTAAAATTATGTAGGACGGAGGGAGTATATTTTATTATTAATTTAATATACTATAAAATTAAAATTTAGATTCTACTGATTTTTCTACTCACTACTTTTTACAAAATTAAATAATTTATTAAAACTTGAATCAGTAAAAAATGAGATACTACTAATATCGTAAGAATTGAATACTACTAATATCGTAAGAATTGAATACTACTACCTAGTTTCTACTTTGGCGGTTACTTTCGCTCTCACGTTGCTCGTGTGCCTCTAATAAGATCCGTAGAAAGGGTCAAATGCGACAACTTAATTACCTTCCTCTCTTGCTATCATATTTAAATTTAAGATATTTAGAATAATTAGATATTGCATTTGATTTATAGTACTACCTCCGTCTTACAATAAGTGTCACATCTTATCATTTAGGTCCGTCCTACAACAAGAATCACATTTAATTTAAACATAAATGATAAATAGACCTCATATTTCCACCAACCAATTCTACTCACATTTAATTACTCCCTCATTCCCAAGTTACTTGAATCGTATTCCATTTTTTGTTGTCCAAGTTACTTGAGTCAATTATCTTCTTAGCTAAAAATATGACACTTACTTTATTCCTTCATTTACTTTACCTTCTCTCTCATCTCTCTCTTACTTTATTCTCTCTTCTACATTATTTAACTCTCTAAACACAACCTTTTTTTAATTCTGTGCCGAAAAGAAACACCAAATAACGTGGGATGGAGGGATTATAATTATATAAATGAGACTCATAATCCACTAACTTATTCAACCATTTTTCTTTACCTTTCTTAAAACATATACCACGCACACTAAATATGACACTTGGATTCAACCCACATTTCATTACATCTCTCCCATATTTCTTTACATCTCTTATAAACATGCAGCAGCTAGCAATAAATGTGGCATTTAATATGAGAAAGAGGTAGTGGTACACTGGTACTGCAGTAATAGTACTTGCTATTACTGTTGTTGACATCCGATCATTCTTCAAAATTTATCCCATGGTAGACTGAAAAACATTCATTCAGTGAAAAGTAATTTTATTTTTTTATTTTAATTCATTCATCAGAATTATTAATATTTTATTTAAGAATAAATTTCCGAAAAATTACTCTCTTAGTAAGAATTAGTATTCTTTTATTAGTCTATACCTAAACCCTAATTTCAGAAAATTATGAATTGTTCTCCAACATAAGCATCACTAGTAAAAACCCCAGACTTTATCATGTTTCTCAAACATTAAATATTTACAAAATATTCAAATTTCATGTTCCATATCCGTAATTAAAGTCCAATTTAAATAATTCAAAATATCCATGATATAAAGTCCGATTAAGCTGTTTCGCCAATTTCGAGTTTGTTGGTTTTTTTTAACACCGGATTCAAATTTGTTAGTATATTAAACAACGCCATGTGTTGGTACTTTATACACTGGATTCTAATTTGAGACTTAATAATAAAATAAATCCAATCACAAAGTTAATTATTATTAGTGGTTTAATTTTTTCAACCAGAAACACAATTTACTAATATTCCATTTGTTATTATATCATATTACCACCAAAACAAAACACGTGTAGACAAGTTCAAAATTTGCAAGTGAATCTATATTGAATCAAATCATATTTTGTTAACCTTAGGAGGGTAAACCTTGAATCGAGAGGAAGAGGTCAAAATAAAATTGAAATTTTTATAGGAAAAGAGAAATTTTGTTTAACAAAAAGGGAGTATAAGCTTTCAAACCCAATATCCAGTCAAAATCGTATGCACAACTGAAATGAAATTCATCAAAATATATGACTACATATTTTAGATCTAAGAATAATTTGTCGGTTTCATTTAAAGTAGCAATGGAATTCCGAAGCGGCAGAAAGAAGCCATTTCGTCAAAAATCAATCGAAATTAAAATGTGTAAATCGTGCAAAATATTCGAAAAATGTGGACGAGCAACAATCGAATCGTCAATGGAGAAAATGACGAATGAAACGATATCTCGCCGGCCTCTTTATACCTCTTCCTCAAAGACGAGACGGAATCAAAATACCGTCCCGTTCATCAATTATAAGTAGAGGAGATTCGGAAAAAAATAAAAAGATTACAAATAAACAATTTACGAAAATTAACAGCTTTTGAATGAACACGAAGTGGACGGAGTACGATTTGATGATGGTGGAGAATGAACGCAGGTTTTAAATAGAGGATTCTGCAAGAACCCTAAACTTGCTATTTACGATAATGCCCCTCCAAACAAGCCCACTCTCTGCGGCCCAAAAGAGTTTGGGCCTTCAAAATTATTGAGATTATGACTCGTAATGAGAAGTTATTTATATTGTGTTTGAATATTACTACTAGAATTTAATTGTAAATTAACTAATATTTTAATTAAATAATAAATTAGAAAATATGGCTATATTTTCTTCTAGTAAATGAAATAGGATTCCTTAAGTTAAGTATTTAGGACTGGAGAGTTGAGATAATAATAACATGGCATATAAAATATGATTCATAGTTTGAATAGTTATTTTTTTTTAGTTACTTATAAATTGAGATGATGGAGTATATAATAATAATAATAATAATAATAATAATAATAATAATAATAATAAGATTTTAGTTGCACATAGTTAGATAGAGAAGTGATCAATTGCTAACTAATAAGCAATCCCAAACTAAGACTAAATTTTTGCAATTAGATTAGAAGATTTAGTGGTTGAAATAATGCCACATGAATTATGTTTTTAATTAAAAAATTAATAAATAAAATAAGAGGGTATTAATGTCAGTTCTCTCTCATTAAAATCATCTTAAAACTTTAAATTTACGTAACTCTCTCGATTTAAATTATTTTTTCGCAAAAAATATATCAATTAAAGATAATTTTATAAGGATTCCAACGAGATCTCAATTATATATGTTCCGACGAAGTTGGATGATGAAATTTGATATTTTTTATTTTAGTTTTCGTAAATGTTGAAAACCAGATTTTTATCAACAAATAGAACAAAAAATCTCAATAAAACCATGTAAAAATCTCAACAAATATGTATTGATATTTTCTTGTACTAGTGTTGATATTCTTATGTCATATTATTGATATTTGCAATACACTATGTTGATATAAAAAAAACATTCACGAAAGTTATCATATGATAACATAATGACGATATTACCCTTTTGTTGATATTTTGTCTACTATTTATTGAGGTCGTAAGATTTAATCTCATCCACTTATTTTAAAATCTAAAGGTGGAGATTTGGTCTTGATTTTGGATTAGGGTGCTATAAGCATTAGAATAGGACCCTAGTTAGATATTGTAACATGCCAAAATTGGCCCTAGATGGAATTTGCAATTCTGATTAGGAAATTGAACAAAAGTGCTTTTTTATGGGTTTGGTGGAATCAAAACACAAGGAGCTTCTAGAGAGGAAAGTTAGAAGCGGGTGGGGGCATGCAGAGTGTGAATGGGAACATGCAGTAGCTATTGATAATAGTGGAGGAGTTATCACTTGCTGGGACAAGAATAAGTTTGAGAAAGTGGGGAGTTTGAAGGGAGACAGATGGGTCCTCGTTCAAGGTGTTCTCAAAGAGTGATCTTTTCAGTGCGAGATCTTGGTAGTTTATGCCCCTAATTATCGAGTGGAACGAAAACAGATGTGGGATGAGTTGCTTGGCATCCGGAATGGATCATCATTTCCCTTATTGGTGATGGGAGATTTCAATGAAGTTAGAAATGTAGATGAACGGATCAGTGGAGCGAGTTGTGTTGGGAGTATATCAGAATTCACAGACTGGAGTGATAAGATGATGGTGGAAGATTTGCCACTGATGGGAAGAAAGTTCATGTGGGCAAGGGGAGCCTCCAGAAGCAGACTCGACAGAATCTTTATTGATCAAGAGTGGAGCTTTAGATTCCCAGATTTGATCCTCAAAGCCCTACCAAACTCAGTTTCAGACCATTCCCCTATTTCACTTTCATTAGTGAAGCAGTGCCCGGAAAGACGATCTTTTAGAAACTTGGATGCGTGGTTTTCACACCCCGGTTTTTCTAGAATGGTGAAGGAAGAATGGAAACGCTTAGGGGACATGCCAATCAATAGGAAACTGATGGCGCTACATCAACCTATTAGACGATGGAATAAAGTTAGTTTCGGTAACATTGAGGCTAACATTAAGAAATTTGAGGAGAATCAGCTAAAGGTGCAGGCCACACTTGATAATGGAGATGGAGATGAGTGCGACCTCGCAAAATTAATGGCAATCGAGGCTCAACATAACAAGTGGATGGACAGAAAAGCGAGCTATTGGCAACAGATAGCAAGAGACAAGTGGATCAAATCTGGAGATAAGAACACCAAGTATTTTCATGCTGTGGCAATTGGAAAAAGGAGATTCAAGCGAATCGAGCAAGTTAAAAGTGGGAACAGAATGTTAAAGAAGCCGCGGGCAATCAAGATGGAAATACTAAAGTTCTACAAGGAGCTCTACAGACAGGAACCGATGCCAAATATCCACATCAGGAATGGATTACTCCCCAAACTTTCGCAGATTCAATCTCAAATGCTTGAGAGGAGACCATCCAGAGAGGAAATCATCTCAGCCCTCCAGGATTGCGATGGTTCCAAAGCACCTGGATATGACGGGTTCAATCTCAAGTTCGTGAAAGAGATGTGGCAGGACATCAGACAAGAGGTATGCGACTTCATCTTTGACTTCTTTGATAGTGGGATGCTGCCAAGGGAAGTTATTCGCACTTGGGTGACATTAATCTCAAAAATTGAAGGGGCTGTTGAGATTAAAGATTTTAGACCGATTAGTATGATTGGAAGCCTCTATAAGCTAATCGCTAAGGTTTTGGCAAGAAGACTTGCAACAGTTTTGCCAAATCTGATCGGGGAAACACAGTCAGCTTTTGTTAAGGGGCGACAAATTCTGGATGGGGCTTTGATAGCTAATGAGGTAGTTTGGTGGATGAAGAAAACCAAGCAAGAGGGCATCTTGCTGA